>NC_060077.1:55021764-55326196 GCF_922984935.1 Meles meles
TAAAAAAGCAGCAGGCATACAACCACCCAGATAAACAAAAGACCTTAATACCATCTCTTGTCTCATTTAAAAACACTTTCTTAACTTCCAGAATACTTTCTCTTCTGTTATTTCACTAGCTACTCTTTCTCCACTCCTGGCCTCTGAATTTTGTGTGTCCTTGTGCTAAGTTTTAGACTTTCTTCTATTCATCAGCACACTGATGTATTTGGTGATGTCATTCAGTCTCTCAGGTTTAAATGTCATCTTCAAACTAATGAATCCCAGATGTACAGACACTTATTTGACTTGGATATTGAGTAGACAGTTAAAGCTGAACTTATCTACAATAAAACTCTTGGTTTCTGTCCACATCCCAAACCCGCTCCTCCACAATTCTTCCATCCGTCTAATTTTTCTGGCCCCAAACTTGGAAATCACCTGAGTTGAGTCTGTTCCCTTCCACTCACATGTAATATGTCCCCATGTCCTATGGGGTTCGTAATTCAAAATATATCCTGAATATGAACTGATTGACCTCCTTCAATGCTAGACAAAGCCACCTTTATCTCCCATCTGGGCTGTTGCAGTAACTCCTGAAATGTTCTCCCTGCTCCCATATGGTCAGTTCTCTTTTATAAAATAGAAATTAAATCTTATAACTCAGCCCTACTGTGCAAGTGTTCTTGAATGTTTTTGATCACATTATTTATGGTGTTGACTTCCAAAACATACTCTCTATATTAAGCTATTTTTCTTTAAAATATTTTTCACTACTTAAGTTTGCATTATAGGCTGATTTGTTGTTTTATTGTTATCTGTCTCCTTCCTATAATACAAGCTCAACAGGGCAGGAATTTTTCTCTAGCTTATTTACGGTTATAGCCCTAATATGTGACACATAGTAAATATTTAATATGTATTGATAATTGAAAAGCATAAGTACAAGAATAGATTGCATGAAAAGCATAAACTGGGGGCAGAAACGAATCATGAGAGACTGTGAACTCTGAGGGTTTTGGATGGGAGGGGGTGGGGGGTTGGGTGAGCCTGGTGGTGGGTATTATGGAGAGCACAAATTGCATGGAGCACTGGGTATGGGCATAAACAATGAATTGTGGAACACTGAAAAGAAATTAAAAAATAAATAAAATTTTAAAAAAAGAAAAGAAAAGCATCAATTGGAGAATGAATTGCAGGTATCAGAGTTATATTGAAGGAATTTGTACCTAAATGTCTCTGTATTTGTTTAAAGGAAGTGAGCATTTTTCTTTTTATAATTCATCTATTTAATTCTTAGGAATTAGTAAAACTTCTTTATTAATTTTATTCATTTATTTATTAAAAAGATTTCATTCATTTATTTGTCAGACAGAGATCACAAGTAGGCAGAGAGGCAGGCAGAGAGAGAGGGGGAAGCAGGCTCCCCACTGAGCAGAGAGCCCAAGACAGGGCTCGATCCCAGGACCCTGAGATCATGACCTGAGCCAAAGGCAGAGGCCTTAACCCACAGAGCCACCCAGGCATCTCTTTATTATTTTTAAAATGACAAAATATTACATGCTGATTTTTTAAAAATCTGAAGATGGATCAATAAAAGCTAAGTGATATTCCTAAAGTTTACACATATGTCATGTATGCACGCATTTACACAAACATACCTACAGGTGTGTATTACGCATATGCATATAAATTCAGGTTATATGGTATCTATTCTTCCACAGCTTTCTCCATGCACACATAAGCATATACAAATCTAGGGACACCTTAGCTGTGGTGCAGTCTGTTAAGCCTCCAACTCTTAGTTTTTGGCTCAGGTCATGATCTCAGGGTCGTGAGATTCACCCCTGAGCTGGGCTCCACGCTCAGTGGAAAGTCTACTTGGGATTTCTCTCCCTCACTCTCTCTTTCTCTCTCTCTCAAAAATAAATAAATAAATAAATAAATAAATAAATAAATAAATATTTAAAAATAAATACAGCTATATAGAGCTTTTTGTCACTGTTATGTGTTTTTACAAAAATTAGGATCATACTGTACACATTTTGTATCAAATGTTTTTTGTCATATAAGACATCTTGAATGAGTATCCAGTACAAATATATTAAATCAGTATGTTAAATCAGTTAGATTATAGTCCGTAATCATTTCTTTTTTTTTAACTAGCAAAATATTTTTATTAGCTTATAATGATAAAAGAAGGAAAATAAAGATGTCTTTTTTGGTGTATACAGAGTTAAGGGAAATAGAAGAATAAGGGGATTAATGGGGCTTTTATGTACTTTGGCCACAATAAAAAGTTAGCAATACCAACTCTTTGGCATAAAAGTTATCATAGCTCCCCCATAACACACATATAAAGGATCACAGTTTCAAAACTTATAAAAGTAAAAAATATACAGTCAGAAACTCTATCACTTATTTCTTCTTTAATATAAAATTGTAAACATTTATTTACACAAAGTAAATGTATGTTACAAAGCCCTAGCACTCTCTTCTTTTGAGTCATGGCTCCTGGAAGAAGGAATTTGCACTGAAGGAGAGACGTCTCCTCCCCGGACTCCCCAAATGCCAGTTTCATAAATAAAGCCACAGGCAGCTCCCTGAGGGTCCCCAAGCATCAGCGAGTGAGAAGCCTACTGTCTGTATGGCTGCCCTAGGACTAAGGCAGGGGCAGCCCTCCCCTGGAGGGGATAGAGGTGAGCAGCCAGAGGGAGCCCAGGAGAGGAACAAGGACCCATCACCAGCCTTCAGCCTGCCATCTTTGGTAAAAAACCCACTGGAGTCACCTTTTTCCTCTTCAGATTGGGGAATTCACTCAGAGGATGGAATCTTCACTGGCTTTATGTAATTATTTCTTTTTTGATGGGTATTCAGATTGTTATTAGGGTTTTTTTTGTGTGATTAAAAATAATATTGTGATACATCATTGTACTTACATCCTCATATACTGATGCTTTTATTTCTATAAAATAGATTCTTAAAGTATTATGGTTGACATTCTCTTCTTCTAGGCACATAGTAGCATTGCCCTTTCTGACTCTCTTGAGGTTAGTTATGGCCATGTGGCAGGCTTTGGTTGATGAAGTGTGAGTGGAGCTGATGGGTGTCATTTCTGAGAGCTATTCTAACTTCCATTTGCCACGTCCTGTTCCCCCTTAATAGTAATCGTGGGAGCCACTATAGAGATGGCTCCTCTCTCAGTCTGGCTCCTTAAATTTTTACATTGAGCAATCTCCCCAGGCTGCCTGTGTTGGTATGTAGAACAAATATTGCCTTCAGTTATTGAGATTTCAGAATTTTTGTATATACACTATAAACTACTCTTTCCTAACAAATACACTTTTGAGAAGTTAGATTCCTGTGTCAAAAGATGATGCATTTCAGAAATTTTAATAGGTATTGCCAAGATACTTTCCAAAGAGAAGGCAGCATTCCATAAGTCTACCAGTTTTCTAAAAAGTTGTCAAGACAGGAAATTATTATTCTTTAAAATCTTTGCCCTTCTGAAAGATAGAAAATGATATCTCATTGTTGCTTTAATTTTTTTTCTTATGGCTTATAAAATTTTTTAAATTTAAATTTTTAATTTTTAGTTCCCTTAACTACTATGAAAGTTGAGATATTGCCCATATATTTATTGGTAACTTGTACTTCTTTGATGAGTTGTCTATTCATATCATTTGTCCATTATATTGAGATACCTTTCCTAGTTTATATTAATTGTGGATAAGATTTGTTTATTCTATTAATACTTCATACCTTGTATACATGGCAAATATGTCACTAGGTTTACTATTTTCCTTTTTATTGTACCTTTGCCATGCTTTGTTAATTCTGTTTTGATTTTGTTTTTGATTCAGGGATATTTTAAAAGAGAATGTTTTATGAGATGTAATTAAGTTTTGTGGGTTTTTAAATCCTATTACATTATTTTTAGTTACTGGATTGTGATTATATAATTTGGGAAAGAATTTTTAAAAGATTTTATTCATAGCCAAGTATGTGACTGGTTTTTCTAAGGGTTCCAGGGACAAGAGAATTGAATGCACATTCTCTGTTCATAAGTTATCAGACTATTAGAGTATTGATCTGTTTGACTATTAAAACATGCTGGCTGGTACGGACCTTCCTCCACTTGTGATGGGGTTATGTCTTAATAAACCCATCATAAATTGAAAATATCATAAGTCAAAAATGCTTTTAAAATACTAACCAATTCAACATCATAGCTTTTCCTAGCCTACCTTAAGTGTGCTCAGAACAGAAGGTTGGCCTATAGTTGGGTAAAATCCTGCAACACAAGATCTAGTTTAAAATAAGGTTTTGTAACTTACTAAGTACTGTACTAAAAGTGAAAAACCAGATGGTTGTATGAGTACAGAATGGTTTCAAGTATATGGGTTGTTTACCTTGTTGATTGTGTGGCTGCCTGAGGTCTGGAGCTCAGTGCCACTGCCCAAAATCCTACCATTTGTCTTGGGAAGAATCAAAATATTGAAGTATAGTTTCTCCTAGATGTGTATTGCTTTCACACCATTATAAAGCTGAAAAACCATAAATTGAATCACTGCAAGTCAGGACTGCCTGTAGTCAGAGCTTCTATCTTTCCTTATTTTTTGTTTATTTGTTCTGACAATTCTGAAGTATATGGAAATTTTATTTAGTATACTAAACCCCTTCCCTAATTCTAATTTTATCATAACCTCCTAATGTCTGTACATTTTAGCTTCTTTGTTATGTTACATACGTGGTCATATTTTTTCATGGGTTGGCTTTTTCCATTATATTTACTACTCTGAACCCTGAATTCTCTGTTGTCTGTTAATAATACTACCATTCTTCCTCTTCAGTTGCATTTATCTGGTGTATTGTTGGTTATCCTTTATGTTTCCACCATTCTTTGTCCCCTTTTTAATACATGTAATTAGATTTTGTTGTGTTGTTATTGTTTTTAGATTTTGTTGTTTAGTCAATATCTGTTTTTTAATCAATGTCTGTTTTTTACCAGTTGAATCCAGTACTTTCCCATTTAGTGAAATAACTAATATACTTGATTTTGTCCAGGAAATATGATGTTATTACTTTGTTATTACTTATTATTATTACTTACTATGTTTTTTTGTTGTTATTGTTTCTTTCTTTCTTTCTTTCTTTTTTTTTTTTTTTTGCTCTGTTGCCTTGAATATCCACTTACATTAAAGTAAAGGCTAAGCTGCCATTACAAAGAGACCAGAAAAAGAGACCAGTAGCTTAAAGACAGACATTTCTCTCTGTATCATATACTACTGGGAAGAAAGGTCCAGATTTGTGTGGGTATCTCTGCTCTATATGGTCTTTGAGAAAACCAGGTTTCTTCTGTTATCCTTTAGTGAAATGTTTTCTCCTACACAGTTGAAACTGGGTGATGGGTACATCTATATTCCAGCTCATGGGAGTGAGGGGCAAAGACAGGAGATCAGAGCAATCTTTGTTTTTATTTTTATTTTTTTAAGATTTTACTTAGTTATTTGACAGAGAGAGAGCGAGCACAAGCAGAGGGAGCTAGAGAGGGAGAAGCAGGCTCCCCAGTGAACATGGAGACTGCCTTGGGGCTTGGTCCCAGGACCCTGGGATCATGACCTGAGCTGAAGGGATATGACTCACTGAGCCACCCAGGTGCCCCCAGAACAATCTTTAAACAGTGAGAAATTGTCCTTAGCAATTTGACTCATATGGTATTGGTAAGAATACAGTCACATCACATTATTATCTGTGAAGATTCTGAGGAATGGATTCTTGGCCAAGGAAACGATATGCTCAATTTATAGTGTATTACTGTAGGAAAGGAGAATAGGATTTGGTGGATAAATAACAGCCACTGATACAATACATGGCTCTAGCCATCTATTTAGATAGAAATTTCTTTCTACAAATAGAACATACTGGTCCCCTTTCCAAGGGATATAATCCAAAATCCAATTCAGTTATTTCACCCAGCTCAAAGTTCAAGATCTCTGGTTGAAGCATAGTCTTCTTCATCAAGTCCGTATGTCATCTCCTTCCCACAGTCCCTTTTCTAAATAAATAGTAGTGGATTTGTGTGATCTAGTGATTTATATCATATAACTCTGTCGATTTATGTATTTGGTCTTTTTCCATGGTTCCTGCCTCATAGTTCCCCAAACCCTTGGAATTCTCTGAGCAATAAGAGCAATGGGAACATCCTGTGTCATAACATTCAGTCTCTTGTACTCAGTTTGTGGAATCACTTCACAACCATAAAGGTGAGATGGGTATCTTGTTAATCATAACAAGCCCCTTTCCTGAGGAAGGTAGGTGAGGGATGGGCTAGATGAGTAGTGGGTATTAAAGAGGTCATTTGTTGTGATGAGCACTGGATGTTGTATGTAAGTGATGAATTACTGAATTATACTCCAGAAACAAATATGGCACTGTATGTTAACTAACAAAATTTAAGTAAACCAACCAACCAAACAACAATAACAACAAACAAGCCCCTTCCACAACTGGGTTTATGTTAATGAGGTTTCTTCTGGAAAACATCTAAGGACAGGGCTCATTACCAGGGGAAACTCATTTAGTCTCACCCCTCACCTTTGGGGGGCGGGAGGTTAAATTCATTGTCAATGATCAATGATTTAATCAATCTGCCTATGGAAGATTGCTAAGGAAGCCTCCATTAAAACCCAAAAGGACCAAATTCAGAAAGCTTCTGGATTGGTGGACACATGGAGATTTGGGGCGAGTGGCATGCCTGGAAAGAGTATGATAGCTCAGTGTCTCTTTCCACATTCCTTGTCCTATGCATCTCTTTCATCTGGCTATTCCTGAATTATATTCTCTTATAATAAATGGATGATCTAGTAAAATATTTCTCTGAGTTCTGTGAGCCACTCTAGCAAATCAGGCAAGTCCAAGAAATTGGGTCATTAGAAATGTTGATCTCTAGCTGGTTGGTCAGAAACACAGGTGAGCATCTGGTTGTGACTCTGGCATCTGAAGGGGGAGTAGGCAGTCTTGTATGACTGAGCCCTTAACCTGTGGAATCTGATGGCATCTCCATGTGGTCTCAGAATTGGGTTGAATCGTAGGACACTCAGCTAGTGTCCTGAACATTGGTTGGTAGTGTGGAGGAAATCCCCACACCCACACATTGGAATTTGTCCCAGAACCTTCTAAGTAGGACCAGGGTAACTGCAATAGAAACTCCAGTTTGGAGGAGGAAAGCATGAGAAACACATTGGAGAGAATGATCTAGAGCAATTTCACTCTGCTAGGCAGGAGTTCTTTATCCGTTTGTGCTGGCAGTGGAGTAGGTCCTTGGTTGGTCCATTTGGCTGTCCCTGATTCTGCTTTGAGAGGAACTCCTTTGTCATGATCTTGTTGCCTTCTAGGAGCTGTTTCTTGTCCCTTATACTTCCTGACAACTCTTAAGTGATTATTAGTATACATTCCTTGAGGACTGCTTCAGGCCTCACAATTTTGTTTTGTAGGCTATGCTGATGGCTAATATGGTAACACGATACCTTAAAAACACTAATCTGCACTAAAAACACTTTATTTGCTTACAGTCTGTTGAATGTTCCAATACTACGCCCAAATATGTGTGTGTGTGTATTTAATTTTAGTCTTGACATATCTCTCTTAAGACTTCTGTGTTATAACCATCCTTCTCACATTATCTGTCTGAAAATTTCCAACTACTTCAGCTAGAGGCACAAGCTCAGTGGGAAATTTGTGTGTCTTGCAAATCATCACAAGTAATATTTTTTACCAAATGTTTTCAACACATGAACAAGTGTAACCATCTTTGTTCTACTATATCTTCATCCTCACTGTATGTTACTTGATCTCCAAGCCAATATCACATCTTTTCTGTTTTTGTGATAGCTGCATCCCACTTCCAGTATTAGTTTTCTTATGTTATGGCAAAAGCTAAGCTATTAGTAGCAGAGATCCAAAAATACAGCAGTTTTATTAAAATACACAGTTAATTCTTGTATACATATTAGCCGTCAAATGAGCAATTCAAGTTTCCAAAGTGACTCTATTCCATATAACTCTCCAGACACCCAGGTTCCTTCCCTTTTGCTATTTTCCCAAAGCTCAGTGTAAGGTTTACAGGCGAGATACATATAACACCAGGTGAGATAGGCGCAAGGAAAGGTTTATTAAAGGGGTCCTCGGGAGAGGTTCCGAGACTCAGGAGAGGAGAGTCAGGGAAGTCCCGCCCGGCTGGGGGTCAAGTGGGTCTTTTATTTGAGTTAAGACAGGGCATAGGTTTACAGCCATATAAGGTAAGGTATTTGGTGATTGGAGAGTAGGGGGGAGTCCTGATGTTCCTGTTTCCTGCATAGTTATCGGTTTACTTATGGTGACCTATCCTTGGCATACATCCTTCCGGCAGGAGAGTCATGGGTAAAGGAAGAGGGTGGCCTGGAAGATGACGGTGAGGCGGCCACTTTTATTGTTCCTCCTGCATTCCCAGGGCCGCTGACCTAACATTCAAATTTTATTCTTAAGTTTATAGCCAATGCCATATGCAAACACATTTGTATTCAGCTTGTAGGACTAGGAAAATCAAGGCAGGGAATTTTTCTTTAAATTATGGCAGAAATTTGGGGCACCTGGGTGGCTCAGTGGGTTAAAGCCTCTGCCTCCAGCTCAGGTCATGATCCCAGGGTCCTGGTATCGAGCCCCACATCGGGCTCTCTGCTCCGCAGGGAGCCTGCTTCCTCCTCTCTCTTTGCCTGCCTCTCTGCCTAGTTGTGATTTCTCTCTGTCAAATAAATAAAATATAAAATAAATAAATAAATAAATAAATAAAATTATGGCAGAAATTTTACACATTACTTCTACTAGCGGTCTACTAGTGAAATCTTAGTCACATGACCACAACCAGGCAGTTTCTACCCTTATGTGTGCCTGCCCATCTTAAGCTCTGGAAGAAGTTGAGAATGTTTATTACTTTTTTCCCTTGATTTTAAATTGTAAAGTTTATAATACTTTTCTAATATGCCCTATGGCTATCTTTTTATTTTTAAGAGTCATATGTAATAGGTCTCTATAATCAATTTAGATAAAATAATTCTTATATCTCTCCTAACAATTTGTAGTTTATCTATTACACCAAAAAGGAAACCTTTAGAATCCCTTTATTTCCCCCACTTTCTTCCCTAATGCACTCTACACACAACTCCTTAGTTCATAAAAAATTAGTTTCAAATTATTACTTCTCCCCTTGTACGATGTTTCTTCTAGTTAAGAAAACCTAATATGGGGACAAGAATTGTGTTGTTCTTAGAACATTTCCTGGCATCCATTATACATGCAATAAATTTTTGTTGGTTAAATGGAAAGTTCCTTCTTTTTTACCCCCTACTGGCTTATCATGTCATATAAATTATATATATGTATATGCATACACACATTCATATATATTTAATTCTAATACTGTATATTACTAGGAGGAAGGCACAACACAGTGAAATTATATAGTATTTTATTAATATCATTGAAGAAATTTTTAAAATAATATGTGTTATATCAGGTAATCACTAACATTTTGGTAGTACATGACCAGGTGTTTTTTTCTTGCATTAATTCTGAGTGACACTTTGTATGCTATTAAAAACAGATCTATAAATTAACTTCTTCTATGTTTCTTTAATTATTGCTTGATTGTGATGATTTATTTTGTTTTTGATTATCAATCACAAAACAGTTGGACCTTAAACAATGAGAAGGTTGGAAAGCCAATGGAGCTGAAACCCAACGTAAGACTTTTGAGTCCCCCAAAACTTAACTATAATAGCCTATTGTTGACTGAAACCATAACCAGTAATATAAAGCCAATTAAAACATAGCTTGCATGTTATATGTATCATATACTGTACTCTTAAATAAAATAATGAAAAGAAACTTTTTCTTTTAAAAGATATTTATTTATTTGACAGAGAGAAACAGCAAGAGGGGGAATACAAGCAGGGGAGAGGGAGAAGCAGGCTTCCAGTTGAGCAGGGAGCTCGATCCCAGGATCCTGGGATGATGTGGGGCTCGATCCCAGGACCCTAGAATGATACAGGGCTCAATCCTAGGACCCTGGGATTATGACGTGAGCCAAAGGCAGATGCTTAATGACTGAACCATCCAGGTGCCCCGAAAAGAAACTATTGTTAATAAAAGTATAAAGAAGAGAAAATATGTTTACCACACTGTACTGTATTTATCAAAAGAAAATCCACATAAAAGGACCTGTGCAATTCAAACCCATGTGCTCTGTTCAACTGTAATATCATAAGGCAGACCATGTTACTCTTGAGGAACAGAAATAAAGGTATGTTATATGTCAAATATATAGACAAGTCAGTAGTAACTCTGCTGTGTCTTATCAATTTCTTTGCTTTGTTTACAATAGGGTCTACGTACTGGTCTGTCTGGCCAGTCACCACATGTGAGGAATATCTGATCTTCTTTCTGAAAATTTCCTGGAAAAAGACAAAAAAATAATACAGTACTACCATGGCCAAAGAGAAAAGGGAAACCTGTAGGTGTATTAATATATAATGGTAACAAAGACGTAAGGAAAAGATCTTCTAAATTCGAATAACTTAACCAAAACCTACAGTTTGGTTATGAGACAAAACCAATTTCAAGACTCACTTAACTCTTGTGCTAAACAGTACAAAACACTGTACTGTTCATAAATTTATGAGATTTAAAATATCATTGCAATATATCCCATAATAAATAACAATGGATTGTTTAAAATATTAAATAATTTTTATCATTGCAAATTATTTCTCACTTCTATTTATTTATTTATTCATATGTTTTTGATTGTATAATGAACCCATGCTGTAACTTCTAGGTGTGATTCATAAGCATGAATGCACAGTAAAAAAAAAGAACATAATAGTCATCTAGGTAGCCTCCTGCTTCAGCTAAATAGGGTTAACAGAGCTCTGTTTAAACAAGTCTTTTTTCTTTCCAGTAGTGAAAGATGGCCTTTTCTGTTTAGTGAGTCAAACCTAACCAAAGACATGCTAGAACAACACAGTGAGTATGTAGGAATAATACAGGCTTTGTCTTACTTCTCTAAGAAAGGAAAACACAACCTATGTTCGTTAGTTTAATAAGTTTTGGATTCAGTGCTACATTTAATTGCCAAATGAACACAAAGTTCCCAAAATACATTTGGTTGTTTCTTTTCTAACTACATAAAAGCTTTCATTCTGGTGAGCCCAATTTGACACAATGTCAAATTTATAGTGATTCTCAGATTTATAACTCTTATGAAATTTCAGATTATAATATAAGTAAATAACATAAGTAATAATATAATAAAAGTAAAAATAATATAAGTAAAGTTGTTTTGAAAATCAGGGAAAGACTTTTTATTTAAAAAGAATTGAGCACCACTTTCCAAAGAGATTCACTTTCCTTATATTATCATTTAATACTTATTTTTCTATCAGAATCCTTACTTAACAAGAACTGGTGAGAGGATCAATAAGGAGGCTATTGAATGAATATCATAAAATCAATGAACATACAGTTCATGGACTTTATGCATTGAAGATTCCTTGGATGCTCTGTCAGAAATCATTTATTTTTACTTTACATATTCATAAATAAGCTTTGTTAATTTTAGTTCAAATCTTGTGATGATTAGAAATAGCCAAGAGAATCCAGTACATACAAATAGAAAAATTATGTTCATAATGTTGATTTTGAATCACTAACAAAAAGAGGAGTAATATTATGAAGAAATGGAGAGTGCAATGCCCCTTATCCAAGACTCTCATATAACATTTTAAGTTTGAATTTAATTTCTAAATGGAAATTGAACCCTAACTAAGCATGCTCTTTCATATACATCCTTGTTAAATAATTCTCTATTGCAAATAATCAAATTGTCAAAATTATACAAACAAACATAAAATGTTTTCCCACTATATTCACACAATGAATTAAAAAGCTGAAATCTAGAACGTCAGCTGTGGACCTAAATTTCTACAATTAAGATGTCACCGTATAGAATAGAAATAAATGTACAACAAGTAAAGTGTTTAACAATGGATGGTAGGACTATATTATTGAAACCAATCAGTCATTCGATTTTCATTATTGTTTTTACAAGGTGTTTTTAGCTAATTTACCCCCATTCTTCTTCTTTTTTTAAGACTTATTTATTTATTTTAGAGCAAGCAAGCACGAGTGGCAGTGGAGGGTGTACAGTGCACGAGAGAGCCAAGCAGGCTCCACACTTAGCTCAGAGCCTGACACAGGGCCCTGTGAGACACTGAGATCATAACCTGAGCTGAAACCAAGAGTTGGACACTCAATGAACTAAGCCAGCAAGGAGCCCCATTCTTCTTTGGAAAAAAAAAAATCATTGGAGGTTAAAAGATAGAACAAAGGTCCTCTGCAAACTGCCTGCTTCCTAACCCCCTAATCCCTTAGTTTGAATTATAAAAATAAAGAAGGGAGAATGAGGAAAAGCCACATAGACAAAATAGGGTTTAAACTAAAAATGGTAACAAGAGACAAAGAAGATCAATATATAGTGGTAAAGGGGTAATTCATCAGCAGATATACCAGTAGTAAATATATATGCACCCAACACTGGAGCACCTAAATTTATCAAGCAATTACTAACAGATCTGAAGGGAGACGTAGAGAACAATGCAATAATAGTAGAAGATTTCAACATTCCACTTTCAACAATGGATAGATTATGCAGAAAGAAAAAAAATATACACGTATTATAAGGTGTGGGTTTAAATCATACATTACACCACTTGTACCTAAAAAATATGTATAGAACATTCCATCCAACAGAAGTAGAATGAATATA
Source organism: Meles meles (assembly GCF_922984935.1). Lineage (NCBI taxonomy): Eukaryota > Metazoa > Chordata > Mammalia > Carnivora > Mustelidae > Meles > Meles meles. Next base: position 55,034,606 of record NC_060077.1, read on the forward strand.
TATTTTTTTCAAGTGCATACATCATTTTTCAGGATTGACCATATGATGGGACACAAAGCAAGTATTAGCAAATTTAAGAATATTGATATCATACCAATAATTTTTATTGTTCACAATGATATGAAACTAGAAATCAACAAGAGGAAAACTGTAAAATCTACAAATATGTGGAAGATAAACAACATACTTCTGAACAACCAAGGATCAAAAGAGAAATCCAAATTTAATTAATCCAAAATTTAATTAATTTTTTTAATTAAACAAAGTCTCAGAACATGAAAATGAAAACACAACATACCAACAAACACAATATACCAACACTTATGGGATGCTACTAAAGCAGTTTTGATAGGCAAATGTATAGTGGTAAGGCATATATTAAGAAAATAGAAGGATCTCAAATAAACTAATTATACACTTCAAAAACTAGAAAAAGAAGAATAAACTAAGCTCAGAGTCGGCAGAAGAAAAGAAATAACAACTATTAGAGCAGAAATAAATGAAATCAAATAAGAAAAACAATAGACAAAATTAAACAAACTAAGAGCTGTTTTTTCAAAAAGATAAATGAAATTAACCAAACTTTAGTTAGGCTAACAAAAAAGAAAAGACTCAAATAGATAAAGTCAGAAATTAAAAGAGGACACTATAACTGATACAGAAATACAAAGGATCATAAGAGACTACCAAGAACAGTTATATGCCAACAAATTGGATAACCTAGAAAAAGTAGATAAATTCCTAGAAACGTATATAGTCTTCCAAAACTGAGTCAGGAAGAAGTAGGAAATCTAAACAGATCAATAATGAGTAAGGAAATTGAATCAGAAATTGAAAACTTTTCAACATCGAAAACCCCAGGACCAGATGACTTCACTGGCAAACTTTACCAAACATTTGAAGAATTAGTGCCAATTCTTCTTCAACTCTTCCAAAAATTTAAAGGAGAGGGAATACTGAACTCAAGGCCAACTTTACCTTGATCCAAAGTCAGATATATACACTATAAGAAAAGAAAACTACAGACAATATCCCTGATAAACACAGATGCAAAAATTACCAACAAAATATTAGCAAACTGAATTCAACAACATCTTTGAAAGTTTACATACCATAGTAGCATTTATCCCTGGGATGCAAGAATGGTTAAATATACATAAATCAATAAATGTGATACACCATATTGATAGAATGAAAGATTAAAATCATCTGATCATTTCAGTAGATGCAGAAAACGTACTTGACAAAATCTAACATCTTTTCATGATGGAAACCTCCAACCTTGAGTTAGGAAGAACATACCTCAACATAATAAAGGCCATACACAAGAAATCTACAGCTAACATCATGCTCAATGCTGAAAAATTGAAAACTTTCCTCTAAGATCAGAAACAAGACAAGGGTGTCCACTCTCACCACTCTTACTTAACATAGTACTGGAGGCCTACCCAGAGAAATTAGGCAAGACGAAGAAATAAAAGACATCCACATCAGATAAAATTGTCCTTATTTGCAGATGATATGATTTTTATATATTTAAAGAAAAACACAGAAACCAAAACAGTGTCAGAACTAATCAACAAATTCAGTACAAGTGGAGGATATAAAGTCAACATATGGAAATCACTTGTGTCTCTATACACTAAAAACTAAGTATCTGAAAAAGAAATAAAGAAAACTATCCCATTCACAATAGCATCAAAAATTTATCCAAGAAAGTGAAAAATCTGCCCAATGAAACTATAAGACTTTGATGAAAGACACTGAAGATGACACAAACAAATAGAAAGGTATCCTGTGTTCATGGATTTGAAGAATTAATATTGTTAAGATATCCGTACTACCAAAAGTTATCTATAGGTTCAGTGCAATGCCTATCAAAATTCCAATGGCATTTTTTACAGAAATAGAAAAAAAGCAATTCTAAAATTTGTATGGAACCACAAAAGACCACAAATAGTCAAAGCAATCATGAGAAAAAAGATCAAAGCCAGAGGTATCACACTTCATAATTTCAAACTATACCACAAAGTTATTATTTAAAGCAGTATCATACTGGCATAGAAATAGACACATACATGAAATGGAAAATAATTGAGAGACCAGAAATAAACCCCTGCATTTATGGTCAACTAATATTCACAAGGGAACCAAGGATATCCAATAGAAGCAGGAAGATCTCTTCAAAAAATGGTGATGGGAAAATTGGACAATCACATGCAGAAAAATGAAATTGGACCTCTATTTTACACCACTCACAAAAATTAACTGAAAATGGATTAAAGACTTAAACTGTAACAGTCCTAGAAGAAAAGATAAGAGAGAATCTCCTTGATATTGGTCTTGGCAATACATTTTTAGATATGACACAAAGAGCACAAGAAACAAAAGCAAATATCAACAACTGGGACTACATAAAATTAAAAGTCTTCTGAATAGAAAAAAAAAAATCCAAAAAGGTAACCTACAGAACAAGAGAAAATATTGCCAACCATGTATTAGATAAGGGGTTAATATCCAAAATAAATTTTTAAAAAACCATATAAGTCAATAACAAACCAATTTAAAAATGGGTGGAAGAACTAAATAGATATCTTTCCAAAGAAGACATCTAAATGGCCAACATGTACATCAAAGATCCTCAACACATCTAATCATCAGGAAATGCAAATCAAAACCACAGTGCTATATCACCTCATGAGTGGTAGAAAGGCTATCACTGGGAAGAGAAGAGATAGCAAGTTTGGGCTAGAATGTGGAGATAAAGGAACCCTTGTACACTGTTGACAGGAATGCATATTGGTTGAGCCATTATGGAAAACAATATGGAGGTTCCAAAAGAATTAAAAAAAGAACTGTTATATGATCCAGTAATCCCACTCCTGGGTGTATATCTGAAGGAAATGAAAACAGGATCTCTAAAAGATATATAGCTCCTATGTTTATGACAGCATTATTCACAATCGCTAAGATGTGGAAATAACCTAAGTTTCTATCAACACAGGGATACAAGAAGGCATGATTATATATACAAGGGGATATTATTCAACCATGAGAAAGGAGAAATTCCTGCCATTTGTGACAACATGGATAGACCCTGAAGACATTCTGCTATGTGAGAGAAGTCAGAGAAAAACAAATACTATATGGTATCACTTATATGTGGAATCTAAAAAAAGCTGAACTGGTGAAAACAGAGTAGAATAGTGGTTACCCAGAGCTGAAGAGTGGGAAAATAGGGGAGATGTTCCAGGTTCAGACTTGCAGCTTTTAAGTAACCAACTCCTGGAGATCTCATGTTCCGCATCATGATTATAGACACCAATATTGTATGATAAACTCAAAGCTGCCAAGAGACTAGGTCTTAATTGCTCTCACAACAAGAAAGAAATGCTCGTTATGTGGTATGATGGAGGTGTTAGCTAATGCTATAGAGGTAATCACATTATGATATACAAATGTATCAAATCGACCCTGTATACCTTAAACTTACACAATGTTATATGTCAGTAATATCTCAATAAAAATATATTTTTAAAAAAGGAAAAAAGACCCACATAGCTTAGGCCCTTGGTTCTCAAACTTTGGCATACAACAGAATCATTAGCAGGGTTTGTTAAAATCCAGATTCCTGAGCCACATCCTTAGAGTTTCTGAATCCCATGTCTGAGCAATCTGAAGCAGGAGCAGAGAAGTCCCATCCATAATGTGGCACCAGATGGTCAAGTAGCAGGTCCTCCTGAGCCTGAATACAGTGTCCCTGAGTCACACAGACCCCCAGCTGACATGTAGCCAGGAGGTATAAGACAGTCAACCAAGTCTTCTCTGCCTGGCATGCATGCTGACTGCTTGGTGCATGTGGCCACGGGGTTGCTAAATATTTTTAATCTTTAAATTTTTATTTCTTTATTTTTTTTAAATTTCAGGTTTTTATTTAAATTCTAGTTAGTAAACATATTTGGTAAAATTGGTTTCAGGGGTAAAATTTAGTGATGCGTCACTTGCATATAACACCCAGTGCTCATCACAAGCGCCCTCCTGAATACCCATCACCCATTTAGCCCAACCTCTGCCCACCTCCCTCAACCCTCAGTTTGCTAAATATTTTTTATATTACACCTCTCATTACCTTTGAATGGTTCAGATATTAGTTCAGCGAGAAAGACCTGAATTGTGCATGTTCCTGGGAAAGGCATGAAAATTAGCTGCTAAAGGTAGGGCCGGTTCTTTTGGCAAAGACCATAAGAAGTTATGGCAGAGAATTTAATAAAATTCAACATAAGCAGAAGTTTGTTTTGCAAATTAATTTCAATCCATTTCAAATAAATATATGTTCTTAAGTAAAAATAATATTCTTGCTATAAGATAATCTCCTAGACCTGTTTTCTTACCATCTTGCTATCCCTCAGCCCTTCCTGTAGAGACTTTTTGTCACTGTCCTGTGGAGATGCGTTGGCCCAGGGATCCAACAAGAATTATTGTGTCTGTGAAAATCAGTGTGCACAGATCCTGCTAGAAAACACACAAACCACCCCAGACACACCAAGACACCTCAAAGTTCTCCCCTCCAGGCACATACCACCCAAGGAGAAGAACGAGGATGAGGAGAGGGGTTTCCTCTTCCATATAATGAAATTTTAATCCTGAATTAATTGAAAAATTGTGGAATTTGAATGTTTTTACCTTCAAGTGGCTAGATCAAATTTTTTTTCCTGCTCTCAGGTGGTAGGGACTCCAGACTGCAATTATTAGAATATACAGTCACATTCTTACAAATCTACCTTTGTATATTCTATCTACTGCTCCCTCTGGATATGGCAGAAAATGATGTGCTGAGCAGATTCTCTTGGCACAACTCTGACAGTATTTCCCAGGATGGACTGAAATGGAGAGGAGCTGGGGCAATAGGTCTAATACAGCAAGGAAGCCACGGGGATTGCACGTTGGACTGCGAGGAAGAGCTTGACATAAGGAAAACACTTGATAAGCCTTGGAAATGAAGAAAAGATAAAAAGGGATCAAAATGATTCTGCAATTTCATGCAAGCAATGACTAGAAGAGCAGTGAGGTCACTGAGTCCTCAACAGAGGCCAGGATGGCGTCTGGGGCCACCCTACCTACATGTGCATGCAGGGGTCTTGTGGCCAGCAGAGAGGTTGGAGGTACAAATGTGGCTTTGTCTGCTGAGTATGGTTGACCTTGGATGGGAACAAAGTGTGCTGGGGTGACAATGTCCCACTCAGTAGAAGGATGGAAACACAAGAATAGCAGCAAGATAAGAGGACTTGCAAGGGGTTGTCTTTGTGAACCCTGGGCATAGAAGTGACTGTTGACGCCACAAGCTTGAAGGATAGTTCCTGGGGAAGTGAAGGGAGAGATGAGCCCGAGCAATTGCCTGTCAACGTGACACATCTCTTTCGGCTTGATTTTTTGTTTGCTCTCTGTTTCTATATGGATTTTTAAAAAGGAGGAGGAACTGGTTTTGATCAGAATGAACTAGTGTAATTTGTAAATAGAGGCATATTGATAGAAAACTTGGTCTAGAACTAGCATTATGTTTTTCAGTTTTTTCATCTGATTATGCATTCACAAATATTATTCAATGGTCATTAAACTTTTTTAAAAGAAACCTTTGGACAAAAGTTCAGGCATCAAATTCCTTAAGTAATAGAGTCTGAGGGTTATTTTCTGAAAATAAAAACCATTTCTCCAAGTTTTATCTAGTAAATACAGTGTTGTAGTTTTGATCATTGTAACTTACGCAGTTATACTTAATATTGCGGTTAGTTCCAACTATCCCATGAATACAAAACCTTATGTTAGCAAATATTTGTATTTATTTCAACTATCACTAAAACAAACAGGAAAACATTCTTCTTCAGTTAAAAAATCAGATATTTAGGAAAAAGGAGCAGAGGTCTTTCCTAAACTCTAGGAGTCTAGTTGCTGAAAAACAACAAATGTTTGTAAACAAGGATATGTGAAAACCTTATTTTAATTTGGGGAAAATGTTGAGTTCATATTTTAAAAATAATTAAATGGTTTAAATTACACAAATGTAAAGTAAGTCCTTTAGATAATGAGCCTCATCTGATTTATAGAAATATTTGCAAAGGGATTTTAGTCATTTGTCCTGGCTGAGCAGGTTGATTTAAAATATACAAAATGAGGGAGGAGTCAAGATGGCGGAGAAGTAGCAGCCTGAGACTACATCAGGTAGCAGGAGATCATCTCGATAGCTTATCTAAACATTGCAAACACCTACAAATCCAACGGGAGAGCAAAGAGAAGAAGAACAGCAACTCTAGAAACAGAAAATCAACCACTTTCTGAAAGGTAGGACTGGCGGAGAAGTGAATCTAAAACGACGGGAAGATAGACCGCGGGGGGAGGGGCCGGCTCCCGGCAAGCGGCGGAGCAACGGAGCACAAAATCAGGACTTTTAAAAGTCTGTTCCACTGAGGGACATTGCTCCAGGGGCTTAACCGGGGTGAAGCCCACGCGGGGCCAGCGTGGCCCCAGGCCCCGCAGGGTCACAGAAGGATCGGGGGTGTTGGAGTGTCGGAGAGCTCGCAGGTTTTAGAACGGAGAAGCCGGCTGCAGAGACAGAGCCGAGGACTGAACTCTCAGCTCGGGGTTACCTTGAACTGGTCGCGGGCTGGGTGAGCTCGGAGCGCGGCTAGAGGCTGGGGATACGGGAGTGATTGGGTGCTGTCCTCTGGGGGCGCACTGAGGAGTGGGGCCCCAGGCTCTCGGCTCCTCCGGGCTAGAGACTGGGAGGCCGCCATTTTCATTCCCGTCCTCCGGAACTCTACGGAAAGCGTTCAGGGAACAGAAGCTCCCAAAAGCGAACCCGAGCCGATTACTTAGTCCGGCCGCTGGTAAGGGCGGTGCAATCCCGCCTCGGGCAAAGACACTTGAGAGTCACTACAACAGGCCCCTCCTCCAGAAGATCAACAAAATATCCAGCCAGGACGAAGTTCATCTATCAAGGAAAGCAGATTCAATTCCTAAGACAGCAGAGCAATTCCAGAGGAGGAGAAAGCAAAGCACGGAACTCATGGCTTTCTCCCCATGATTCTTTAGTCTTGCAGCTACTTCAATTTTTTTTTCTTTTTTCAATTTTTTTTTCTTTTTTCTTTTTTCTTCTTCTGCTAAATTTTTTTTTAAACTTTTACCCTTCTCTTTTTTAACATTTTTTGACTAGTTCATCTAAATTTATATATTTTTTCTTTCTTTTTTATATTTTTTATTTGTTTTATTTTTTAAATTTTTTTCTTTCTTTTTTTTTTTTCTTTTTTTTTCAGAAGCTGTTTTTATCCCCTTTCTCCCCCCCACAATTTGGGGTCTCTTCTGATTTGGTTACAGCGCATTTTTCCGGGGTCTTTGCCACCCTTTTAGTAGTTTATTTGCTCCTTCATATTCTCTTATCTGGACAAAATGATAAGGCGGAAAAAATCACCACAAACAAAAGAACAAGAGACAGTACCGAAGGCTAGGGACCTAATCAACACAGACATGGGTAATATGTCAGATCAAGAGTTCAGAATGACGATTCTGAACATTCTAGCCGGGCTCGAAAAAGGCATGGAAGATATTAGAGAAACCCTCTCTGGAGATATTAAAGCCCTTTCTGGAGAAATTAAAGAACTAAAATCTAACCAAGTTGAAATCAAAAAAGCTATTAATGAGGTGCAATCAAAAATGGAGGCTCTCACTGCTAGGATAAATGAGGCAGAAGAAAGAATTAGTGATATAGAAGACCAAATGACAGAGAATAAGGAAGCCGAGCAAAAGAGGGACAAACAGCTACTGGACCATGAGGGGAGAATTCGAGAGATAAGTGACACCATAAGACGAAACAACATTAGAATAATTGGGATTCCAGAAGAAGAAGAAACAGAGAGGGGAGCAGAAGGTCTATTGGAGAGAATCATTGGAGAGAATTTCCCTAATATGGCAAAGGGAACAAGCATCAAAATCCAGGAGATGCAGAGAACCCCCCTCAAAGTCAACAAGAATAGGTCCACACCCCGTCACCTAATAGTAAAATTGACAAGTCTTAGTGACAAAGAGAAAATCCTGAAAGCAGCCCGAGAAAAGAAGTCTGTAACATACAATGGTAAAAATATTAGATTGGCGGCAGACTTATCCACAGAGACCTGGCAGGCCAGAAAGAGCTGGCATGATATATTCAGAGCACTCAACGAGAAAAACATGCAGCCAAGAATACTCTATCCAGCTAGGCTATCATTGAAAATAGAAGGAGAGATAAAAAGCTTCGAGGACAAACAAAAACTGAAAGAATTTGCAAACACCAAACCAGCTCTACAGGAAATATTGAAAGGGGTCCTCTAAGCAAAGAGAGAGCCTAAAAGTAGTAGATCAGAAAGGTACAGAGACAATATACAGTAACAGTCACCTTACAGGCTAATAATGGCACTAAATTCATATCTCTCAATAGTTACCCTGAATGTTAATGGGCTAAATGCCCCAATCAAAAGACACAGGGTATCAGAATGGATAAAAAAACAAAACCCATCAGTATGTTGCCTACAAGAAACTCATTTTAGACGCGAAGACACCTCCAGATTTAAAGTGAGGGGGTGGAAAACAATTTACCATGCTAATGGGCATCAGAAGAAAGCTGGGGTGGCAATCCTTATATCAGATCAATTAGATTTTAAGCCAAAGACTATAATAAGAGATGAGGAAGGACACTATATCCTACTCAAAGGGTCTGTCCAACAAGAAGATCTAACAATTTTAAATATCTATGCCCCTAACGTGGGAGCAGCCAACTATATCAACCAATTAATAACAAAATCAAAGAAACACATCAATAATAATACAATAAGAGTAGGGGACTTGAACACTCCCCTCACTGAAATGGACAGATCATCCAAGCAAAAGATCAACAAGGAAATAAAGGCCTTAAATGACACACTGGACCAGATGGACATCACAGATATATTCAGAACATTTCATCCCAAAGCAACAGAATACACATTCTTCTCTAGTGCACATGGAACCTTCTCCAGAATAGATCACATCCTGGGTCACAAATCAGGTCTCAACCGGTATCAAAAGATTAGGATTATTCCCTGCATATTTTCAGACCACAATGCTCTGAAGCTAGAACTCAATCACAAGAGGAAAGCTGGAAAGAACCCAAATACATGGAGACTAAACAGCATCCTTCTAAAGAATGAATGGGTTAACCAGGAAATTAAAGAAGAATTGAAAAAATTCATGGAAACAAATGATAATGAAAACACAACAGTTCAAAATCTGTGGGACACAGCAAAGGCAGTCCTGAGAGGAAAATATATAGCAGTACAAGCCTTTCTCAAGAAACAAGAAAGGTCTCAAGTACACAACCTAACCCTACACGTAAAGGAGCTGGAGAAAGAACAAGAAAGAAACCCTAAACCCAGCAGGAGAAGAGAAATCATAAAGATCAGAGCAGAAATCAATGAAATAGAAACCAAAAAAAAAACAATAGAAAAAATCAATGAAACTAGGAGCTGGTTCTTTGAAAGAATCAATAAGATTGATAAACCCCTGGCCAGACTCATCAAAAAGAAAAGAGAAAGGACCCAAATCAATAAAATCATGAATGAAAGAGGAGAGATCACAACTAACACCAAAGAAATACAGACAATTATAAGAACATACTATGAGCAACTCTACGCCAACAAATTGGACAATCTGGAAGAAATGGATGCATTCCTAGAGACATATAAACTACCACAACTGAACCAGGAAGAAATAGAAAACCTGAACAGGCCCATAACCAGTAAGGAGATTGAAACTACCACAACTGAACCAGGAAGAAATAGAAAACCTGAACAGGCCCATAACCAGTAAGGAGATTGAAACAGTCATCAAAAATCTCCAAACAAACAAAAGCCCAGGGCCAGACGGCTTCCCAGGGGAATTCTACCAAACATTTAAAGAAGAACTAATTCCTATTCTCCTGAAACTGTTCCAAAAAATAGAAATGGAAGGAAAACTTCCAAACTCATTTTATGAGGCCAGCATCACCTTGATCCCAAAACCAGACAAGGATCCCACCAAAAAAGAGAACTACAGACCAATATCCTTGATGAACACAGATGCAAAAATTCTCGCCAAAATACTAGCCAATAGGATTCAACAGTACATTAAAAGGATTATTCACCACGATCAAGTGGGATTTATTCCAGGGCTGCAGGGTTGGTTCAACATCCGCAAATCAATCAATGTGATAGAACACATTAATAAAAGAAAGAACAAGAACCATATGATACTCTCAATAGATGCTGAAAAAGCATTTGACAAAGTACAGCATCCCTTCCTGATCAAAACTCTTCAAAGTGTGGGGATAGAGGGCACATACCTCAATATTATCAAAGCCATCTATGAAAAACCCACCGCAAATATCATTCTCAATGGAGAAAAACTGAAAGCTTTTCCGTTAAGGTCAGGAACACGGCAGGGATGTCCATTATCACCACTGCTATTCAACATAGTACTAGAAGTCCTAGCCTCAGCAATCAGACAACAAAAAGAAATTAAAGGCATCCAAATTGGTAAAGAAGAAGTCAAACTATCACTCTTCGCAGATGATATGATACTATATGTGGAAAACCCAAAAGACTCCACTCCAAAACTGCTAGAACTTGTACAGGAATTCAGTAAAGTGTCAGGATATAAAATCAATGCACAGAAATCAGTTGCATTTCTGTACACCAACAACAAGACTGAAGAAAGAGAAATTAAGGAGTCAATCCCATTTACAATTGTACCCAAAACTATAAGATACCTAGGAATAAACCTAACCAAAGAGACTAAGAATCTATACACAGAAAATTATAAAGTACTCATGAAAGAAATTGAGGAAGACACAAAAAAATGGAAAAATGTTCCATGCTCCTGGATTGGAAGAATAAATATTGTGAAAATGTCTATGCTACCTAAAGCAATCTACACATTTAATGCAATCCCTATCAAAATACCATCCATTTTTTTCAAAGAAATGGAACAAATAATCCTAAAATTTATATGGAACCAGAAAAGACCTCGAATAGCCAAAGGAATATTGAAGAACAAAGCCAAAGTTGGTGGCATCACAATTCCGGACTTCAAGCTCTATTACAAAGCTGTCATCATCAAGACAGCATGGTACTGGCACAAAAACAGACACATAGATCAGTGGAACAGAATAGAGAGCCCAGAAATCGACCCTCAACTCTATGGTCAACTAATCTTCGACAAAGCAGGAAAGAATGTCCAATGGAAAAATGACAGCCTCTTCAATAAATGGTGCTGGGAAAATTGGACAGCCACATGCAGAAAAATGAAATTGGACCACTTCCTTACACCACACACGAAAATAGACTCCAAATGGATGAAGGACCTCAATGTGAGAAAGGAATCCATCAAAATCCTTGAGGAGAATGCAGGCAGCAACCTCTTCGACCTCAGCCGTAGCAACATCTTCCTAGGAACAACGGCAAAGGCAAGGGAAGCAAGGGCAAAAATGAACTATTGGGATTTCATCAAGATCAAAAGCTTTTGCACAGCAAAGGAAACAGTTAACAAAACCAAAAGACAACTGACAGAATGGGAGAAGATATTTGCAAACGACATATCAGATAAAGGTCTAGTATCCAAAATCTATAAGGAACTTAGCAAACTCAACACCCAAAGAACAAACAATCCAATCAAGAAATGGGCAGAGGACATGAACAGACATTTCTGCAAAGAAGACATCCAGATGGCCAACAGACACATGAAAAAGTGCTCCACGTCACTCGGCATCAGGGAAATACAAATCAAAACCACAATGAGATATCACCTCACACCAGTCAGAATGGCTAAAATTAACAAGTCAGGAAATGAGAGATGCTGGCGAGGATGCGGAGAAAGGGGAACCCTCCTCCACTGTTGGTGGGAATGCAAGCTGGTGCAACCACTCTGGAAAACAGCATGGAGGTTCCTCAAAATGTTGAAAATAGAACTACCCTATGACCCAGCAATTGCACTACTGGGTATTTACCCTAAAGATACAAACATAGTGATCCGAAGGGGCACGTGTACCCAAATGTTTATAGCAGCAATGTCTACAATAGCCAGACTATGGAAAGAACCTAGATGTCCATCAACAGATGAATGGATAAAGAAGATGTGGTATATATACACAATGGAATACTATGCAGCCATCAAAAGAAATGAAATCATGCCATTTGCGATGACATGGATGGAACTAGAGCGTATCATGCTTAGTGAAATAAGTCAATCAGAGAAAGACAACTATCATATGATCTCCCTGATATGAGGACATGGAGAAGCAACATGGGGGGGTAGGGGGATAGGAGAAGAGTAAATGAAACAAGATGGGATTGGGAGGGAGACAAACCATAAATGACTCTTAATCTCACAAAACAAACTGGGGGTTGCTGGGGGCAGGTGGGATTGGGAGAGGGGGAGCGGGCTATGGACATTGGGGAGGGGAGGCGAACCATAAGAGACTATGGACTCTGAAAAACAACCTGAGGGTTTTGAAGGGTCAGGGGTGGGAGGTTGGGGCAACCTGAGGGTTTTGAAGGGTCAGGGGTGGGAGGTTGGGGGAACAGGTGGTGGGTAATGGGGAGGGCACGTTTTGCATGGAGCACTGGGTGTTGTGCAAAAAGAATGAATACTGTTACACTGAAAAAAATAAATAAAATGAAAATAAAATATACAAAATGAAAATTTCTGTCTCAATATATTTCCAAGCAAATATTATTAAAATAGAAATGATTTTTAGGAGAAAAGAGATGTTTTCAATAGCAATATAGGAAAAATATGAACCATGCTAAAAACCTCTGTTTGATTTGAAAACTGTTGCTAGATGAACTAAATCATGGTCAATAATAAAGTAATAGTGAAATATACAGCATTATTTGAAATATACAGCATTATTACAGTTTACTGTTATTTTTTTTCAATGCTTCCAAAAACTTAGCTCAGTCTTTACTTGTATAATTGGTAGCTCATTCATTTTCATGTTCATTGAACAAATACTATTAAAGGACTAAAATATGTTCCAGGCACTTTTGAGTTAGGGGTTCTGGGAGCCTACACAGTTATTGAGTACTTGTGAGCAGACTTGTTAAGTAAATGCAGATTTCTTTTAAGTCTAGATTGATCAAATTATGAAAATGTCTATATTACTGAACAAGGTGTAGTATTTGTTTTTCTTAATTTTTCCCCACCCTCATTAAGTACTCTAGAGTTTTAATCAAGTACTTCTCTGTAGCCTTCATTAATTCCAGCATCACAGGCTGTGTTGATGGTGGATGTGTTAGAGTACTGGTCTGAGTTCTTACATCGACTAAAATTCTGAAATTATTGTGAAATATGCACTACATCTCATTGTTATCAAAACAAGGAGAATAGTCTCTCTCTGAAAGAAGCTTGATGACCTAATAGCTGTTCTACCTCAAATGTTTATTGTTATGCTTTGACCATAGGATCTCATCATGATTTTCTTTTTCAGTATCTATAAAGTCCATTATTTGTTGGGTTCCTTTTTTTTTTAATCATTTCTTTTTTTTTTTTTTTTAAGATTTTATTTATTTATTTGTCAGAGAAGAAGAGAGAGCAAGAGAGCAAACACACAGGCAGAAGAAGTGGCAGGCAGAGGGAGAAGCAGGCTTCCCACCCAGCAAGAAGCCTGATGCAGGACTCAATCCCCCACCCTGGGATCATGACCTTAGCCAAAGGTAGAGACCCAACCAACTGAGCCACCCAGCCCCCCCCCCTTTTTCTTTAATCATTTCGAATGGTCAGTCTTTTCTTTCTTTCATATTATTTCATATCCTCAAACCATTTTGTACTTAAAACACCTCAACTATTTTTGGCAATAAAAATGCTGGGGAAGGGGCACCTGGGTGGCTCAGCGGATTAAGGCCTCTGCCTTTGGCTCATGTCATGATCCCACAGTCCTGGGATCAAGCCCTGCATCAGGCTCTCTGCTCAGCGGGAAGCCTGCTTCCTCCTCTCTCTCTCTGCCTGCCTCTCTGCCTACTTGTGATCTCTGTCTGTCAAGTAAATAAATAAATAAAATCTTTTTAAAAAAAGAATGCTGGGGAAAAGGTTGATGAAAAGGTGAAAATATGTAGGTGAAATTTTCTATTTTATCATTTATTTCAAAACACTAGTTTTGTTTTTGTTTTTGTTTTTTTAAAAGATTTTATTTATTTATTTGACAGACAGAGATCACAAGAAGGTAGAGAGGCAGACAGAGAGAGAGGAGGAAGCAGGCTCCCTGCTGAGCAGTGAGCCCCATATGGGGCTCAATCCCAGGACTCTGGGATCACGACCTGAGCCGAAAGCAGAGCCTTTAACCCACTGAGCCACCCAGGCACCCCAAAACACTAGTTTTTAAGTAGTTACTTTATGAATCAAATTGACAAAAAATAAAACTTTGGGTTTAGTGCTTTCTTTTTTTTTTTACTTTTTGAAAAAGATTTATTTATTTTTTCTTTAGAGAGAGAGAAAGTGGGGGGAGGAGCAGAGGGAGAGGGAAAGAAATCCTCAAGAAGACTTCTTGCTGAGTATAGAGCCCTACCCAGGGCTTGATCCTAGGACCCTGAGATCATGACCTGAACAGATGCTCAGCTCAACTGACTGAGTCACCCAGGTGCCTCTCTTTTTGCTTTCTAATAATTTGAGTTTATCTGTTTTTATTCTATTATTTCCCAAGGCTTATGTAGTGATCTGATTACTTCCTGTTTGTAAATAGTAATTTCCATTTGGCTTTCTTTCATCCTCTTTTTTTGGAAACAAACTATTTTGAAAACCTGGAAAGAAAAAGTAAAACTTGATAGATTTTTATTTTTCTATCCTTTTTCTTATCAATTTCTAATTTTGCAAGACTTTCTTTTTTTTCCTGAGACGGGTGATCAATGGCTATTGAATATTAAAAATTATTTGCATCTACTTTAACTTAGTTTGTGAGAAAAAATAATAAGTGCTGATATTTGATAATGGTGTAACTCAGAATAGTCACACTATATTTAATGTGCATAAAATACTAACAGTGGTATTGTTTTTCAACAAAATAGCACCCTGAGGATTATTCCCAATATTCAGACACCCCTCAACACACAGACTTATATATGTTCTACCCCTCTGCTCAAACTCCCCATCTGTCTTTCTCTATTTTTTTTTACCAGATCCTGCTAGAAGACTATATAATAATTTAATATGGGCATAAATCAGCTTTATTCAGAAAGTAAAATCTCCCATAATATTGTGATCCAATGTTATCTAGTAAAGACTTTTAGATTTACCATCTTCTTACTTACTTCCATTTGTGCAAATAGTGACGTGCTAGTGTAAATGGCAGGAAGATCACTATGGCTTGTGTGTGTAAGCAAAGAAACATGCATGTGTCATGCACATGACAACTAAAGAGAGGCAGCGAAAATAAATACAACATTAAATTCCAATCTAGCAGCGGCACTTGAAATAATGTACTTGGCATCACATGACAAAATTATTCTATTAAAAAATTTTTAACAGTTGGCTAACACCTGGAAATACTCCATTTAAATGGCATAAGCAGAGGAGCATCAGCCCCATTAAAGTTTGCCAGGACTATGAATGACACCTATGGACAGGACTGGAGATTATGAAATCTTCAGCTGAGCATGAACATGTATGTGTCTACGGTTCCCCTCCTTTTTGGGGGAAACCTTCTCATGCCAGGGGTACATGTGCAGAGGGCTCCAGACCAAAGAACTTTCTGACATATTCTGGAAGAGTAAAAATGGGAGGGAGATTTTCATGTTTCCTGTGTTTTCAAAAACTCAAACAGATATTATTAATAGGAGCCCATACTAAGGTCAACTGCAATATCTCTGGAGAATAATTTCCTCCCTTTATTAGAATTTTCCAATCTTCCATCATTTGGGATGAAGTAAATTTAAGCCTAATTCCATAAACAAAATTTGACTTATTCTCTCTCTCTTCCTAAAGATCTACAGAGCAAACAATACATCTCCAGAAGCTTATAAGGTTGGCAAGTGATTTCAATTTGCCAGGCTTATTTATTTCCAAACTTAATTTTCATGTTTTGTTGTCATATTTGTCCTAGTTTGTATCAGCTTTGGGTTAAACTCTGGATTATAGAAAAAAATGGAAATACAAAAGACATCTTACGTAGGAGAATTAACTAGAATATGAGCTAAAGAGCAGTTGGAATCTCAAAATTCATTTCTCCAGGGGAGGGGAATGTTAATATTTACTAAGAGCTTACTACATGTTAAGCACCACACTGAGCATGTTACACAGATCATCCTCTAATCTTCACAACAACCTCACGAGTTTGGTAAAAATCATTATCCCACATTATAGATGAGCTTGGATATATGGAGTAACTAACTTGAAGTCACACAGCCAGCAAGTGGTAGAGCCTTTATCGGAACACAGGGGAACTCTTCTTCCAGGGTCTCTGAACCAATGATATTCTTCACCATCGATGCTCACAACCACTGGTGGGCTATTTTCAATACACCCATTCTTTGGGCACATTGACAGTTGAGTTTCTCGAGGAAAGGTTATAGGGAAGAGCCCAATTTGTCACCATTTGGCATGTATCTTTAGTTATTATATTATGACTTGTTCTGCAGAAACAGAACAGAGCTTCCTGAGCAATGAGACACAACTGCTTCTTCATGAACACATGTGCACAAAAGAGATCTAGGCATGACACTCTGCGGGCCTATTGTATGAGTAGGTGAAACTGCCTTTCCTGTGTCTAAAACCCAAGTTCTGGGCTGAAGAGGAGGGCTACAGCTTGACTTTGGCTTCATGCAGAGAAAATTTCAATCCTCTGTTGTAAACTGGACATTTTTGCCACTCATGTTGCTCTTTTTTTTTTTTTTTTTAAGTTTCTTTCTTTATTTGTTTAAGTAATCTCTGTATCTAATGTGGGGCTCAAACTCACGACCCTGAGATCAAGAGTTGCAATGCTTTTCTGACTGAGCAGGCCAGGCATCCTGCCACACATATCATTCTTAATTATTGTTTATTTAGGTAAGCCTTACCTAAAGAAAAGACATGAAATGAATTTTAAAGAATTAAAGATATTACTCTAACCTATCAAAATCGGACAATAATATCCAAATAAGGACGTATTCAGCATCACTTCACTATTTAAAGATACACTGCTTCTGGGGCGCCTGGGTGGCTCAGTGGGTTAAGCCACTGCCTTCGGCTCAGGTCATGATCTCAGGGTCCTGGGATCGAGTCCCGCATCGGGCTCTCTGCTCAGCGGGGAGCCTGCTTCCCTCTCTCTCTCTCTCTCTGCCTGCCTCTCTGCCTTGTTGTGATTTCTCTCTGTCAAATAAATAAATAAAATCTTTAAAGATACACTGCTTCTTTCCTATCATTAAAGCTGAACATGTCAACATTCAAAAAGAAGGCCTTTGCCATCTTTTCTTTCCCTTAGTGTTTCCTTTCTTTCCCACAAGATGCCCTGCTTGGGCTCAGTGGAATCACAAACATGTTAAGTATCTTTAAACCTCCCACTCTGTTTATACAGCTTCACCAAAATACCCCAGAGTTCACCTCTTGTCCCCTTCTTTAAAATTGTTCACCCCTGTTCTTTTTCCTCAAACCTCCCCTTTCTCAGGAAGATTAATACATTCAGCCGAAAATAAATTAGAATAAAATTAACTCATACTAAAATATGAATGACTGAAAATCCTAATCGGTACGTATAAAAGGCGCTGTCAGACAGATCTAAGCTTGAACCCTGTCTTTTCTCCCATTTACCCACTAGGGAGTTTCTCTGAACCTGAGTTTCTTTCTCTCTATAAAATGGGCAGAATAACACCTGATAAGCTTGTTGTGACAATTAAATGCTATAATATTTACGCAAAGTGGTAACTGGACACCCTGAATTACTAATAAATATTATTTACCCTCCTACTTGAGTCTATGACAACATTAAAGCATGTTAAAGAAGAAATTTACATTCCGGAATCTCAAGTTGGCAGTGTTTTAAAATGAAGTGTGGAAGTCCTTATTAGATCAGTCAAATCATTCTAATTTTCACTCTACCATGGTTCTTATAGCTATATTTAGTAGAGTGGGTTTTCATAATACGTTATAAACAGAAACATACAGACACAATCATGCACCGGGGCGTCTGAGTGGCTCAGTTGGTTAAACGTCTGCCTTAGGCTCAGGTCATGATTCTAGGGTCCTGGAATCCAGCCCAGCTCAGTGGGGAGCCTGCTTCTCCCTCTGCCTCTGCCCCTCCCGCTGTTTGTGCACTCTCAATCTCTCTCTCTCTCTATGACAAAAAATAAATAAAATCTTCAAGAAAAATATCATGCACTAAATCCCACCAAGATGAGCTTCATTAAAATAGAAAATAGCTTTAGATGTTGTAAACAATTCATTCAACAAACCTTTCACCAGATGCCTGGTTTAGACACCATGCTGCACTGTTGTTACAGATGTAGAAGACCGCAAGAGCTGTGGAGACATACAGAATTCTACTGGACAGGCACTAAGCTCGGAGTCTTTAAATCATGTCAATTGTTAACTTAGTTGCATTTTTTAAAAAAAAATTGTATCTTTCCCTTTAAGATTTGGGGAAGACTTGGGAGCACAGAAGTTCTGCCAGATTAAAGTTTCTAGAAAACCATGTGAAAATTGTGGTTGTAAAAGGATTTGTTCCTTCTTTTTTACTCAAGGCAATGTCATTCAGAAGTTAATAATAATTAAGGAATCAAGTATGCATATTCTTTGGTTTTTACGATATAGGGAAGATTGTCTTTGGCGTGTAGGTGTGTGCATGTTGTGTGGAGTCTCCAAAGTGACCCTATTGAGAAATATTTTATCATGATTTTCCCACAGAAATGTATGGCATATTTCCAACTTCTCTTCATTCATCTGTAGCCTAAAATGCTTCATATGAAGAAACTTTAAATCTGCCTTTCGAGCAGGATGTTTTATGAACAGTTGTCATGCTCTTCGGTTCACTTTTAAATATACTTTTGAAGGACAGAAATAAAAGTCCCATTTACTTTGTCATTGCTCCTTGCCTTTTCACTGCTCTCTCTATGCTAGACATTTATGTAAAACAGAATGCTCTCTTCAAATGTGGCAATGTCTCTTTAAAAGTCTCCACCAAACAGCCAGCAAACCAGCTTAGCAACTTTCTTGGGTGGATTCTCTTATGAATAATTAGCCCTGAGCCATGAAACTATCCAGCAGCCTGTCCTCTTGAAATCTGTGATCTGCCTGAGACTGTAGGGATCACAACAGAGAAGTTGGTTTCACGGTGCTTCTGAATATTGTCCAGGAAAAGAAAAAAATTCTTCTTCTGTGTTAGTGTGCCAGATTTAGGCACCCTGTTGGCGTGGTCTCAGCCACTGTGTTGTGTGGTGGCAAGGGAGCCTCTATTTGCAGCCACTAGGCTGCTACCTTCTCAGCTCCTTCTGTCAGCCGGGAAAGCCTCTTTTCTGGTTTCTCAAACCGCACCTTCAAAAGCTGAAATTACATGACTCATTTATTTTGATACCATCAGAGTTTTGCTGACAACATGGGATTTTTGCCTGCCTTCTGTTAACAAGTAAACTCCTCAGATCATTAAACAGATATATCCACACCTTGGTTAAAGCCTAAAAATGAAAACTTAACTCATTCTAGTCCCTCTCTTACCCTCTCCTCAGACCATTAGAGGATCAGAGTGAATCGTGTGACAAAAAAATGGTGTGTTATCAGGACCTAGAAGAAGTTTCATCCAAAAATTCCATCCAAAGATCCAGAGACTCTCTAACCATATGTCCACCGTGATTGAAGGAACATCTTAAATCACAGACACACGTAGATGTGTGGATATTTACCTGCTGTGCAATATACATGACTTTTTAGCAAAATGCGTTGTTCCAAGGCGCTGCATCACTGAGGCATATGCCAAAGATTCACTGGTTTTATTCATGTCCGAGGATTAATCATTTGGGGAAGTAGTTTCCGTAGAGATGGGTTATTGTTCTGACTAGATAATAAATTGCTTTCATCAAGAAGAGTGTTATGTACTTTCTGTATTCATCCCAACACCTGTTGAGGTGCCTGAGACATTGGCGATTGATAAATACTATTGGGATGAATATACTTGAGCAGGTGACTGCTTGAAAGTGACCAACACACACGGGAGGGGAGGTGCAAGGAGACCTGCATCTTTTCCTTATTCGTTCACTGCTGGTTTTGAAAAGTTTAAAATCACTTTAAATATACCGAGTCTTACTGTTTTAATACACAACGAGTAGGGTGGACAATGGCACTCTCAGAAGTCATTTTTAGTCTACTCAACAATCTTTATTTAGTGTAAAGTAAAACAGTGTTTCTGCTGTCATGGAGTATATATGATGGATGAATGGATAGGGATAAGCAAGTAAATAATCAGTAATATCTGCTATGCAGACAGTACCAAAGGGAAAAGAATATATTGAGTTAAGTCTTCTAAAGCATCCCTAGTTTTCATCTGTGTTTTTAATTTCTCCTTTTTCCTCCAAATAGAAATCAGCAGGCCTTCTTGAAAGGAGACCGTGATTATCAGAATCCAGTATGGACTGCTTTACAAGTACAGGCTTTAAATGTTCCACAGAAGACTGTAGCAGATGCCAGGGATACGTGACCAGAGCTCGGGGGCAACAGATAATAATCTACACACACGCACACACACACACACACATGCACACACACACATGTACATTATAGTTGTCTCTAAGTGTGAGATTCTAAGCAATTCGTGTTAAAAAATCACTCAATGTTTTCCCAGTAGTCCTACCAACCTTAGCCCATAAGCCAATGTGCTGACTTGACTTCTAAAATACCTGATTACCCTAACCTGAATTCATTTGATAAGCCCAAATTATTAAAACTCATTGATTCAGACAACTAACTTTCAATAGAATCTAGTAAATTGGAAGGTAGACTGGTTCTGTGATCTCAGAGGGGCATGAATACTATACACGGGGCATTATGGTAACCCAGGTAAACCTTCCTTATTTCAACTTGGCCGATAAAGCATGGTCGTGAATAGCCGATAGAAGCATTTGCTATCTTTAAGACTGTACACCTGCCCAAGTAAGGCAGGAAAAGGGAAATCCCACAAAACATAGCTAGCTGCCAGGGCTAAGAACAGTGTTGCAATCACCCAACCACAGGGTGGAAATAGTTGAGATCACACTGTCCCCTGAGTGCTGAGCTATGTTCTTTGGGCATACCCTCTCCCCACATCAAAGAGATTGGCCATGAAAAGCGGGCATTTTCAGGGTACAAGAAAGCCTTCTAAGAACACTTCCAAAAGGTATGGTGAATGTATTTTTTTTTAAAGATTTTATTTATTTATTTGACAGAGAGTTCACAAGTAGACAGAGAGGCAGGCAGAGAGAGAGAGAGAGAGAGAGAGAAGCAGGCTCCCTGCTGAGCAGAGAGCCTGATGTGGGACTCGATCCCAGGACCCCAAGATCATGACCTGAGCCGAAGGCAGTGGCTTAACCCACTGAGCCACCCAGGTACGCCGGTGAATGTATTTTTAATTCAAATGTATTTTCATACTATTAGAACTCTACACTTGCCATTTATAAGAAAAGCCCTTTTCCCTCTCTTCCTTCAATTTTTTTCATGACCTTTGAGGCATAAGGCAAGGTAAGCTTGCCCTAGAAAACAAAGAAAAACAAAAAACAAAGCCCTTTTGCACTGGAATGAAATCTAAAAGTATGGGTTTACGACTGTCAAATATTGTCCTGTATCTGGCGAAGTCTCTGTGACATGGAGATTCTACCAACGGTTAGAGGTTTTTGTGAGAGTTAAATAAGACATAATTTGGATATGAAAATACTCCATAAGAGTCAAAGAACGGTATAATTAGAAGGCTTGAACTCCCACTGGCACTCTTTTTCATATTACACTCGGGACACTTATCAGAGACAGAACATTGGACTGGCCTAAAAATAGCTTATTGAAAGTCAGCACTCTGGCTTTCATGATATGAGCTTTAGAAAAGAACTGGAAAGAGAGGTAATCAGACTAACCTTCCTGAGAAAGCTATTCTAGTAAAGAAAGGCAGTGATATCCTGAGCCTCCTGAGCCTCATGATCTTCGCTAGCTTTTGGCTAGTCTTGTGACTGGAGTAACATGGCAGAACTGAGAGAGGAAGGAAGTGGAAAAACAAACAGACCCAGGAACCAGATTTCCCAAGGCCACCAGCCCAAGCAGTTTGGTGTATACAAGCAGCAGTGTAATCTATAAAGACCTGGGATGCAATAATATCCGACATGAGACAAAGAAAGAAAAGTATTGCATTCTGAGTAATGGTCTATCTCACAATAGACTCTTCAACAAATGACAAAAAGAGAGTCTCTTGGCCATCTGTCTTTAATGTACACTTAATTTCTTACACAAATCTCTCATCGCTCTTATAGTCATGATTTGACTTGTCTTTTACAATGCAGCTTTTTAAACTGGAAAGAAAACTGCTGAGTGTCTTCTAGCCCTGGCGTTTGCAAACAATGACAATCTTCATTGCCAACATCCCCAACACTCCCTTAATCCATTCTGCCTAGTGAAGTGCAGCATTTTCTGCAGCTCTATGTGTTATTAAAAAGAATGTTGAGGGGCACCTGGGTGGCTCAGCCAGTTAAGCATCTGCCTTGGGCTTGGGTCATGATCCCGGGACCCTAGGATCTAGTCTCACATAGGACTCCCTGCTCAGTGGAGCATCTGCTTCTCCCCTTCTCTCTGCCGCTCCACCTCCGCTCATGCTCTGTCTTTCACTTTCTCTCTCTCTCAAGTAAATAAATAAATAAATCTGGAAAAAAAACAAAGAATGTTGAAACCATAAACCCCCCCAAAAAAATGTTTAGTGGGGCTCCTGACTGGCTTAGTCTACGGAGCTGTGACTCTTGATCTTGGAGTTGCGGGTTTAAGCGTTTAAGCCCCATGTTGGGTGTAGAGATTACTTAAAAATAAAAGCAACCAAGCAAACAAGAAAGAAAGGTTTGGAGTGAAATGAGCTATGAGCTAATTGGTAAAGGACTGAATGAAGACCAAAACAGGAGCTCACTTAAAGCAAATTTTTAAAAAAGAAATCTATGTTGGGAATTTAAAAAAGAAAAGAAAAGAAAAGAAAAGAAAAGAAAAGAAAAGAAATGTGGCTTTAGTTTTTATCTTTATTGATAAAAGTTCCTAAAAGTTGCCAGGAAACACTTTAAAAAGCAAACACTATTTTATTTCATACCGAAAAGAAACCACATATGCTATGTTAGAAATGTTGGAAAAATACAAAAAAAAAAAAAAAAAAAAACTAAAATCTAATATTCAGATACAAAGCACAGCTTACATTTTGTTCTGTTGGTCTAAAAAATATTTTTATGGCTATAAATTAACTATCCTTCCCTCAGCAGTCTGAAAAAATGCATATTAGCATAAGTTAAGCAGGATTTTTTTAAATTATTAAAAGTAAACATTAGTTGGCCTAGGCCATATGAATTATGGATTAAAAATGATCACTTAACATTTTAAAATCAAATATACCAACTTTCCTCAGTAAAGTAACGTCTCTGCTTTTCTAGGACTCAATCTAAGATGGCATGCATTATTTTTAAAAACTTCTTAAAATAGTACCAGAGGACAGAGAAATCGAATTTGGGGGCCTCACTCCTCCCTGAGGAGACAGTGGGAAGCTCCTTCTCTGAGTTCACACATGCCCACACAGCCTATGGGATGATATTTTCATCTCCTTCTTGCACACTTTGTCTTTGGCACAACAGTGGATTCCACGAACAAAAAAGGGGGCTAAGTGCATGTTTCTTTTGGCCTTAGTGAACCTTTAGCTTGTGTTTGTTTTATTTATATGAGCACTTAAATTTTATCCTATGCATCAAATACTAGTCAGGGTTACAGGAAGTGGTAAAGAGTCAGAACTGCTAACTACCACTTAAGTATTAAAACCACCTCCTTTTGTGAGGGGTTAATGGACTCAGTCCAGCTCCTTGCAGACATCTGTCTACATCACATATAAAATAAATTTAAATTGGCAGTGTCAGCAGAGAAAATGAGATTTCATGGGTGTGAAGACACACCAAACCTTCAGGTGAGACATGACTTCACATACTAGAGATAGTGTCCTCAGAGCGAGCTCTGGGAAGCCGAACATTTTAAACACCTTTCTCACTGTTTTCCTCCCCCACAAAGGGTAGGTACAACAAATGATGCCGTCAGACCTCCTTTAATAACAAACACGTCAAATTCTATGAGCGTTTATAGATATAGCTGGTGGTCATATACATTTCTAAGCTTACTTCCACTTCTGTCTTATTCAAACACTCATTTATTCTCATAGTGGCATGTGGTAAAAGGGACCTTGTATGTGTCAGCCATTATTGTTTTCCCATTTTTTTTAAAGATTTTATTTATTTATTTGACGGATAGAGAGAGAGAGACAGCGAGAGAGAAAACACAAGCAGGGGGATGGGAGAGGAAGAAGCAGGCTTCCTGCAGAGCAGGGACCCCAAAGTGGGGCTTGATCCCAGAACCCTGGGATCATGACCTGAGCTGAAGGCAGACACTTTACAACTAAGCCACCCAGGCGCCCCAAGTGACAATATTTTAAATAAATATCACAATCCAGTGTTGTTATAAACATTAAATTATGCATTTGAAGCCCTGAGCAGAGTGCCTGCCATATTACAAGCTCTCAATAAATGTCAAGTATTTTAATGATAGATTTTAAATTCCCGTATTGCTTAAAACTTTAATCCGATCTTTATTGTGTTTGGGTTTTTGTTTATGCTCTCCTAAATTATGGCCTCATACTCCAGAAGTAGTTCGCAGACATCCTCTTCGTAGCAAACATGACTTTCTTTTTTTCAATTCCAAAATCTTTATCAAAATAGTATTAAAACTTTCATGAGTGAAATGATATTTAGAATTTATAGTTGGATTTGAGAAACAATTTTAAAACATAAGCAAGTAAAACTTGTTTCTTGAGTACCTATGACATGCCATGTTTAATATTTTTAAGATTTTATTTATTTATATATTTCAGAGAGGAAAAGAGCATGAGGAGAGGAGCAGAGGGAGCGGGACAAGGAGATTCCACACTGAGTGCAGAGCCCGATGTGGGGCTCAATTCCACAACCTTGAAATCATGATCTGAGCCGAAATCAAGAGTCTGACCTTTAACTGACTAACTTACCTAGTTACCTTGCCACCCATGTTTGAGATTTTAAATTCTGTATTTTATTTACTCCTTATCATGACCTGTTTCATATTCATATATTTCGTATATAAATAGTATTATTACTACCTGAGAGATAAGAAGGCAAATGATCAGAAGTAAAATAGCTTAGAGTCATAATCTAACCAGAGCTGTTGTTAAAATCCTGGTTTGCTCAACATCAAGGCCCATACTTTGGCCACTATGATACACACTGCCCTTACTACATTGACCCATTAACAGCATTTTCAGTTTTTATATACTAAATTACCCTGAGCATTTAGTTGTCATTTAAAGTGACACTAATTAAAAAACGTGTATGTATCCCTATGTCTACTAAAGCATTATCTACAACTGCAAAGGTACGAAAGCAATCCATGTGTCCATCCTTAAATGAATGGATAAAGAAGATGTGGTATATGTGGAATGTTACCCATAAAAAACAATGATTTTTTTTTTTTTTTTTTTGCCATTTGCTACAACATGGATGGACCTAGGGAATATTATGCCAAGTGAAATAAGTCAGAAAGGGAAAGAAAAATCCTATATAATTTCACTTATAGATAGAATCTGAAAAACAAAACAGACAAGACCCAAAAAAAAGTATAAACAGGGGGCACCTGGGTGGCTCAGTCATTAAGCGTGTGCCTTCAGCTCAGGTCATGATCCCGGGGTCCTGGGATCAAACCCCGTTTCGGTCTCCCTGCTCAGAGGGAAGCCTGCTTCCCCCTCTTCCACGCCCCCTGCTTGTGTTCCCTCTCTTGCTGTCTCTCTATCAGATAAATAAAATCTTAAAAAAAAAAAAAAAGACAAAAACATCTATAAATCCAGAACACAAACTGATGGTTCTCAAAGGAAAGGGGGCTGGGAAGAGAGGCAAAATGGGTGAAGGGAGCAGGAGGTACAGGTTTCCAGTTCTGGAATGAATAATTCACAGGGATGAACAGTACAGCCTGAGGAATATAGTATATTATAATAGTGCTGTATGGTGACAGATGGGAGCTGCACTTGTGGTGAACACAGTATAATGGATATAATGGATATAATGGTATAATGGATAGATTTGTGGAATTACTATGTTGTACACCTGAAACTAATGTAATTTGGTGGGTCAACTATACTTCAACAGAAAAGAAATTCTTTTAAGGGAAAAAATGTTTAATAACCTAATCATTCTCATTTATTCCCTCAATAAATATTTCTGAAACACTATGTGGCAGACACTCTTCTGGAGACTGGAGTTTATAATCTAACTGGAGAGACAATAAATTGATGTTTTCCTGTGTAACAAATTACCGTGAACTTAGCCACTCAAATTAGCACACATTCATTGTCTCATAGTTTCTGTGGATCAGAAGCCCAAACAATGGGCCCTCTGATTAGGGTTTCCCAAGGCTACAATCAAAGTGTAAACTAGGCTCGGGTTCTTATCTGAGGCTGAGGGTTTTTCCAAGCTCACATGGTTGTTGGCAGCATTTAGTTGTTATAGACATAGAACTATAAGCCTCAAAGTTTTGTGCAGCTTCTAGAAGCTGCCTGTAGTTCCTTGTCATAGGCCTTCTCTAGGAGGGACCCTCAAAAACCTAACAGCTTGCTTGCTTCTCCAAAGCCAGCAAAACAGAAAGTCTCGAGAGCAAGTCTGCTGGTGAGAGGGAGTCTTTTCTAATGTACCCTAATCACAGGGGCCATACCCTATCACCTCTGCAAAAAAAATGTAACCTAATTCTAGGAATGGCATCCTATCACTTTTGCCACATTCTGCGGGTTAGAAGCAAGTCAGGGGTCCTGCCCAAACCCACGGCGAGGAGATTATACGAAGGCATAAATACAGGAGATGAGGGTGATGTGGGCTACCTTGTCTGTCTCACCAGTAAATAAATATACAAGGATAATATCTGATGGAAATGAGTACTCTACAGAGAATCAAAACAGGGCACTAAGTGTGACTTGGTGTCTCCTGAATGAAGGGTCAGAGAAGGCCTGTTTGAGGAGGTGGCGTCTGAACGGAGATCTCGGTGACGAGAGGAAGCCAGCTGGTCCGGCTGTGTCAACCAGGAGAGTCGCTGGCGAGCACCGGATAACAGGGAAAGTGATATGACTGGTAAGCAGAGGCTGGGCCACATAAGGATTTACAAATGTACATATTTCTTCTCCATGCTATTATTAGAAGTTTTTAAATACTGCGAGGGTGTGATCTGATTGTATATTTTATTTCGAGAGACTACTCCAGTTGCTGTAATGAAAATAAAATCATTGGGATTTAACAGTAGAAGCAAGGAGACCAGCAGAAGGCTCCCAGAGCAGATCGGGGGTTAAGCAACGGGGGCTCGGCCTGAGGTGATGGTGGTGGTGATGGAGAGCCACAGACAGGCCAGAGAAAGGGTTAACAGCAATCAGACCTGCTGACATATTAGGTACCGGTTGTGAGAAGTAGAGAAATCCAAGGACTCTTCCTTGTTCTTTGCTCCCACTGCCTTGTTAAAGACAAGTTTTTGCAATCCAGCTTTTCTTCAAGAATACATTTCACTTTATGTCCAAATAATCACCTTCTTATATTAATGGTTGTTGCACATAGTTCTTCCACCATTTCCTGGGGTGCTGCTTTATCAAGAAGCATCCTCAGATTCTGCTGGCCCACACCGAGGCTGACTGTGTTAGGCGACTCTTGGACAAGACCAGATATTACCCTCTGTCACATCTATAGGGACACTTTTTTATATATGTTGCTTATATGTTTATATATGTTGCTTATAAATTTAGAAAATGGGTAATATACACAGTGTGGAAGATTGAATGACTTTTAAAAAATTTATTTATTTATTTGAGATAAAGATAGAGTGTGCTAGAGAGAGCACGAGCAGCAGGGGTTGGGGGTGGTGACGGAGAGGCAGGAGCAGACTCCAGACTCCCCACCGAGCAGGGAGCCCAACAGAGGGCTCAATCTCAGGAACCCAAGACCATGACTGGGGTCAAAGACAGATGCCCAACTGACTGAGGCACCAGGCACCCCTGAATAACTTTTCTTAATGATGATTTCTCGTGAAACTAATTATTTTAGTTTTTTCCCTTAAGGTGAGTCAAAGGACCATGTATAGGAAAATGAATCCAAGTTCAGTATTGTTTATGTATTTTGTGGTGTAATCAAAATACATATTTAATTTTTGATCTCCCACCATGGTTTCAATCAAAATACATATTTAATTTTTGATCTCCCACCATGGTTTCAAAATGCATTCATTGGCTATAATCTTGCCCTACCTCAGGATGAAACTGGGGTAGTTCTCATGAACTTTGTACTTATTCTTAGATGAGTGGGACTTCAGTTCACAAAGTCACAAAAAGGATAGTTCCAGTTTAGAAATCAAAATATCAAGAAGAAAGTACATACATAGAAAAACAGTAGAATCAACTCCTCAATATTCATTCAAAGTTAAGTCTTCTCCCCTTTCCCAGCTAAGGCCTATACAGTTGGCAACCTCTGCGTACAGGGGTTGCTGTTGGCTTTTGCTCTGACATCCTGCATCCATCCTCATTTTCTCGGTGATGTTTTTACCCCCATGAGGGGTGAAGCAGAGGAAGGGAGGAAAGATGCGACCATGGACATGGATGGATAGTTTCACTTTCCTCTCCAAGAAGTGCTTCTTTTCTATGTGATTTCAAGGACTGCACTGGGGGGTCCCTACAGGCCACTTTTCACTATGATCCTCAGGACATGGGCAAAAGCCTGGCTTCATGAGTGCCCCCCTCCCCCACCCAGACACACATTACTGGAGTCCTTCTCTCTCTCAGGGGCTTCAGCCCAGCTCCCACAACAGCTGGGCCACACGTTGTTCACAAGAAACACGCAGGCAACCTCTGGCAGGACACATTTGAGCTGTTGTAGCTCAGCTGACCTGGCTGTTCAACCAAGCAGTTCCTTTTTCTCTGCCCTCCAGTGTCCTGGGCTAAGGCCAGACCCCAAGAGTGACACTGAATAGCGAAACAAAGACATCACTTAAGAAGTATAAGTCACCCTTAATTATCAATTTACCCAAAAACTTTCTCTCTGGTATTGGTAATGCAGAGTGATAAATATTTTTATACAAATGAGGATATATGCACCTAAATTAAATTAATTTAGAATTCTCTCCCTTCTCCACTTTATCCAAATCAGAGTTAGACTACACAGTTAACGCTCACAGAGACAACAGGCAGGATCTTGTCTTCAGCCTGAGGGCAACCACGTTCCTTGTTTTGTCAGCACTGCTGTTGAAATTGGAACCTCCAAGAAAAAGAACACACTCTCAACTCTTAAAAACACCAAACTGAGCAACAGAGTGCTCTTTTAGTTTTGCCTTCTTAAACTTAAATGATTTGGGGTTTTTTTTTCCCTCTTCGTCATTCCTAAAAATATATATAAATATTTGTATCAAGAGGAATAATGGAATATGCAGCCAATAGAAATATAGAGCTCAACTTACCACAGGCCATTTAGAGACGGAGAAGTGAGAATGCCAACCCCCCCCCCCCCATCCCATGTTCACTATTCACTGTTTCACAATTGTCTGTCCTCCAGAGCTTGTTTATGTTGCTGATTACATTTTCAGGGGATGGTCCATTTCTTACAGTATTTACTTCTTGTCATATTGCTTTAGGAAGTCAGTAGAATACTAGTTTATGGTATTCACAGATAATGTACAAAAGTTTACCCAGATTTGTATAAACCATGTATATCTCCAAATACAGAGAAGAGGGGCCATGGATAGAACTCCAAAAAGAAGGTGAACTGATATTGACCCTCATGTATACTTTTCACCTTTTTTTTTTTTTTAAGATTTTATTTATTTATTTGACAGACAGAGATCACAGGTAGGCAGAGAGGCATGCACAGAGAGAGGAGGAAGCAGGCTCCCCGCTAAGCAGAGAGCCCGATGTGGGGCTTGATCCCAGGACCCTGGGATCATGACCTGAGCTGAAGGCAGAGGCTTTAACCCACTGAGCCACCCAGGTGCCCCTACTTTTCACCTTTTAACCGTGTTAGTAATTGTGCTTATTTGGATTTGCTCACTCAGGTGTGAGGGAACATACCACACATCTTCAGAGCACGTAGTTCAGACTCTGAGCTTCCCCCAAGAAGAAAATAATTTATCTCATTAGTCGTCCAGAGTTCTACTGCACAAATGAGTATTCTTTAATCGTGTGAAGCCCCGAAGTTTTCAAAACAACCATTTTTATTAAAATATTTCAGAGAAATCTCACCATTGATTTCATTCACTCATTCATTCATTCATCCACAGGTTTCTGGAATACTTATACCAATAGACATTTGGTGAGAGTTTGAAGATACAATGGTCAAAAAGACATTCTCTGCTTCCTTGGAGCTTACCACAGGTTCCTCAAACCACAGTTTTGTTTGTTTGTTTTTTTTGTTTGTTTGTTTTTTTAAGCACCTACCACATGCCGGCCAATGTCCTAAGTGCCGGGACACAGCAGAGAACCAGATAGAAAAGAAACAATTTTAAACATGGTATAATTTCAGGAATTGATAAGTCCAATGAAGAAAATAAAGCAGAAGTTAATATAAAGTGATTGCAGGTGCTATTTTTTGTAGACTGTTCAGAGAATTGATGTTTGAGCAAAGACCTACATGATTAGAATAACGAACCAAACAAACAAACAAACAAACCACCCCAAGCAGAAAGGAAACAGAATATAAAGCCCAAACAAAGGAAGACCGAAGACTGTTTCCTTTAAAGTTTGACTACACTTTTAAGCTCATCTCAACAATTTCTAACTTTGCTATGTTCAAATTTAAACCAATTTGCCACTAGATACATTATATACAGTGAACACTAATACATGTGTTGTGCACTAAGTTTGAAATTTGTGCCCCGTGTTTTTCTCTGCTTGTTTATTTGCTTGCTTAGATCTGTAAGCACCTATCGTGCCTGAAACCTCTAGGAGAAATGCAAATCATTCATATATATCAGCTGTCTATGATTCTTCGATATAAATCTCCTAGAGTCTTTGTTCTCCTCTGATCTGTATGGCTGCTCTCTAGACTGGACTCAGCTATCACACAGGGTCTTCTTTTCTCTAGCATCCTGAGCATTTTCTTCTCTACTGTGTTGGATTTTCCTGATTTTAGATGCATGTCATCCTCTTTTTTTTTTTTTTAAGATTTTATTTATTTGACAGACTGACAGTCTGTGATAACAGAGATACTGTGAGATAACAGAGATACTGTGATAACAGAGATCACAAGGCAGAGGGGGAGGGGGGAAGCAGGCTCCCCACCAAGCAGAGAGCCCCATGTGGGGCTCAATCCCAGGACCCTGAGTCACAATCCCAATCCCACCCACCTGAGTCACCCAGGCGCCCTGCCATTCTCTTTCTTAGATTAGTTTTCATTTTCAGGAATAATAACTTCTACTAACTTACTATGAAAGTACATGTGAGAGAAAAATTTGAAGCCATTGAATATCTGAAGATTTCTATATTCTATCCTTACACCACACTGACAGTTTGGCTAGGGATAGGATTCCAGATTCATGTTCATTTCCCTAAGTAAAGGCTAGTCACTTTTGTTTTCTAGCTTTCAGGGTGGCTAAGTTTGAGGCCATTCATATTTAAGAACAAGGCAATGAAAAACTGAATGGAAGTTCAGCGTGCATGGATAGTACTTACCCACTTAGAGACATTGTTACAGGGTCCATTTAGGAAATTAAGTTTGAATTCTGACTCTCAGTGTCTATAAATCCTTGGAAAGGAGATAGAGCTAGTAAATTTTTTTCCAGAGAGGAATCTTCTTCCATTTCTCCATTTCTCCATTGGAGAAATAACCCTGCCGGTCACTGTCTGAGGTAATGGAGGAAAGGGATTAGGGTCTTGTCATTCGGAATGCAGACATTTTTTTAAGCCCCATTTCAGCATGGGGGTGCTGTAAGTCTGGAGTCTCTCTACTTGACCTCTCCACAGAGTAATCTTCCTAATCCTCTTGAGTAAAGGAGGGACATACATCAGTTGTGCAGGATTTGAAAAATGGGGTATTAACTACTCCAAATATTCACTCTAGACCTTGTTTTCCTCTCCATCTGCATCTGTCTCCAATCCTTGAGGCCTTTGACCTTGAGACATCAATCCGTCTACTTCTAGTTTCAACTCACGAAAGTCTGCTGATTCATCTCCATTTTAGAGCATACTTTCAATTATCTGCTTGCTCTCTACCTTTATCCCTGCAGATTAATAGTTGTTTTAATTCCACTGGGTTGATAAAACAGTTGTTTTAACCGTTTTGATTTTTATTTTCTATTTAACCTACAGTATCTACCTAGAAACACTTTTGAATCATTTTTCCCCACAATCTAATTACTTCCCACAAGGATTGTGTTATAAATAGAATTTTCTTCATCTCCTCTCATCCTTGTGCAAAGGTAAGTGAAAATTATACAAAGAAAAATGCTAATACTAGAGATAAGAAGCCTAGGGTTTATAAACTTAATACATTAGAGATAAAGATGGAAATCACTAGGTCTTCTAGAAGCCATATCTCTTTAAGTTCAATCTGAAACTTACTGGATTTAAGTTGGTTGAATACATGAACAGGTATAAGGTACAAGAATAAACTTAAAGGTTATGTTTTAAATACCACAAAGATATTACCCAAAATGGTGTTTCATGAGTAAAATGTAATTAAGGAATTTACAATGGAAATCTTTCTATAATAAGTCTGTCACTAGTCTTTAAGGAATTTGAATTCCAGAAAGTTCCAGTAACATAGGCACAAAACTATAGAAGTCTCCAAACAATTTTTAGGACATGCTCTTTAATTTAAGGAGTCCCAAAACTAATCCAACAGGCAGATCAAATCAGAGCTAAGAGAGAAAACACTCCAGGAGGGAAACTAAAAGACAAAGTCAAACAAAATAACAAAGAACACATTAAAAACCTGAATGAATGATTATCAAAGTTTTCAAAGTTCTGTGAAAGTGTTGGGAATGATTAAATGAAAGGCACATAGAAACCTAGGCAACAAGACAATTGTTGACTATCTCCCAGGGAAATGGGAAATTACATTTTCATGTAACTTGAAATAGACAAAAACTTTGAAAGTATCATTTCACATGTAATTTGAAATGAAAAAAAGAAATATGATCCAAGAGTGCTATGTGGTTCAGCTGTGAATAATACATACATCGTCAAGTCAAAGTAAGCACTGAATTTTCATTTTACTAAAATTGGGAGGATGAGTTGAGAGAGAAATGTATGAAGATGTGTGAAACGGGTTTTTTTCCATTTGATGCTTTACGGACAGGTAAATGATAGCCTCATCTTCCACAGAAGAAACTTAATAGATTATATCTCAGTATTTAAACTAAAGAATACATTATAAAATTTGGAAGAAATCTCAGAAGAAACAGACTTGACCGTGGGTTACCCTGGTAGGTAGGAACTCAGGGTGAATTAGCATTGGTCGTGAGATTGCTTACATGTCTCATATATACTTTGCCATTTTATTTCACATTATCATTTTATATGATATTTTATATATATTTTACATATGTCATTTTATTTCTGGTTATTCAGTAGCACAAACAGGTTCACTGAGTTCCATGAACTGCACCCCCAAAATTCCAGGGCAGTTTTTAGAATAAAATAAAGAATCTCCAAGTTACTCCCTCCAGGATACACCTTGGCATTTCGGCATGTCTTGAGTGAGTTCTCTGAACCCAAAAGCCTCTCATTCTTGACAAGTCACAGCATGACCGCATCTTCTTCCCATTCCAAGGACTCTAAAGACTTGTGCTCAACCAGACTCCCACCCCCCCAGCTCCTTCTTAAATGGATTCTACAGAGGCTGAGAAATAGCAGGGCCCAACGTGTCCCAAAAGCTTTAAGAAATTTTCCAGATAAGAAGGGGAATTTTCAAGGCATCTATGGGTCTCCTAGGATTTTAGAGACTCAAGTCTAAAGTTTCAATATAAATGTCCTTGGGATAATTCTGAATGACCAACAGAAGAGATGGCTATACGTCCCCAAAGCCAGGAGGATGAGAGGTCACACTCCCTTACCGCATGGTGTATCTCCTGAGCTAAGGACAGAAGAGTGTGATTTCTTCTTATTTCAGATTTGTGTCTATGTATCTGACAAATGTTTTTACCAAAAATTTAAAACCTTTATTCACACTTTTAAAAACTGAATATGTTTGTCTAATTTTTCTTAAAACTAGAACTTTTAAAAATGTGTATACAAATTAAATGCAAATAGAAGATTGTTTAAAGCAAATGGTGTCTGGCATTGTGTTTTAGCACATCTCTGTCTTCCCCTGTCTCATCACAGTCGCTATTTACAAGGCAAACTGCACCTCCTTAACATTTCACACTCTAAAAACCAGATCCACATTCTTCTCTTATCAGGGGCTGGTTCCCTGCACTCAACTTAATGTTTAACTAAACTAACTCAGACTACTTTTACTTACTCAATATGCTTTGCTTCTTTGAGAAGAGAATTTGTACATTGAGCTGTGCTGCATACGCATTTTATTTAGGTGTGTATACCTGTTTTAAATTTACAAACACACATAATTACAATCTCCAGCCTAGTTGAGCTACTTACAAATGGATAGAGCAACTACCTGCCTACCACCTCACAGTTTGAAAATAACTAATCTTCTATTAACTCGAATTATCAAAAGATGTAATCATATTTTTGCCAATTTATATCTGTATATAATGAGTGCTAAATTTGAAAAGTATTAGTTGAGCCTTTTATTTCATTAGCACCTTGATATTGGGCAAGGTTTCAAATTAAAAGGGTACAACCCTAGTTGTTCCAATGGAGGTGATCATTTTCCCTCTTCAGCTGGTTACTGGATATTTAATTATCTAAAATCTTAATGTAAGACCCTTGGCTGTAGTGACCTACAGGGAATTTTGTGGTTTAGATTTTGGGCTGCTATTTCTGCTCATCAAGGAGAGAGTCCTGAGCCACCATGGAACGATGTGGAGCCCTCTGATTCATCGTTAGTCATTAACTCTGTTATTTCTGCACACCAAAATAAATTAAGATAAAATAAAAATAGGTAAAATAAAAAATCAGTGTTTTTGTTTTGAGGTAGAATTTACACAGAAAAGAATGCAAAAATCTTAGTTTACAGCTCAATGAATTTTGACTATATACATATCTCTGTAACCCATATCCACATCAAGGTATAGAACATATCTATCCCACTAGAGATTTTCTCCATGTCCCTTTCCAATCAATAGCCCCTTTTTACCCCATAGTTAACTACTTTTCTGATTTCTATCACCATATATTAGTTTTGCATAATTTGTGCATGAACTCCATACAAATAAAATTATAAAGTCTCTAAAACAATGTATACATGTGCGTGTACATAATGTGTGTGCACATGAGTGTACACATGTGTATCTGTGCATATTATGTTTCTATGGATACCATGGTCCAAAAAGTTATTTAAAAGAGAGGTAGGAGTTTAGAGGTGAAGTGGAAAACAATGACTAATTCTATGTAATTATTGCATAATTTCAATGAGTGCAGTGAGCATTTGTTCTTCTTTTTATTTTTTTAAAGATTTTTAAAAATTATTATTTATGTGAAAGAGAGGGAGAGAGAGAGAGCAAGCATGAGTTGGGGTAGGGGCAGGGGGAGAAGCAGGCTCCCCACTGAGCAGGGAGCATGATGTGGGACTCAATCCCAGGACCTTGGGATCCTGACCTGAGCTGAAGGCAGAGGCTTAACCGACTGAGCCACCCAGGACCCCCAACATCTGTTCTTCTTGTTTAAAAAAAAAAAAAATCTAACAAACTAATATGTCTTACATAGGCATGTATGTTTCAGAAGAATATTATTTCCCTAGAAACATAAATTTAATGTTCCTACACACAGAAAGATGTTGAGAGAAATGCTTTCTAATTATTATTCGTCTGTGATTTTAGTCTTCAGGACGTGAAAATAATTGAGGAAATTTGATGAGTTTATTATCAATTGCAAAATTCTATAGCGAAAATCCTTAGCTTTAGGTAGATTCACATTTGTAATGAACTATGACCTGGGACAAACTTCAAAACAATTAGTAATGCTTCTTTTCTTTCTTTTTTTTTGAAAGATTTTATTTATTTATTTGACAGACAAGTAGGCAGAGAGGCAGGCAGAGAGAGAGGAAGGGAAGCAGGCCTCCTGCTGAGCAGAGAGCCCAATGTGGGGCTCTATCCCAGGACCCTAGAATCATAACCTGAGCCGAAGGTAGAGGCTTAACCCACTGAGCCACCCAGGCGCCTCAAAACAATTAGTAATGTTTCAACCCAATATCGAATGAAAGATGATTTTTAAATAAAAGCATAACTTTCTTCAGCATACCTTATAGAATTAATGAAGCATGACTATATTTACAGTTACATAATTAAAAGCCCTAAGACATTGTAAATTCCTTTATCACTTAATCCCTTTTAAGACTAAAAGATATTTAGTTATTTATCCAGCCACTTACAGTGATGTATGTATTTTGCTAAGTCAGGGATAATATTTTAAAATATATAAAATTCACATATCTTAATAAAAATGATGTACTTTTACTGAATGGAATAACACAGCCCATTTTAAATACTTTCCAAAATAGAATTTTTCAAAAATACCAAGAGCACCATTCAACTTGCTGTTATCAGGTGAAAGAAAATCATCATATGAATACAGGGGATTTGAACGCCCCCTAAACAGAACTGAATTCTCCAATACAACAGATACGAATTATTGTAAGGTGAAAGTTTCCTGAAGGTGGCAGCATCCTAAGCAAATCTGTCTTCAACATTTGTGGCCAGCTGTACTTACTCAGGAAGTATTACTTCTGCTGGTTAAAATGGCTAGTAGTTTTATAAACCAGTATTAATTATGAAAACAACATAGTTGTCATCATCATAATGATGTGATCTCTAAAGGATTCCTACTGAAAGCATAGTCTATGCTTTCAAATATCTTTTATTCTCAATACAAAAATCTTTGTGAAGGTTTTTTTTCTATCTGTAAAGATTTCTATTTCCTGATTCACTACATGAATTTTCTTACTAATACATGTCAGCAAAGTGATGAGGTGACAGAGATACAGTTCAAAATTCCAATTTCCAACTTTGAGTCATTTTCTTATCAGAGAAAAATATTTTTCATGCCAATTTCTGCTTTACATTTCTTAAAGCAGGAGCAAAATAATCATGATGAATATTGTGACTATGATCCTTGAAACTAAGCACGGTCCCAAAAATGAAGAGGGAAATTCTAATTTAAACATTGGGTTTTAAAGTACTTATTCAATTCAATTCAGTTTTAAATGAGAACCCATAAAGTTGTTGTTTTTTTTTTTTGCCTGCCAATAAAATATTATTTGATAGCATATTTTTGAAGCTATAAAGCTCTCTCTCTCTACAGATGGTTATGGCTGTTATCATTATTATTAAAAGGCGAGTTTCCTGGCCTATACTTTGTGATTAGGGACTCTTGTAGGAAGAAATAGTTCATTATCATGGCCAATCATGCCATCCCTGATTAAATACCCCATCAAAGATCAAAGTCCCCTCAAGGGATATGCCAGCCTGCAGGAACAACTGAAACATATAGTTCATTAATAAGAATCGCATAATCGGGGGCGCCTGGGTGGCTCAGTGGTTAAGCATCTGCCTTCGGCTCAGGTCATGATCCCAGTATCCTGGCCTCGAGCCCCGCATCCGGCTCCCTGCTCAGTGGGAAGCCTGCTTCTCCCTCTCTACTCCCCCTGTTTGTGTTCCCTCTCTCTGTCAAATAAATAAATAAAATATTTTTTTTAAAAATGGCATAATTGCCAGATCTTTTTATTTATCTCTCGTCAGGTGTACCTAAATTCTGCCTCACTCATACAAGTCCTGAAGAGGGAACAAGCATTTTCTCAGTAATAAATCTCAACAAGTAATTTCTCCATAATGACAGCCACTAATCTTTTGCCATATCATTCATCAATAGAGGTCCTCTGGATGTAGACATTTTTCTCTTAAAATGAGATGTGTCTCTCCATTCCTAAACATTTATTGGTTGATTTGCAGTCACTTGTTTGCTATTCCATATCCAGACACGTGGATAAATGCCTAAATTCTACAGTGTTTGTCAGTACCTCCTATCTAAAATTCAATGCCTACTTACCATGTTTACTAAATTAGATTGCCACGGGATCAAATGTTATTTTAGAAAACCAGTGAAGCCTTTTGTGTTGCAGGCACAAAGACCTGGTGTTTCTTTGCAGATGTTAACTTGCAAACCAGCTAATCCATATATAACCACATGATTTAGTAAAGAGAAAGTCCCTGGAAGTCCCAGGCAATGCCAGCAACTTTCTTGCCTAAGACTTTTCTCAACCAGCATTTTCCCCTCTATCTCGACTGCATTTTTTTTTAAGATTTTATTTATTTGACAGACAGAGATCACAAGTAGGCAGAGAGGCAGGCAGAGAGAGAGGGGGAAGCAGGCTCCCTACTGAGCAGAGAGCCTCATGTGGGGCTCGATCCAGGACCCCCGGGATCATGACCTGAGCCGAAGGCAGAGGCTTTAGCCCACTGAGCCACCCAGGTGCCCTGCCGATTGCATTTTTTTTTAATCTTCCTTCATTCTGTTTCTTTCCTTTTCTCTTCTGCATATCATTCTTCTTTCTTACACTTACTTATTTTTTCTTTCTTCACCTTGTTCCTTCCCTTTTCAGTTTCTGAGTCTTTGAGCCTAGGGGATATTAGGGGTTTTCCTGGAGTATTATCTGAAAGCAGGAGAAAAGCACCAGGACTGGATTTGAACTCACAGAAGCAACAACAGCAAGACTCTGGGTGATGATGGGCAATGGCTGGAGTAATGATTTATCTGGATGTTATTGAGTAAGGGGGAGAACAGAATATGGGGACAAGGAAAGGTCTATGCAGTCTACTAAGAAACTGAAAACTAAAAATTTCCAACATATTCATGCCATACACCTGATTTTTTGTGTATTTGAGATCAGCAAGTTAAAAATTCTTAGAAGATTTGGTCCAAATACCTCAGCTAGTATCACAGGGTAATATTAACTCCCAGCCAGCACATTACACGTACAGATGAAGATGGGCTCCTTTATTTATGCTTTGCTATACAAGGCTTGGAAAAGAGAACATTTAGGGATGCCTGGGTGGCTCAGTTGGTTAAGTGGCTGCCTTCAGCTCAGGTCGTGATCCCAGCGTCCTGGGATCGAGTCCCACATCGGGCTCCTTGCTCAGCGGGGAGTCTGCTTCCCCCTCTGCCTCTGCCTGCCACTCTGCCTGCCTGTGCTCTCTCTCTCTCTGACAAGTAAATAAATAAAATCTTTAAAAAGAGAAAGAGAGAGAGAGGGGGAATTTATGAAAAGAATGGGAAAGATATTTTAACTGCAATTGGGTCACTTAAGCATGAGTGATATAACAGAAGATAGAAGTATAAAAAAGAGAAAATGACATGACTCCAGCCTGGGGAACTTGAGAGAAATAAGAAAGTAGCAAAAGTTGAAACATAAGAAACAAGGGGAGTGTTCATATAAGAAATTAACAACTACCCTAGGAGACAGTTAGAGGACACAGGCAAGAAAAAAATAATAACCAGGATTATAATGTTGCGGAATGACAGAGAGAAAGAGAAATGATGTAGAGGCCAGACAAAAAAAAAATCTCAGTGATCAGAATTGTAAGACGAAAATAAATTTGGAAAATAACATAGAGGAAGAAGCAGTAAGATTTTTTCATGAGTTGAAAAAAAGAAAGGGCGGGTCACATCATCTGCCAAGTGAAGAAGATTTGGACATTTGGGAAGGACAGAAGAAATTCAGTAACTGTTGTGCGAGGTAGTCAGCTTTGCCATAAACCAAGTAGAGTGAAAACCACTGGTTCTAGCCAACAAGCTGATTTCACGCCAAGCATAAAAGGGCAGCACATACATAATTTAATTATCACTGAAAACAGAGATGACACTAATTGTATTTTACACTCTCCCTAATCTCATGGAATGTGATAATACGTGAATTGTGGATAGCATCAAGCTCATTTCTGGAGCTCAACTGAAGTCACACAATAAAAAAACAAAGTTAGCAAGAAGGAATATGTGTTATTAGTCCACGCTAGCTAGCTACCTAGAAATTTTAGGTACTCTTCATTTGAGACAAGTTTATTTCCTGATCTCTCCTGCAATATCAAGGTCTATATGCAGTTTGCTGCCAAAGTGAGAAGGAAAAGAAGAGGCGGGGCAGAGACACCCTTGGTGTCCCTCCCTCCTCCTTTGCCCACGGCTACAACAGCTTGGCCACACCAAGGTGCAGTGCCCAGAGCCACCACCCACTAACAAATGTCCCATTAGAAACTGACTCTCCTCTCTGGGCTTCCAGTACAAGGAAATGAGGACACAAGAATGTAATGTAAACTCTTAGTTTCTACGATTGGTGAGTAATAGTTGACGTTAATTTATTACCCACTCAGCCCACCATGTTTGATCTCTTCAGGTATAGCGTGGTGTCAGAGGAATTCCATTTACATAAAGGCCCTCAGGTTCTTAGATAGGGTGGGTAAACATTGGAGCTTATTGCCAGGTTTTCCGGTGGCTGAGTCAGAAGTCCAGAGATAGGGTTTTTGTTTTTGTTTTTGTTTTTCCTCCGAACTTTAGGAAAGTCGCCTTAGGGTTATTCTTCCAGACAGAGAAGAGTAAATGTAGATGCTCCTGTACACATAAAAGTAGGATCTCGAGTTTGGGAAAAGGGCTTTATAGTGTATTTTGCAAACCTGCTTCCCTTAGGCAGTTCTAAAGAGACTCAAAAAGTTCTTTATAGGGGCACCTGGGTGGCTCAGTGGGTTAAGCCTCTGCCTTCAGCTCAGGTCATGATCCTAGGGTCCTGGGATCGAGCCCCGCATCGGGCTCTCTGCTCAGCAGGGAGCCTGCTTCCTCCTCTCTCTCTGCCTGCCTCTCTGCCTACTTGTGATCTCTGTCCGTCAAATAAGTAAATAAAATCTTTTTTAAAAAAAAGTTCTTTATAAAAGCTGTTCAGACTCATAGGGAAAGTTTAATTACTTTTTAAACTAACACATGATATAAATATGGGGTAGCTATGATGCCTATGAAAAGTACACCTATCACATGCATATGGCTCAATGAATTTTTATCAGGTAACTATATCCTGTGTAACTAGTCCTCTGATCATGATCTAGAACATAAAGGCCCTCTGTCACTAACTTCAAATGTAACTACTAGTTTGAATTCTTTTTATTTATTTGTTTGTTTATTTATTTAACAGACAGAGATCACAAGTAGGCAGAGAGGCAGGCAGAGAGAGAGAGGAGGAAGCAGGCTCCCCGCTGAGCAGAGAGCCCGATGTGGGGCTTGATCCCAGGACCCCA
This sequence comes from Meles meles, assembly GCF_922984935.1. Lineage (NCBI taxonomy): Eukaryota > Metazoa > Chordata > Mammalia > Carnivora > Mustelidae > Meles > Meles meles. The sequence continues at coordinate 55,076,267 of NC_060077.1, forward strand.
GGATCATGACCCGAGCTGAAGGCAGAGGCCTTAACCCACTGAGCCACCCAGGCACCCCTTTGAATTCTTTTTTAAAAAAATATTTTATTTATTTATTTGACACAGAGAGAGAGAAAGCACATGCACAAGCAGGGGGAGTGGCAGGCAGAGGAAGAGGGAGAAGCAGGCTCCTCACTGAGCAGAGAGCTCAATGTGGGGCTTGATTCCAGGACCCTGGGATCATGACCTGAGCCGAAGGCAGATGCTTAACCCACTGAGCCACCTAGGTGCCCTGAGATTTTGTCTATTTAAATAAATGAAGCAATGCTGTATGTTCTTTTCTGTATCTGGCTTCTTCCACCCAATATTATGTTTGTATAATTCAGTCATGTGTTTGGGGGTAGTTATCAATTAGTTGTTCTCATTGCTGTATAGTATTCCACTATATGAATACCTTGTCATATATTACCCATTCCATTATTGATGGAAATTTGAGCAATTTCTAGTTTGGGGATATTACACATAGTAGTTCCTCCACAAACATTCCCAAATGTCTTTCAGTGCATATATTTATTCATTTATAACAGGTATATATCAAAGAGGTGGTATTAGTAAACCACAGGGTAGATACATGTTCATTTATTTTAGTAGATAGCACCAAACAATTTTCCAAAGTGTTTCTAACAATTTACATTCCAAATGTAATGTGTGAGAGTTCCAATTGCTCTACATTTTTGACAACCCTCAATATTTTCTGCCTTTTTATTTTATCCTTTCTGGTGGGTGACCATGGAGTTTAGAGCTATCCTCTAATGCTGGTTGAAGAGTTTTGGACCCAGATCTTAATAATTCCAGTTGTGATGTGTTTAGGTCCCATATTCCACTTTTGTATTTAGCACCTTTTTGGTAAATGAAAGTCAATAAATTTTTTAGACATTAACCCAGCAAGCCAACTTTACTCATCAACAGAGTCTCTGAAAAACAGCTGAGGTGGCAGTTCTTCAACTCAATCACACTGAATAAACCTGCACTTTCAAGGATATATATATATATTTTTCAAGTAATTTCATTTTTCTATCTAATCATTTTACTTTTAAAGATTTTTTTTTTTTTTTTTGACAGAGAGTGGAGCAGAGAGCCTGATGTGGGGCTTGATCCCAGGATGCTGGGATCATGACCCAAGCCAAAGGCAGAGGCTTTAACCCACTGAGCCACCCAGGGGCCCCATAATCATTTTACTTTTAATTAGACTAATTATCTGCTCTTTCAGAAATCTATCCAGAATGGTTTGGTGATTTCCAAAGCTGAAAAAGGACCCATTAAAAATTTTGTTCTAGCTTAAAATATTATTCATTAAATGACTACTACCTGATATTTGCTGTGATAATTATCAGTAATGTAAAAATTAATAAAATAGTCTTTTTTTCAGCAGTTCACAACTAAAGAGAAAGATAGTAATCGCTAACATTGTTTGAGTGCATGCACTTTGCACCTATTTTCTCATTTAATCTTTATCACAAACATTGGAGTAGGTTCTCTTACTGTTAAAGATGAGGAAACTGAGGCACGGCAACGTGAAGGAACTTCTTGAGGTAGCAGTGATGTAGAAATGGGATCAAATCCAGCAAGTCTGATTCCAGAGTACCCTTTCAACCATTACAACATCCTCTGACTGTAACAAAAGACAGAATAGGATATGTGCTTAAAAATAGGGCTAACAACAAAGTTATCTGAGAGGTACAAGTGGGAGAAATAAATTCTGACCATGGAAGTGGGGAACTTCATGAAAATGGCATTGAATGAGCTATATTTTTAAGATTAGATAGTACTTTAAAGGAAAAAAAATGAGAAGAAATGGAACTTTATGTAGCAAAAACAACAGATTCTAAATTCCTTTGGGAAAGGCAATGTGTTTTCTTACTGTAACCTAAGAAACTAGAAAAAGGTCTGTGAACTAGCCAGTGTTGAATGAATGCAGGAATTTAGGGCATGCCAGGTACTATATCCATGTTGTTGCTCTGCTCAGGTGGCTAATGGATAACAAAGTGAATGAATACATAAATGGGTTAAGAGAATGTTCAGAAAGGCAGTACTTTGGAGTCAGCTTAACTAAAGTACAGCAACTCAGTCTAAGATGTAAAGTTTATCATTCCTGGGTAGCTCAGTTAGTTAGGCATCTAACTCTTGGTTTTGGCTCAGGTCATGATCTCAGGGTGGTGAGATTGAGTCCCGTGTAAAGGTGAAATTCTCTCTCTCCTTCAGCCCCTCCCCCAGCTCATGCCTGTGTGTGTGTGTGTGTGTGTGTGCGCGCACACATATGTGCACGCTCTCTCTCTCTCTGTTTCTCAATAAATAAAGAAAATCTTTTTTAAAAAAATGTATCATTCTATACAATTTATTTTCTACTATAATGTTGGGATCTTTAATTGAAGCAACTTCTTTCAAAATTCTGGGAGTGACTTTGTTAAACAATCATTAAATTTAATTGCATATAAACTAGGCCAAATTTTAAATCCCTTTCAATAGTGTTATTGTCACATAATAGTTTTAAGAATTATTTTCTTAAAAATGATTAAGAAATCACCGAACTAAAATATTACTTTAGGGGGCGCCTGGGTGGCTCAGTGGGTTGAGGCCTCTGCCTTCAGTTCAGGTCTGGATCCCAGAATCCTGGGATCAAGCCCCGCATGGGGCTCTCTGCTCAGCAGGGAGCCTGCTTCCCTTCCTCTCTCTCTGCCTGCCTCTCTGCCCACCTGTGATCTCTGTCTGTCAAATAAATAAATAAATCTTTTAAAAAAATAAAATATTAGTTTAGGGTTAAAAGAAAGAAACGAATGTAATATACACTCCAAATAACAAATATTGAGTGGGTGTTAAATTAGATGTGAATAGTGGTTAAGTAAAGATATTTTAAAATTAGTACTCCAAAAGTATTTGAAAAATATTTGTCTTTTCTCACAAAGAATCGTAACTTGTAACAATCTTGAGATGATGTGTTATATCCAAGGAGTGCCAAAAATATTTTCAAAGATGGTGACAACTATGTTGTGGTGAAATCGGCCAAGAAAACAGTTACTAGCTTTATAAACTATGCAATGTGTTTGGGAACAATATAGTCCCAGAATCAAAAAGAAGTTCATATCATAGTTCCTCCATTTCTGGAAATTTGTTCATTTATTTATTCAACAGATTTTTATTGAGTAGCCATGCTAAAGGCCTAGAACATAGATATCAGCAATAAATACTCCCTTCCGTCAGTGAGGGTAGAGTTGGAGGGGGAGAATACTATCTTTTAGTTTAATAATGGCCATCCTAAGGAAGTCACTTAAAATAGCAAAGAGAGGGGCACCTGGGTGGCTCAGTCGTTAAGCATCTGCCTTCGGCTCAGGTCATGATCCCAGGGTCCTGGGATCGAGCCCCATATTAGGCTCCCTGCTCAACGGGAAGCCTGCTTCTCCTTTTCCCACTACCCCTGCTTGTGTTCCCTCTCTCATTGTGTCTCTGACTAAATAAATAAACTCTAAATAAATAAATAAAACAGCAAAGAGAAATTTATGGCTATATTAATGGGACATCTATATAACAAAGCAAAATTGAAGGGGAAAGAAGTCAAAAACCCAAAATATATTGGTTTAATAAGACAGTTTATTTTTTAAATTTTTTGTTTTTAAATATTTTGTTTATTTATTTGTCAAAGAGATACCACAAGAAGGATGAGTGGTAGGCAGAGGGAGAAGAAGCCTCCCTGCTTCTTCTCCCTCAGGTCATGGGATCATGACCTGAGCCCAAGGTAGATGCTTAACTGACTGAGCCACCCAGGTGTCTCTTATGAGACAATTTAATGAGAGAATTCTGATAAGGATAGACTATCACAATACTTTTAAAAATGCAAAATCATACTCACTAAAAATATTATGAGGTAGATGATTTATACAATATGATTATTACATGTAAAAATATATAGATAAAGATAATTATAAAAACTGATCACCTCAACTAAGAGAGCATTTTAATTAAAAATAGCATCTGATGTTACATTTTTATTTTGTAGTTTCTGGAAAATGGAAGTGAAAAACTATTCAGATTATACAATTATAGAGGTTCTGCCTAAATACTAAGGTAAATACTAAGGTAAATTTGATGTGTTAAAATTGTCTTTGCACCATATCTTCCAAGTTCAAAATTCTTCTCAGTTATAATCATTACAAACAAAATACTCCTGTTAAATAAGTGGGTGTTGGTTGGTGGTTATTGCCATATTTTTCAGGTGAGAAAAATGAAACCAATTACTTCAGTGATGTGTCACTTGCTGGTTCCAGAAGCAGAGGCCTCTTTATCTCGAGTCAATAATGATTCCCAATGGGCTCACTAGTCTCTAATCAAAACTGTTTAAACATAACTTTTTCTTTGTCTGCCTAACTCTGAATATGGAGCACTGTGCTTTTTCCACCGGAGATTATTTTATAGCACTATAAAGTTACTCTGGAAGTCCAACTATGAGTCTGCTTTGTATAAAGTGGAGAGAAACAAAATTCTAAAAATGAATTTGAGCTAGTAGAACTTCTCAAGATGATAAAATCCCAGGAGGTATTATTTTCAATCTATATGCACAAAACATATTTTCATGATCAAAGCAAGGTAACTCTCAGAATTATACTATAATCAGATCAACTTTTCACCATTGATCTCTGCTTTATTAGCTGGAATAATACTCCAAGACTTTACAAAATCATGGTTGATAATCCTTGTAACTAATTGCACTTGTGAATTAAATAACAATTTTGGGGTGGTGCCTTTTTATTTCCTCCAAAGCTATTTGTAGCTGTACCAATAAAATTGATGGGTAGAATTTGACCTCTTACTCATAACTTTGAAAACAAACATCCCATGCACATTAGACATCTATCTATAACAATTATGTTGGCCTCTGCTTTAAAGCAAATATTGTATAAAAGAAAGTTGTTACATACTCTAATGTTTCCATAAAAAAAAACCTTTAACTCTGTAAAAGTTGGAAAAGAAAGTTATTTCCAAATAAAATTTATTTTTAATTTCTCAAAGAAAACCACCTCATATGGTTAGTAATTTGACTTGGCATAGTCTAATCAGAAAACTGAAACAAATCTCTTTATTTAAAAAGAATTATGTATTCTAAGTATTGAGAAGATCAAATTTTCAAGAATTATATCTGTCTATGATATATGTCTATATTTGTGAGATAGAAATCATAACACTAATACTTTTCTCATTCTTTAAAAATAATGATTAATAAAAAAGTAAAAATGGTATTAACATTATATTTCTTACTAATGTTCATCCTTGTGATCTCAGAATGTTTGAATATTTAGTTACCTCTGCTTGTCTTTTTTCCTGTTCACTTGATTACCCACTCCCAAACCTATATTTTAACTAATTTTAATCAGGGTAGATTAATAAATCCCAGCTTGTTCATGGGAACCAACTGATTCAGAATGAATCTTTCCTAATTGTTTTGTGTTCACATGGGAGTTCACCTTGGCTCCTCCCCAAGCTTCCAGCCAAGGGGGAAAATTACCTTTCCACGCCCAACTAAAAACAGAGTCAAAGAATAATTCCTTTGGTGAGCAGCGTCACTGAATAAGCAGTTTTAGCATGGTGTGTGTATTTTTTTAAATGAAAATCTGTATGTAGATGAAGTGAACAAAGTAGTTTTCACATAGAATACCAGGTCCTGTTGTTGCTTTTTTTTTTTTAAGAAATCACATTCTGAAATTTATAATCTTTATTACCAAGTTTTATACATCTCAAAGGACATGTTTTTCTCCTGGATGAAACAGTTTTCTTAAAAAGCAAACTGGAATTCTTTTCCCAGCCCATGTTTTGTGTCCTGCACCTCTAATCTTCCAAAAATTTTTTTGATACTGTCATTTTTTTTTAAGATTTTTATTTATTTATTTGACAGAGATCACAAGTAGGCAGAGAGGCAGGCAGAGAGAAAGGAAGGGAAGCAGGCTCCCTGCTGAGCAGAGAGCCCAACTCAGGGCTCAATCCCAGGACCCTGAGATCATGACCTGAGCTAAAGGCAGAGGCTTTAACCCACTGAGCCACCCAGGCAGCCAGATACTGTCATCTTTGATGCTGTTCTAAATGAATAGCATTCTAAATGAGAATGTTTCTGAGTTCTTTTCTTTTGTCAAAAGGTAACCATTTAGTGCCCCAGTTAAAAAAAAAAAAAAAAAAATCCTGATTGCATTATAACACAGAACTTCTTACATAATTTCTTTCCTTTCTGATAATAAAAGTCAGGAATCAGTACTTGTCTGGTTTGACCTGGAAAAGTATCCAAGCCCTCCAGAGATGACTGGTACAAGCTTCCTATGTGCGGGATCACTCTGCTTTAAGAAAGCAACATAGATGGAGTGTCCATATAGAGAAAAGAGCAAGATCTCTACGAGCTGAGTTGGTACGTAAGAGGAAGACGAAGAAGCTTTCATAGAATACTGGGGACGTGTTGGTGAGGTCTTAGAGCCTCGGGTTCTTCTCCAAACCCACCTCCAGAAGCAACATCCCCACCCTCTCTCCAAGGTGATGAACCAGACAATCCTCTCATCTCCAGAGTGGTTTCCAGAGTGGTGGCTGCCAAAACACTCCGCTTGAGGGCTGATAAACACTTCTTAAAAAATGGTGGTGATGACGGACAGGGTGGGTTTTTGTGATCTGGCTTAGGAGAGTAGGAGTCTAGATGCAGGGTTTGTGAGAAGAGGTGAAGAAAATCAATAATATGTGTGGATATAGGAATACAAACAGAAATTTTAAAACAGTTCTGTCTTCTGCAGGGTCAAAGAATTTAGTTTTGACCCAGAAAATAAATGATTTCCTTTCATGTGAAGGTCTTTCTGACTTAAAATAAACGTATACATATCAAATAGCTATGCCATTTTCAGAGTTTGGGGGAGCTCCATAATCCTGCGACTTAAATGTGGTCGTTTTTACCAACCAGCCTCCAGTTTTTGAGAATTTTCCCATTTTACAACGTTAGCCAGTTAAGAAAACTAGGTCTCTTCAACTTTCTTTAGGCTAATCCAAGATCTAATCCAAGGCTAATCAAACTGGGTAGGCTTCTGTTTTATTTTTCACAGATACAGTAAGTGCAGGATTACATATGCAAGGTCACAAAATCCACACCCTAGTATGAATTAATCTCAGGGAACATTTTAAAAACAGCAGAGTACATCTCTCCATTTCCCTTAACCACATTTTTTTCTTCCTTTATTTAATGTCTTTTTACCATAAATTCTTTATTAAAAGGGAGACACATAAATATGCTATTATAATACTCCCAATTTAAGGGTATATAAATGGTGCTTTCTTTTTTAAAAAAATATTTTATTTGTTTATTTGAGAGAGAGATAGAGAGAGAGCATGAGAGGGGAGAAGGTCAGAGGGAGAAGCAGACTCCCCATGGAGCTGGGAGCCCGATGCGGGACTCCATTCCAGGGCTCTGCCATGACCTGAGCCAAAGGCAGTCGCTTAACCAACTGAGCCACCCAGGCGCCCATAAATGGTGCTTTCTAATTGCATTTTTCAATATACAGTAAACTTTGTGCCCAAATATCTTCATTCCTCCCTTTGTTCCTCCCTCCCTCCCTTCTATGCTTTCTTTCTTTTATAGTTTTCCTTTATTTAGGAAAACAATCCACAAGCATTAACTCAGCACTTCCCATGAATTTACTCTCCATTATTAATTTCTTCCTTCTTTGAAAACACTGTTACAATATGGAAAACTCTGTGACCCAATCTTTTTCTTCTAAGAGCTCACATCTGAGTGTGTGTTTGTGTGTGTGCACACGTGTGTAAAAGAAGGGTGAATATTTAGGAGGAAATGGGTAAACAGTCAACTGCAATTTAAGTCAGAATGAAAACAGCCACAGAGGTATTTCAGATCTGTTCCTTCTGATTGTGAGACATATCCAGAAGGTCAACGGAAGGAGGCAGCCTCTGGGCCTGGAGATGGAAGCCAGGTGCTAAAGTGATGGGCAGAGAATGAGGTGGAGGCATTCTTTGCTGGGGCAGCAGACGTAGGGAATGCTGGGGAATAGGGAGGGCCCTGGGTGAGGGACCTGAGTTGCCTCTCCGTAATTTAGCACATTCCCATTTGCTTTATCTCCAGGGAACTGAATGTTTCCAAGAGATGACCTTGATGACCACACATAATATCAAGTTAATCCACATACACATTAGTCCTGAATAAGTTGGATTTCATTTCTCTCAGAAAGTAGGCTCTCATCCAAGACTGGTTCCTTTTGTAGTTTAAAGTTTCTTTAGTTTAGACTTTGGGAAGATAATGTTTTGTATGTGGTTTGTGCCTTTAATTTTATGTACTTTTAAAACCTCATTTAAATTAAAAAAACCTCAAAGCTAAAACTGTTCAATCCAGAAATCTCAAAAATTTCTTTTCTTTCTTTTTAAAATATATTTATTTGTTTTAGAGGGAAAGAGAGCATGCACGAGAAAAGGAAGGGGCAGAAGGAGAGAGCGACAGAGAAGCAGACTCACAGCTCAGCATGAGCTCGACTTGGGGCTGGATCCCAGGACTCAGATAACCACTGGAGATAAAACCAAAAGTGGGAGACTTAACCAAGTGAGCCACCCAGATGCCCCTCCAGAAATTTTCGAGTGGATTTCCCAGGATTACTTTGGCGGTGGGGGGAGGGGGAATCTTAAAGAGATTTCCTTGAATTCTGTGGATTCCTAACATCACTTTCTCCATATTACTTCCCTTATTCTTTGAACACATTTTCTTTTCCGAAAGGATTAAAAATCATTTATATCACTTGATTTACTCATTTACACAGCATTTATGATTGCATATTATGTTCTAAATGCTATGTGAGAACTCAAGGAGTTTAATGAGTTTTGTTGTTTTGTTATTGTTGTTTTGTCTTGTTTTGCTTTTTAGGGAAAATTAAAGCCTAAAACCTAAAAGGGAAAAATGCTCTGTCAGAAGTCCAGAGCATCCCAGGAGCCTATAGAAAGAGTATTTACAGTCTGTCCAGAGATTCAGAAAGGATTCCAAGGTTCAGCCCAAGGTGACTCTTTGAAGATAAGAAGTAGTCAAGCAGAGAGAGCAAAAAGTAGATGCCTATAAACTCAAAAAAGAATGTTAAAAACTGTGAGAAACTGAATATGACGGAAAAATGTAGCCATTTTTCAACAATAAATGTTTGCTGACTGAATAGACATGAAAATAACTATTCTTCCCAAGCTTTAACTTTCTAGACTGAATAAATAGATTTTATTATATTAGCCTACTTTCCCATGTAAATAATTTTTATGATTCTATTCTGGATTTTCTCAATATTCTTAGCATATTTGTACATGTTATGTATCCAACAGAACTCAACACAGCAATAAAGTTGATATATAGTTTGAGAGTAGAAGAATAGTCACATTGAAATTCTCCAAATATTCTACCATATTTTATCATACGGTTGCTAGTTATTTCAAAAATTAGAAACAAATTTATCCTAGAAGAAGAAACAATAAACCTGAGCTTTAATTCAATGACTAATATGATAGTCATTGATAACCTCTGATAACCATATGATTCAAACTAGTATAACATCTCCCTGACCTCCTATAGACTCTCTCCGCTATACTATGAAACCCTATGGTTTTATATACTATAAAACCTCAAGTAATTATCTACTGGCTTCATGTACCATTAGTAGAATCCGTGGTTCAAGAGGTCAAGTGACTCTTTCCTGTGATCTTTCCTTCTAGCCAGCAACAGCTGGATTACTCTGGAAGATTCACAAGGCTCTTATTTGTTATTGGAAAACAACTATAATCCAGTGGTGTTAAAGAATTGAATGTGACCAAAGTTCAAAGCTAGTATGAGCTAACCAAATGCAGCCTTGAGTCTAGCGTGACTTTTGCCTGATACCACATCAGCATCATTACCTATCAAAGTTTCTTAAAATGTGGTTTTTTATTTGGTGGACAGATGGGTTGAGTTGGTGGCTAGGTTTGTGTCTTGTTTTGTTCTGGTGTTTGATGTATTACAGATGCTTGATGCCTTGGTAGCAAAAATTTGATGATAAATACCTGTTTACCTGGCTTAAGGTATCTATTAGTCTTCCCTGTTAAGATTTTACAAAAGATCTTTTCAGAGACAGGAGCTAGAGCACCACTTCTTTTACTCCACAGGTAGTTCTGTTCACACCAGAGCCTGGGAGTCAATAGGTCATCCTGGAATCGACCTGGGCTTTATAGTCACTCAGAATCTTATTTGAATACCATCTGCCTCACTTCATTCATTCAGCAAATACCTCTTGAGTAACCTTTTTTTTTTTTTAAGATTTTATTTATTTATTTGACAGACAGAGATCACAAGTAGGCAGAGAGGCAAGCAGAGAGAGAGAGAGGAAGGGAAGCAGGCTCCTTACTGAGCAGAGAGCCCAGTGCGGGGCTAGATCCCAGGACCCTGGGATCATGACCTGAGCCAAAGGCAGAGGCCTTAACCCACTGAACCACCCAGGCGCCCCTTCTCTCTTTTTCCCCCTTCTTATCTCCACCCCCCCACACACCCCGCCTCCTCCCACCACCTATTTTCTGTGCTGTCCTTGCTCTTAGCATCATTGTCTGAGCAGGCCCTTCCCATGTCACCCCACACTGAACCAGAAGGAAGGGCAGCCCCATTTGAACAACCTGCACAACAACTTCAGAACCAGCAGGTGTCTGGAAGAAAAAAAAAAAAAAATATTCATTATTCTAATTCCCTAAGCCATTTCCCCATAACACTTTTTTAGATCATTTGAAAAGCAAAATGTTAACTGGAAAGAGTCATGCCCTACTCCCTAAAGTGATAAATATGTCATTTCAGAAAAACAAAATTGTATTTAAGCATTTACCATAATCTATTTTTTCTTTCTTCTTTTTTTTTTTTTTTTTTTTAGATTTTATTTATTTATCTGAGAGAGAGCACAAGCTGGGGAAGGGTCAGAGGGGGAGGGAGAAGCAGGGTCTCCCTGCCCAGCAAGGAGTCTGATGTGGGGCTCGATCACAGGACCCTGGGATCATGATGACAGTGAAAGCAGACACTTAATCCACCAAGCCACCCAGGTGCACCAAGAATCTATCTCCAATAGGCTGTTCCTCAAAGGTCTGGAATTACAAACCAGAGAAGACATCTCCTTTTTCTTAAAAAAAAAAAAAAAAAAAAAAAGTCACTATTGAAATGAAAATGGATAATCAGATTTTCCTGTCAAATCATCTCAGTCCCAAAATGGAATGTTATAAATACAAAATAACAACAACAAACAGGCAGTATTTAAAGAATACAGATCTTCAAATCATTTATAGTATTTCTTATTTCAGTTGGTCAATCGGTCATTGACTATTCATGAGCCCTATTAGCCTGTCTCTCTGCTAGGCCTTTAGGAAACACATGTGACTAGAATATAGACCTTGCTTTTATGAGTTAACAGTTTCGCATGGAAACAGGTGAACAGGTAATTTGCATAACAGAATGTGTTAAGTCTCATAATAGAAATGGGTATTGAACACTAATTCTTCCTAGGAAGTCAGGAAAGCCTGCAAGGAGAGGCCATTTGAGATGCATTTTATTTTTAATTTATTTATTTAAATTCAATCTAACATAGAGTGTACTATTAATTTCAGAACTGATTCATCAGTTGCATATAACACCCAGAGCTCATTCCATCAAGCGCCCTCCTTAATGCCCATCACCCAATTACCCCATTCCCCCTACTTCCCCTCCGGCAACCCTCAGTTTGTTTCCTATAGTTAAGAGTCTCCCTATGTTCATGTTTTCTTTCTTAAATTCCACATATGAGTGAAATCATACAATTGTCTTTCTCTAACTGATTTATTTGCTTAGCACAATACTTTCTAGTCCCATCCACGTTATTGCAAATGGCAAAATTTCATTCTTTTTGATGGCTGACTAATACCCCATTATATATATAATACCACATCTTTTTCCATACATCTGTCCGTGGACATCAGGGCTCTTTCCATAGTTTGGTTATTGTAGACATTGCCGCTATAAACACTGGGGTGCATGTGTCCCTTCGAATCACTATGTTTGTATCCTTTGGATAAATACCTAATAGTGCAATTGCTAGGTTGTAGGGTATCTCTATTTTCAACTTTTTGAGGAACCTCTATACTGTTTTTCAGAGTGGCTGCATCAGCTTGCATTCCCACAAACAGTGTAAGAAAGTTCCCCTTTCTTCATATTTGTTATTTCCTGACTTGTTAATTTTAGCCATTCCTACCTGTGTGAGGTGCTGTCTCATTGTGGTTTTGATTTGTATTTCCCTGATGCTGAGTGATGTTGAGCATTTTTTCATGTGTCTGTTGTCTGTTGGCTAATTGTATGTCTTTGAGATGCATTTTAAAGAGTAAGGAAGAATTCGTCAAGCTGAGAAAGGAGACAGGGGCTAAGGGAAGACATCCCAAGAAGATAAAACCACGTGAGCAAAGTAACATGAATGAAAGCGCTTTTTGGAGCATTTGGAGAAAGAAGTGGTTCAGTGGACGACACGCCAGATGTTGGACTAAAAGGAAGGTTTCAGTGAGATCTGAAGATTGTATTTTAATGAGTACAGTGCTCAGAGATGAGCACTTTTATAGGATTATCATCATCTACTGCCACACACCACCATCTCCTGGAGTCCTCAAAATGTCGATACTATCTATAATGGGTTCCACAAGGAAGGGTTATTACATCTTTTATTTCCAAGTGGAAACCATGTATCGGTGCTGCTGGTAATGAGTGTTTGTAGGCTTTCATGAAAATATCATTTCATTTTATAAGAGCACTTCCTATCCCATTGGACTTAGGCATGCATTGAAGTCAGGAGAAAAATAGATATAATGAACAACATACTGTATTCATGAGCATGTCTTGCCCTCTGACAACCAATGTGTTGTTTCCTGGACCAAAGTTATCTTCCTGACTCTCCTCCCAGGTGACATTCTCTTCTGGGTTGCTCCCCCAACCCTCGTGCATACCTCAGTTTCTGGTGGGCCCATCTCATACATGCCAAACCCAGAGGCACATGGGTGAGTGAGAGACAATTCATGTTTTCCATGTGTTGCCAGCCCTTACCTTTTAGGAAGAGCCACAGAAACAGAGGACACATTTTATGTAGCTATTTATTTATTCATTGCAATTACCAAATGCTGTATTTTAAAAAATGCTTTAGAAGCTCTAAAATTAAAAAAAAATTATTTCCCTTTATTATCCTGTGAATTTTTCTTTTTTTTAATAATCGAGTAAAATTATTTACAAAAAGTTACACTGATAATCATTATGGGGTGAGGGAGGTAGAGATTTCAGCTACAGGAAAAAGACAAGTTGGGGAAAAAAAAAAGGTAAAGAGACAAGCATAGTTTGGCCCAGGAACAAATCTTGGTTCTGGGTGAGTGAAACACACACAACTGAGAATGGTATGATGTATATTTCTCAGAATTTGTCCTGGCTCCCCCATGCCTGAGACTGAGGAAGACAGTGATACAAAAATCTTCATCTTTGAAAGATACAATGCATCATCAGTTTGATACTCCTCCAGAGTAAAAGACAATGACATTCCCTTTTCTTCTCCCCAGGGAGCCATGTTGTGGGATCCAGCTCTTCCCAGTGGGAGGGTGGGGGTTATCTGCCCAAGGGCAGTGGTACACATGGCATCATCTGATCTGTTTATGGACACTTTGATGAAATCCTCCAAGAAATCTCAGAAATGATTGAGAGTTGGGAGGGTGGTCTTTTCTGTGACCTCGGGGCATGAATTACCCCGCAGAAGATAATTGTCCTACATTGCATCCTGACCATTTGTTTACCAGCTTGAGTGCATAACTATAATATCTGGCTCGTTTCTTGGGTGGTTCACTACCTCCTTAGAAAAGCCCCAAAGTAGATCACACTGAAAACCACACCCATTACCCTTTGGGCTTGTTCAATTCATTATGAAGTCAACAATTACACAAAAGCTCCTCATCAGCTACAGAGACCAAACTTTGCACTTCACTAATGTAGCAACAGCTTTTTATTCTCACGCACTACAGCCAGTACAAACTTCCATTTCCCATTGTTGGATTTAGCTCTTAATTGGCCTAAGAGCAGTAAGCCATCCCCTTGAGTCATAAGGAGTGGAGCATGTCGAGATTCTCACTCAACTGACTCCATCCTTTCCTTACCTCTTCCCCTAACTTCTTTCACTACCTTACCCCCCCAACCTGTCTATCCCTCTCTCTTTTCCCTACCAAGTTTCCAACCATGCTATTCTCAGAACTACATCTCATGCCAAGAGCAAGCATACCTAAACATTTTCTCTTGCTTCTCCCAACCTGCACCCTGTGCTTTGCAGGACCAACATGTCTCATCTCCGCGGAGCTCTCCACCCCTCACAGCCCAACCCAGAGTCTGAGCACGGGTTGCTGCATGATCTGGGGCTTCTCCACCTCCACCCTGTTATAGCTCTCCACCCACCTCCCTTGTCCCCCGCCCAGTCTACACCTGGAGGCAATCACTTGATTGCAAGCTCTCCCAAGCTACTTAGACCTTTATCTTCACTCCCCATCCAGAGAGAGAGCCAGTTTTACTGCTCATTGTTCACCAGAGCGGAGGGGGGCGGGGGGGGGGGGGGGGGGACAAAACTGAGGCAGCACTCTGACAGCTTTCAGAAGGCAACAGCAGAGGAATTCAGATGCTCCAGAAGAGTGACTTTGAAAGGGAAACCCTTTTTGGGGACCATAACCCATCACAAGAAATGCACTTTACACTCTGACCCAGTGCATACACATATCAACTAAAGAAAAAATCAATTAATACCACACAGTAGAGGAAAGAATGGGATGTACCAACTACATAATGCACAGAATTAACTCATGTGAACAAGCACACATTTACAAAAACTGTAAACTTATATGGCATACATGAACTTTTTATTCTCTTATGTACATTTCTATGTTATAATGATAAAAAGGTAACACTGATGCAGCACTTGCTCTGTGCTTGGTCCATTTTTTAAACCACTTAATTCCCCTAACACTATAGGCTGGCCCTGTATCAGCCTTATTGTACCAATAGGGAAACTGAGGCACAGAGAGGTGAACTAACTTTCCCAAGGTCACATGGCTAGGAAGCGACTGGACCAGAAATTGAATCCAGGCTGCCACACTCTGGCCCAACTACTCTCCCCTACTAGGTTTAGACATGAAACTTAAGTTGCTACATAGGGTCCACAAAACAAAGCATATTGCTATTTATGGGTGATTTAAGGGACTTTATAGGTTATGATCAACAGTGTGATTCTGCTTCCATTCACTGACTTTATACTGTTAGCCCCTGAAAGATGAAATTAGTATTAAATTGATTTGACAGATACATTTTTTCAAGTTTTGAAGATAGCTATCTTATTGCAATAAATTAATGTTAAGAATTAATATATTTCTAGTTAAATATAAGGCACTTTTAATAAGTTTCATTTCTAGATCTCAGGATAGCTTGATATCATGAACAGAATACAAAAGACTTTTAGTAGTAATTTACTAGCGCATCTTTCCATTTTTCTTTTAAACAAAAAAAAAGAAAAATTTGTACATTATCACTATAAATTTAATAAAAAATAGAAAAATCACAATCAAGTGACCAATCTTAAAATCACAGACATTATAAAACTAAACAAAAACCAATTTCTTTCACCTAAAAGAAAAAAAGCAATACCGAAATTTAGGACCTATATTTCAATTATTGCTCCTATTTTTCAATTATTGGCTTAAGTTGCCATTCTTTTTATAAGTGTGAAGACAATATAACTCTTTGGTAACTTTAATTCTAGGAATGCCCAGGTAGTGTATTTATTATTGTTCCAACTGTCATGTTAGGGTATAATAATTTCAATTTATATCTGAATGCTATTTTTCTGTCAATAAAAACAGCTAAATTTATGAAATCTTGCATTGAGAAGCTAAGCCAATGTGGAAGAAAACTCTAGAGGAGGCAGAAGACCTGAGTTGACCTTAGCAAGTCCTTTTTGCCAGATCTGATTATTCTAAAACATACTGAGTACATATTATCTGGTAAAGTCTGAGGCATAAAAAGTAGTAATCTGCAAACCTATTGGACAGAAAAGTTTGCTATACAAAAATCATCAGGGAATTAATTATACATCATGATAAGAACTAATTCTTCAGCTTTATTTAATGCAATTCCCAAGTTTTCTTTCTCTTAAGTTTATAGCAAAATGTATTTATTACAAAATACTTATTTCCCAGAATCAGAAACTCTTACAAGTAGGAGTCTTATTTCACCTACCAGAACATTTCCACTTTGTGGAAAAATCTTTGAGACCCTGAGAGATGGCAACTTAGTTCATGGTAGAATTTACTTCAAAAGGTATGGTAGGAAGGCTTTAAAAACATTAACCACAACTTTCCTTGAATATTGTCAAGAAAAACCTATTTATCATGTCACAGATTTTAAAAACGGTGCTTAAAAAGATCAGTTGATCTTCTTAATGTTTCCATGTCTTTGAAGTATTTAAAGTGCTTTGTCTTCAAACTAAGGTCTCTGTGAGTCGGTACAGAGAAATAACAGAGCCACTGTGAAGTTATGCTAATGGGTCACGCCTACTCAGACACACACACACACACAACAAGTTTAACAAGTTCTTGCTGAGAACATACATTTACTAGACCTATTAATTTAGCAAAATAATAGTAATATTGTTATAAAGCAACTGTAGTAGGTGGTAAGATAATGAGATAGCAGTGGACATGGGACAATGGTCAAATCTCTCCCACAGTTCACAAGTTAGATTCCAACACAATCTGTGCATGAGTGTCAGGTAACATTTACGGTTTTGTCTCTATGGGGAAGGTATCTCTAAAGGAACAGATGTGCCATTAGGCAGTAAAAGTCCATTCAGCTTCTAGGAGTGGCTCTAATTTCTAAGTCATTTTGAAATTAAGGGTTTACCCATTAAATCAAATACTCACCTCTGCTTAGAGAAACTGGCAACCGTATGTCACCATTTGTCCCCCTCTTGCTTTCAGGGGGTATATCTGGGGATCTGGGAAGGTGAGGATCCGGGAAGCTGCAGAATGTAACAACCTCACAATTTATCCACTGTCAAAGTTCAGGAAGGTCGTTACCTGGCTAGACTCGGCAAATTCCATCTTGATGTAAGCAACCGTCCCTTAAGTATGTGCGCAGTTAGTTTAAGAAGAAGGATAAACTGTGGCTATCTACTCTTCTGTCCCTTGTTGGCGAATGTTGGCTGGTTCTAGACCTAACCCAGGACCCAGGAGCAGCCACTTACCTTTTAGCAAGTTCTGACAATCTTTAGTTTTAAGAGCCACAACTTTTTAAAATTCAAGGACAACAAACTATGTATAAGATTCTTAAATATAAAGATGTCTCAGAAGATGGCAACTGGTGCATTTCATAGTGTCTGCAAAAGAAATGTTTCATTGAACATACACTTCAAATTTAAGAGTGAAGGAGTTCTTTAAGGATTTTCATTAACTTGGACATTCTTTGGTCTTCTAGCTCTGTTTCAGTAAAATGCACAGGGAAGATAACCACACTACCAGAATTTCTGATTTTATATTTGCTTTATTTTTCAGGACTCATTCTGTTACTTATCCTGAATACAGAACAATATTATCAGGGATTATTTCAATACATCTACAAATTTTTGAACTTTAGAAAGTTTAAAATTATTTAACAGTTTCACATCAATGTGATATGAGGATAACTCAAGAATCAAGTCAGAGAGCCAGTGAGAGGGAAAATCATCCAATTTTTGTAGTAAAAAACATTTTTGCTGCATCCACTTTTTTTTCCTGTATTCATACTTGAAGACCATATTATTGATAATACTCTATTTGAAACATTAACAACTTTATGTAAAAACTAATAAGAAAAGTAGATTCATTGCACAGAAATAAATTTATCCATACATTTTATGAAATGGTTAATCTCACAAATATTTATCAGGTTTTTAAACACTATTCTGTGTTAGATAGTGTCTAGTTGTAGGTATTCAATAAATACTACTGGAATAAATGGAAGAATAAATTTAAATCTCAAAAACTTTTGGAAAATTCCTTATGGGTAAAAAAAAAAAATATTAGCAAATTACTCATTATTTGTTTCAAGATAAATATGTCTTAGGCTCATTCATGTTAATAATGTAAATGGGCAGTGGTTCACAGGTGATTTCTATTTTTAAAGTATTAGATTTCCTTTTTAAATATTTAGGTAGCTTGTATTTATATAAAAACTTTTTACTAGAATATACCACTAGCTTATACTACTACTACTATCTGTCAAGAATACCCAATGACTAAAGTAACAATTTAATTTATATTTTACTACTTACATGTTATTTTACAAATAGACTCATTTTTATAACTATCTGATAATTTGAATAAATGTTTAGAAATATTACTAATTATTCAATAAATAGAGAATATATAAATTTGGATCGATCAATTAGTCAATCTACAGATGATGATGGGTAGATGTATGGTAATAGAGGCTCCTTGCAATAGTTTCAACCTACCAAGTTTCTGGCTTACAGGTTGGGCTGCACTAACCAGAGGAAAATAAATAATACAAATATAAATACAAAATAATACTGTCATTTTCTCCACAAGGACATCATGTTCTCCAAAATGTGACTTCCTTATGAATACATTGGATCTCCAACTCCTGCCATAGCATTTGACACATACTAAGAACTCAATCCACATTTATTGCATGAACAAAGAAGTTATTGAATTTCACTAATTGTCAGGTTTCTGTAAATTCATTCTCCACCACTCTCTCTATCACTTTCTCAGTATTCCACTGACAGGATCTTTTTGTTTTAATAATCAGTGTGTATTCTTAAATCAAATGAGTTTTTGCTGGGATCTGAGTATGGATGGAGGAGGAGGCATTGTGAGGAGTAAGGGGCATCCCTGCTGCAACGTGACCAAACCATGGACCGGATCATGCTATGGCCCACACTATGTGGTAGTGCAGCCCTATTTCCACCTCCTGTCTCAAAACTAAGAAGGTCTCTGGGAAGTGTTTTCTTTAAAGAGTAATTAACTGCTGAAGGTGAAACTGCTTTTCACAAAGAATCCTGGCTGGGAGGAACGCTGGCCCAAGCTGGGCTTTACACATAATGTCTTATTCAATGCCAAAAAGCCCTCACTTTTAGAAATAGGGAGAAAGGTTCATGGAGGTTTTACAATGGGATTTCTAGCCCCGATTCCTAAAGTCTTGATGACAAACAAAAGGTAATGAGAGGACAATCTTGAGTATACTGTGGGGGGTTTACAGAAAAGACATACAGCTGCAGCATACACAGGAACCAACACACACACGTAAACACACACACAGAGGGACTGAGGTCATCCTCTGGAGAGAAGACAAGCAGCAGTAATAAATTGCTAGACAAATGTTTGGAAAGGAAAACCTAGCATTTAAGAGAGTTGTTTTGGATTCCATTACATACATAAAATGAACACAAAACTTTCCCATCAGGAACCTCATTTTCAACTTGTGCTGAGGAGAAGCAGCTTCTTATGGGGCATCCTAAGATGTTTCGCAGATGAGTAACATAAATCAACTGTTGAGCAAACACCAGGAAAGTAGTACTTGGCCTTCAGAAAAGTACTTCTCTTGTGAGCTGATGTGAGCAAGCTAGTGATGGTTTGCAGCCTACTCAGCAGCAGGAACAGAAAGTTCACCTGTATCTCCTCTTGGATTAAAATAAAACATGGCCAGTTCTAGTGGAGCTAACCCCAAGAACAATCCTGCCAGATCCTACCTCTTTCAGCTCCACAGGTTTGGGCTTATTGTGACATTGGCAGTTTCCCCTCTAGAACAATGCCCTCCCCTTACTCACATCCTTCTCCATTTCCAGACATCCTCCATATCCCAAAAGGTCCACCTCTATGGAGATCCCTCTCACTCTTTTTTTTTTTTTTTAAGATTTATTTATTTATTTGAGAGAGAGAGAGAGAAAGACAGAGACAGAGAAAGAGCATGGAGGGGGAGGGACAAAAGGAGAGGGAGAGAGTGTCAAGCAGATTCCAAGCATGGAGTCTGATGCAGGGTTCAATCCCAAGACCCTAAGATCCTTACCTGAGCTGAAATTAAAAACTAGACACTCAACTGACTGCACCACCCAGGTGCTCCAAGATTCCTCTCTTTAAAGCAGATTAGCGTTTTCTCTATAGAGAATTTTTTTCTCTATAAAAGTTTTTTCTTTTTTTTTTAATTTAAATTCAATTTATTCATATATACCATATTACTAGTTTCAGAGGTAGAGTTCAGTGATTCATCGGTCTCATATAATATCCAGGGCTCATTATACAAACTCCTATCACAGAAGCTGTGGTGTAACATTTTTATTTGTTTTTTACCTGCATAAAAATAACCCACTATGTGTTAGTTAACAGCACACATACCTCAGCTATATTCATATTCTCAAACGTTTATGCTTCAGTACCAGTGAGTGTAACTCTCCCTGACTCCCTGGCAGATTCCACTGAGAGTGCCCAGGTTGTCACTGCTAACCCTTCTTGCTGGCCAGGAGATTGGCCCTACTGCTTTTCCCTCCATATTCTCAAGGAATCTTGAAACAACATCCTTATAATCTTCATCAGGATTCTTAGACAGTGAGACTTGGGCTGAATGGGGTAGAGATTGTTCAAGAAGAGGGAAGAAGAGTTACTTAGGTATCTCTGATAAAATAAAGCCCATGAGACCACATGCTAGGATTTGGGAGCAGGGCCAATTGACTCCCTGCAGCTATAAGATGATTTATAACCTGACTCCTGCTGACCCCTCTGGTTCTGTCTCTCAAACTGCTATTGAACTACTTGAAGACCCACCCACTCATCACGATTTCTCATTCCCCTCACTTAATTCCCACAAACCGCTGTCTATTAAACATATTTCATTATCTCCATTTCCCAAATGAGAAAACTAAAACTTATGGACATTGATTGAATGGGCCTAAGTCACACAGTGGAAGGTCGGGATTTGATCTCAGTTTGTCCTTTAAGCCAAGCAATTTCTCCTAACAGAAGCATTTGCATTGTTCTTCCAGAAACTGGCACTGATAGTTGAAATAACAGAGTACAGATCTCGGGAATAACAGATCTAGGGATCCCTGTGTCTCTGTAATTTGTGATACACACACCAAGACAACTTAGGAATAAAATCAAGGTTTCAAACTTTAAAAGACATCCAATCCACTTGGGGCACTAACTAAATATGTAGTTTTCTGGACCTCGTATCCTAAAAAATATGGATTTAGTCAATGTAAGATAAAACCCAAAAATTAACAGTAAGATGTTTTTTAAAAATAATTTTCCATGTATTTCTTATTGTGCAAAGCATTTCTTGCCATGAAATTTAATACCTCTAAATGGAAGTAAATATGTTTGATGGTAAAAACTTACATTAAGATTCTGTAGTTACTCGATATTAGCCTGAGATGAGTTGATGATATAAAATTGACACAAGATTCCTGATAGAATTGGGTGTTTCTCTTATACTTCGTTCTCAATTAATATCTCTGAATGTATGCAGATTTTCCTGGGTGTTCTTCTCACTGACTCTAAATCTACATTTCTGTGACTCACAATATACAAGTCTGACTGCTTCAACATGCAGTTCCAGAGGTTAGTCATCAGCATTTCGTAGTAGCTAGTAGATTATATCATGGGATTCTGATGATGTTTGCAGATGCTGGAGCTGAAAAACCCTCCCAAAAACCAGAAACATGTTTTAAAAACCTGTTCCCAGGTTTCTTGTTGTAACTCTGTCATAATTGCCAAAAAATTCACACTCCTCATTGACTGCAACTGAAAACTTATTCTTGAAATCCCCAATAGTAGAGCATTTTAAAAAAATCACTGCTTGAGATCAAGTGATGAGGAAGTGGATACAACAATATTGATTATTTTTCAAGAAGTTGCAATGAAGTAGAATTTACATGGATGTAACTGTAAGAAATCATGTCTAAAAATGCTGTAAGAATTAAGGTGGCAGAATTTCTGAAAAATGGGGCTTTAATTCAACTGACCTTAAAATATTAATTGGGCAAATATGGGTTCCCAGGCAATTCTAGGAAGGCAGAGGGCAGATATGATCCTCAGTTTTAAAGAGCTTTTTCTGAGGAAGCATATGCATGATATCAAGAGTACAATTCATACCATCGTAAACACCAGTTCCTTCGTTCCACACCTAAGTTCCTATGGCCTCACTCTTTTGCTTCTAATACATATGTCTTTGATGTTAGTAAGATCTCTGGAGAGCTATACCCTACCTTTCTTCAGATTTAATCACCTAGCAGATCTACTCCTCACTTCCCAGGACATACTCCATAGTCTATCTCTTTGGATAGTCTTGACGATATTCACCTTCATGTTATTCACAAACTCAACAGTAATCATATATTTTATCAAGTCATCAAATTTGTTTACTTCTTAGTTTTTACCATCCTCCTTTTAGATCTCTTAACAGAGGTTAAGACACATACTTTCCTTGAAACTCCTTTTTGTTTTCAACCACTTATTAATTAAAAATATTTATTGGCAACTATCATGTGCCTAGGTTCCAGAAATACAATTTTGATGGAAAAAAAAAACATGGTTCCTATTCTCATGAACATAACAGTATAGTGGTGAGGACAGAGAGTCACAATCACACGAAAATGCATAAGCTTTTAACTATAACTGCAAAGGAAATGTACAAAGCCCTGACTTTTGTTACTCTTTACTCTAAAACCATTACAAGAGATTGATATGTGTAGGTTTGCTTTTGGAAATACGTTTTTCCAGCAATAATGTAGTAAACAGGTTAGAAGTTAGCCAGAATGGAATGCAGATCTGTTAGGAAGTTACAACAGCCATCCAGGTGGGGCACCATAATTGTTTGGCCAAGATGGTGGTAGAGGCAAGATGGAGAGAAGAAATGAATTTGAGAGATATTTTAGATAAAAAATCAATAGAACTTGCTGATAGATTGGAAATGGATGGCTAAGAAGAAAAATGTCTTGATAATATCTCTCAGGCTTCTGTTTTGCACAACTAGATAGAAGGTCATTTTATTGCCTGGTACAAGTGAAGGAATCCTGCAAACTGCTGTAGCCACTGTGGAAAACACTATGAAGGTTCCTCAAAAAAATTAAAAATAGAGCTACCCTATGGTGCAGTAATTGTACTACTGGGTATTTACCCAAAAAATACAATAACATTAATTCAAAAGGACATATGCACCCTTATGTTTATTGCAGCATTATTTACAATAGCCAAGTTACGGAAGCAACCGAAGTGTCCATTGATAGATGAATGGATAAAGAGGTGGTATAGGGGCGCCTGAGTGGCTCAGTGGGTTGAGCCACTGCCTTCGGCTCAGGTCATGATCTCGGGGTCCTGGGATCGAGTCCCGCGTCGGGCTCTCTGCTCAGCAGGGAGCCTGCTTCCCTCTCTCTCTCTCTCTGCCTGCCTCTCTGCCTACTTGTGATCTCTCTCTGTCAAATAAATAAATAAAATCTTAAAAAAAAAAGAGGTGGTATATGTAAGTACATATACATCTATACATACAAGGAAATGTTATTAAGCCAAAAAGAATGAAAGTTTGCCATTTGCAACAACATGGATGGATCTAGAGAGTATGATGCTAAGTGAAATAAGACAGAGAAAGACAAATGCTATATGATTTCATTCATATGTGGAATTTAAGAAACAAAACAAATGAACAAGGGAAAAAAGAGACAAATCCAAAATTAGACTCTTAACTACAGAAAACAGAGGGTTACCAGAGGAGAAGTGGTGGGGGGAGGGGTACAATAGATAAAGGGGATCAGGAGTACACTTAATGAGCACTGAGTAATATATGGAATTGTTGAATCACTATATTGTACACCTGAAATTAATATAACTGTATGTTAACAACTAGAATTAAATAAAAACAAAAGCAAAGGAAGGGACCCTTTCTGAGAGGGAAAACATGTGTTCTCCACACTTTGATCTGTATTTGACATTTCCAAAAGGAAATGACATTTTGGATATGTCAAATAGGCATTTGGATATATAGGTCTAGAGTGGAGTAATAAAGGCTTGGACTGAATAAATCCACCTGTAGATTGTTATTGCATGAAACCAATCTAGGGGAACAGGATACAAGACCAAACTTCATGAAACTATGCATCAAATGGATGTCCGGAAAAGAATATGCCTGCAAACAAACATGAAAGCTAGAGTCAGGGAGTTGGGAGATCAATCAGGAGAATATTTGTGCTCTATTTCTCTCTTCTTTTCAGGACTGTTCTGGAAACTAGTCATCTTCAAATTCTTGCTATGATTTAAATTACATTAGATTGAACTGATTTGACCACATCTTCCCCCACCCCAACAATTAATTAATTAATATTTAATTTTATTTTAAATTCAATTAATGTATAATGTATTATTGGTTTCAGAGATAGAGGTCAGTGATTCATCAGTCTTCTATAACACCCTGTGCTCATTACCTCATGTGTCCTCCTAATGTACATCACCCAGCTATCCCATCCTTCCACACTCCCTCCCCTCCAGCAACCCTCAATTTGTTTCCTGTGATTAAGAGTCTCATGGTTTGTCTCCCTCTCTGATTTTGTCTTGCTTTATTCTTTCCTCTCTTCCCCTACGATCTTCTGTTTTGTTTCTTGAATTCCACGTAGGAGTGAGATCGCACCTTTAAAGCACCTTTTTCCATCTCTTTTGCCAACTCTTCTTTCCCTTTACCGAGCAAATGTAAACATGTTAAGTTTTCTCTTCAGATATTTTCATGTCTTTCTCTTAATGTTCTCCCTAGGTAATTCTACTACTTATACAGTTTCATTGTCATCTTGAAACTGACAACTTTCATGTATATATCTCTAATCCTTTTCTCTCCATCTGTCTTCAAACGGACACTTAAGATTATCTCTTCTAATAAATGAAACAAGATGGGATTGGGAGGGAGACAAACCATAAATGACTCTTAATCTCACAAAACAAACTGGGGGTTGCTGGGGGGAAGTGGGGTTGGGAGAGGGGGAGGGGGTTATGGACATTGGGGAGGGTATGTGCTATCGTGAGTGCTGTGAAGTGTGTAAACCTGGCGATTCACAGACCTGTACCCCTGGGGATAAAAATACATTATATGTTTATAAAAAAAAAAAATGGAAGGGGAGGTGAACCATATGAGACTACGGACTCTGAAAAACAACCAGAGGGTTTTGAAGGGTCGGGGGGTGGGACGTTGGGGGAACAGGTGGTGGATAATAGGGAGGGCACATATTGCATGGAGCACTGGGTGTTGTGCAAAAACAATGAATACTGTTACGCTGGAAAAATAAATAAATTTAAATACTGAAAAAAAAAGATTATCTCTTCTATTTTTAAAAGGTCAATTGCAAAGCTTCAAGTATCTTCACCTTTTATTATAAAATAAAGTCCTGCTGACAATAAAATACAGATATGTATCAGAAGAATACAAAGCTAAGCATACATTTTCTTTTCCAATAAACAGGTTTTTGTGAACAATCTCAGAAAATTTCCATGCAGATATAAAAGTGCATATTTTTGCAGTGTTCTACATCTTGGTTTTTAAAATTACTGTAACTTATACCTCTTTTCATATCCATATATTTAGATTCATCTCATTTTTTTAAAAAATTCAAATTATAATTACCCTAATTCACGAAGCAAATTATGCTCTGAGACATTGAATTGTTACCAATTTTTCACTATTATAATAATGCAATAAGAATCCTTGTATGTGTATTTTTTAATCAGTGTATCTGGGGCTAAATTCTAAGAATAGAAATTGTTGCATCAAAGTATATGCATAAATTTTTGTCAGTTATTGTCAAATAACCTTCCCAAAACATTCTACCAACTTGCACTTCCACTTTCGGTCAAGAAGATGATTTCCTATTTTTCTACTTCCTCCCCAACAATGGGTATTAGATGATAGTTTAGAAAATGTATTGTTATCACATGTTCATCTGATTGATGAAATATCTGTATTTTGTTGTTGTTTTTGTTATGTATATGTCCAATTCTGACTAAGGTTGAATATCTTTTTTTTCTGCCTATTAACTATTTTATGTTCTTTTAAGTGAAAGGCCTTTTTTAATCCTCTGTCTATTTTTCTTTTGGGTTGACAACTTTTTCTTATAGAGTTGCAAAAGCTCATTATATATTATGAGAACTGGACTTGGTTACATATGTTAAAAAAATATTTTTACTAGCTTGCTACTTTATTTTTTCTCATGCTTATTCGCTAAATCCATGTTTTAATTTTTATGTTACTAAAATTTATCAGTCCTTCACTTTAAGGGTTCTGGATTTAGATAGATATTCCCCATTTCAAGGTATTTAAATTTTTACTTAGTCCTTTTCTTCTATGAATGGCTTCCTTTCAACTTAAATCTTTTTCTCCATCTAAAATTTTTTCTGGTATAAGGAGTAGGTTAGTTTTGTTCTAAGTAATTACCTGCTTTGACCCTGTCTTTTGAATTATGTACATTTTTCTCAGTGATTTGAAAGATACCAGTATTTTAGACTAGAGATCTTTTCTTCATCCATACATAAAATCTATTTCTGGAATCATAAATCTATTTCATTGATCTTTTTATTCATTTTCTGATTCCAGATTATGTTAATCATTGTAGAATTGTGGTTAATACCTTTGCCAGGTTTGACTTCACTCATTACTGTGCTCTTCAAAGCACAATTTTAATTTCTATTCTTGATTTTCTTCATTCCACATGAATATGAAATCATTTTGTCAAATTCTACAAAAAAACTATTTTGAGGGTCTCATTATAATATGGTATCTTTCTGTGGGAAAAAAAAAAAAGTATGTCTTTTGATTGATTCACGTCTTCCCCCATGTTCCTTAGGAAATCCTTAAAATTTTTATCATAGGGGAAGGTAGGGACAACTGAATGGGAAGAAATCAGAGACAGAGACAAATCATGAGAGACTCAACTTCAGGAAACAAACAGGGCTGTGGAAAGGGAGGTAGGTGGGGGAATGTGATAACTGGGTGATGGACATTAAAGGAGGGCATGTGTTGTTATGAGCACTGGGTGTTATACCCAACTAATGAATCATTGAACAGTACGTCAAAAACTAATAATGTGATATGTTGGTGAATTGAATTTAAATTAAAAAAAGTTTTATCATGCAGGTTCTATACATTTCTGCTCTGCTTCACAATGAGATAGTTTATGTTTATAGTTACTACTATAAACTATTATATTTCTTTCATTATAATCCCTAACTGATACTTATTTAGATTACTGAATTTTGTTTATTGATTAGGTGCTCAGTCAACTAAAATTTTCAAGTTGTTTACAATAAATTTTTAACTCATTTTCTGGGAATTCTCATACAGAAAATTGTGTGATCTGTGAATAATCATAATTTTTTGATATTTTTATTTGACTACTCATTACAGAAAATATTAAGTAATTTAACAGTGAGTTATTTTTCCAGAATTTAATAAAAATGTGTTTATCATTTTGACACTGAGTAGAATGGTAGATTTTTGTATGATATACAATTTTTATCAAGTTAGGGACTGTTCTATTTCTTCATATTCAAAATTCCTTCATTTAAAAGTATATGATGAATTAAATCAAGCTTTTTAGAGCATCTATGGAAGTTATTTTTCTTTTTTCTCTTTTTTCTCAATTTTATTTATTTGAGAGACAGAGGGATAGAGAGAGAGAGCAGGGAAAGGGAGAGAGGGAGAAGCAGGCTCCCAACGAGGAGGGAGCCCAATGCTGGGCTTGATCCCAGGACTCCAGGATCATGACCTGAGCCGAAGGCAGATGCTTAATCAAATGAATCACTCAGATGGCCCTGGAAATTATTTTATTAATTTGACTTATTACAGTGGTTAGACACTGCAATAGGTTTTTCTAATTTTGAACTACCTTACATTCCTAGAGAGCCTTTCAACTAGTCAAAATGATTTTAATGTGCTCCCCAAATTCATACATCAATACACCACCTCAAATTACAGCAATTATATTAATGAATGAGATTGTTTTCTTTGGTTTTGTTATTGTTGTTGCTTTTTGTTTTTGTTGTCTTTGTTTAATTTATTTTCAGAATCATATTTTTATAATCTGTCAATGACTAAAATTATAAATGAAATCTCTTAGTTCTATTTCCCTTGCATTTGTTCCCTTGGAGCATGCTATGCTTTTTTTACTTGATGAAAAATGATTCATGACAATTACTGAATAATCATGAAAAATATTTTCTGTGATATTTAATTATTATTTTTTTTAAATCTTGCTTCAATTAAACTATATTTTACTGACAATTTATAATGCTATTCCTGCTTTTTATTCTGTATACACTGGTGGTAAAAATCTTTAGAAAAATGGACATTAAAAACATGATATTTTCTAGGGTTAAAATGCCCCAAATCAAGAATTTTCAACTGTCCCATAAAAAGTTCCTTATGGCTAATCATCATTGCCATTGAATGCCCTAGGGTTTGGAACAAAGAATCAAACATTATATGTTTAGTTTTAATGTCTCCCTGGTCTCCTTTAATCTGGTACAAACTCCCATTTTATTTTCTATATCATAACTGATATTTTTACAGGATCCAGGCCATTTTATTATAGAAAAACCCCAAATTGATATTATTCTTATTGTTTTCTCATTTTATGATTCAGGTTAAGCATTCTGGGCAAGAATATCATAGGGTGACATTGTATAGTTTTTATAGCATCATGCAAGGAGGAATACCTTGTCTGTTTGTCCCAATGCTTTGTCTCATCAGCTGGTGAGATGATGTGATATTTTGAGATCATGTAAAAGCCTGATTTCCCAACAAATTTTCATTCACTGGTATTAACACCCATTGATGATCTTTACCTGAATCAGTTACTATAGTGGGTGCCCTATTAAAAATTATCTAATTCTACTTTTTCCCCTATATTTATTAGCTGGCAAACTCTCCTAAAGAAGAGCTTACTTTTCACCTCACTGCTCTTTTGAGAAATGCTATGGGCTCATGTATTCTTTTTTATTCAATGTGTCATAGCTCATTTGCACCATTATTCTTTTTGATGATTTTTGCATCAAAAACACAAATTATGGGGGCGCCTGGGTGGCTCAGTGGTTTAAGCTGCTGCCTTCAGCTCAGGTCATGATCTCAGGGTCCTGGGATCGAGTCCCACATCGGGCTCTCTGCTCAGCAGGGAGCCTGCTTCCCTCTCACTCTCTCTGTCTGCCTCTCTGCCTACTTATGATCTCTCTCTGTCAAATAAATAAATAAAATCTTTAAAAAAAAACCACAAATTATGAAGTAGAAGTCCATCTTATTAGGAGATATATACTGTGGTGATACCATAAATGTCATGATCTATGCAACTTACTTCCAAATTATTCAAAATATTTGAATACACAAATTATACAAAATACCCCCCAAACGTACGCATAAACGAAGAGAGAGCTAATGTGGAAAAGCGCTGACAAATTGTAAATCTGAAAGAAGATTTGAATTTTTTTCAAGCAGAGAAGGAATGAAACAAAGTACAAACAGATAAAATGTTAAAAACTGCTTAGTTCTTACACCAAAACCTCAGTTTCCTTTCTCTTCTGTTGCACGTAATATGAGAAGGAAGGAAGTCTTTCCCACTAGTCCCAAGCATCTTATTCCTCAGTCCTCCATCCAGTCTGCTGGCTGGTACTGTTTATTTTACTTTTGTCGCACTTCCACCTCATTTTCCCTTTCCCACGGACACCACACTATTTCAGGTTCATCACTTCAACTATTATGGTGACCTCCAAATTCATCTTTCTCCCTCTGTTGTCTTTTCTCTTCCATTCCAAATGCTCCAGGACATCGTTTCTCAGCCTTTTGGCTAAGATCAAGTGCAGCAAATGTTCCAGGACAAATTCCCACAGCACAATGTTCACTAGGTCCACGTCGTGCTCAAAACCCACAGTGATTTTTTGTTTGCCATAGAATATCATCCACATCCCTCAGAGAGGCATTTAAAGTCCTCCACATTCTGTTAACACATTAGCTCTGCTCCCTCTCACAAATGGTACAGTCCAATTTGACTCCTTTTTTGCCCTGAAAAAATTGTGTTCCTTTCTGCCTTCTTTCTCATCTACATCTCCATTTGCTGAGAATGTAGCCAACTAAAAATTTCAAATTCTACCTCTTCCATGAAGAGTTCCCCAACTGCCTTAATGTGGGAATTCTTTCCCTTTTGCAGGGCTCATAAAACACTATAGGTCTTTCCAACAGCACATACTTAATGTGTTTTATCATAGAGACAAGCCTCATCATTCCCTTTGAGATCCAGTCAAGGTCATAGCCTTCTTAAAGACAAAAACTTCTATTACCTACTTTTATCTCTCCTGACAACTAGTACGGTCCCTAGTAATCTCAAGAAATATTGGTGGAATTGAATTTTTAAAACTACAGTCACCTATAGTTTCTGAAAATGACAACTTTTTAGCTGCTCATAGACTATACATACACCCCTAAATGGAAAATATTCCAGACAAATATCAATCAGTATATTATTCTGAAGCCTATTAGTATCATCATCATCAAAAGCAGGATCTTCAAAAATGAAAGCAATGGTGGAAAATGGAAAATCTTAAGAAGGTGGAGGGTGACTGCATTTTGCTCTCACTAGAGACACTAAATAACCCGGAGACGTAAATTTGCTGCTGAAGGGTTCCAATATGAAGACACTTTGATCTTGGAGGAAATATGAAGTTACTTTGAAAAGAAGTGTGACATAAGGAGATCAATGTTCCAGAAACATTATTCCGGAAAATGAATCCAAGATAGATGAAAAGGGCAAATGCTGAAGTACAGTTAGAAGTGGGCCACGGCGATGCTGGGTGGAGAGGACCTACAGCAGTAGAGATGAAGACAGAAAGGCAAACACTGAGACAAAAGAAGATATAAGTTTGAAGGCATACATGAGTTGGTTTAGGTAATCTACAACGAAAAGAAGTAAAAAATTCCAGCATTTTAGAACTCAATTTTATTATGTCATACAGCTGTAGTCCTTAACAGTATAAGATTTCTCCAATGTCACCTCCAACAAAATAGGGCTAAGGGCTCCCAATACACCCCATGCTTGTTTCTATTTAGTATGTTAGGGGAAAATCTGTTGTCTTTCCCATTCCAGCTAGCTTGGAGCCACTTGAATGCAAAGACCAAGGTATATTCATCTTTATAATCCCAGTCCCTAGTATAGTATATAGTCAAGAAATAGTAGGGAAAAAAGAAGTCATAGAACTACCCTGTTGGTAATTTACTATCAGTAAAAGGAAGGACTGAATTTGCACATAAAATCCAAATATACACCGGGGTAGTAGCTAATAGACATAGGTGTGTGAGTAAGAAAGTATTTCAGAAGGGAGAAGTAATTTTTCTATTACACTATACTTGCAGCTACAGAGTAACCTCTGTAAACGTAAAGTTCAAAATTATTTTGAATGTTCCACAATGCCTACTACCACAATGAAAATGCAGTGGATTCTCCATCAGAATTATTTTTAAATTTTTTAAAGGAATCAACAATAATAGCTTAGTTTCTTTGACAACTCTTATTTTATCATAAAATATTTAAGTGTCAAGATAGAGCCTCAAGTTCATAAATCAGAGACTTTTCTCTCGTCACAAATATTCTTTTTATACAGAGAAAAATACATTAAGATGTGATGCTATCAAATTCTTATTCTAGAATTGACTAGAGAAAGTGAAATTAAGGTTTACCTTAAAATTGGTTTAAAAGAAAGGCAGAAGAGTTGGGCCATAGATTATTCTAGTCAATTAAGCAGTCTTTCTGGAAATATAAAACTAAAAATATATTTTGATTATAAAGATGCATCTTTTCCTCAGTGATTAATTGCTTTAATTTTAGTGGTTACTTTAAGTCATGATAATTTCTGTTCATACACTTTCAATCAATTTTGTGGATTCTTCTAAGGTCAACTAATTTCCTAATGAATCATATTTTGTATTATAAATTATAATCTGCTCACCTAGTGCAGGGGTCAGCAAACTTCTGTAAAGAGCCAGATAAGTAGTTATTTTAGGTTTTGCAAGCCACTTTGTCATAACTCTTCAGCTCTGCTGTCATAGAGGGAAAGTAGCCATAGACAATACATAAGCAAATGAGCATGGTCATTTTTCAATAAAATAACAAAAAAGGCAGTGGGCCAAATTTGGCCCATGGCTATAATCTGCCAACCCCTACTTTAGACCATTTTTTAAAATTTTATTATAAAAATTCTCAAATACACAGAAAAATTAAGAGAAGTCCATATACTCTCATTTAGATTTGGCCATTAACATTTTGCCGTATTTCCTTTATCTATGTTATTGCTAAATTACCATAAAGAAAATTTCTGTCAGCAGTTTTGCCTTGCATGATTTAGCATGTATCTTCAAAAACAAAGACAAACTGCTACGTAACCTAATAAAATTTACAATAATTCCCCAAAAGTCTATATTTAAATTTCACCAAATATCTCCAAAATCATCTCCATAGCTCCATAGCTCTTTTGTTCAAATCAGGAATAATCCAATTAAGGATCAGACATTGTATTTGATTGCTACATATTAAAAGAAAAGGATCCTTTAATCTAAAACAATAGTCTCCAACCCCCAGAATTTCTTGTGACTCCCAGAGAAATAGCCTGATTTTAAACAAGGTGAACACATTCTAGAATCAATCCATCTCATAGGAACATTAATATAGAGACAAATACAAAAATTTTTGTTTATATTATCCTCAACATATTTACCTCAGTTCTTCTATTTTTAAGATTTATTTTCATCTTTCACCTATTTTTAAAAATAACTTGTAGAGGGGCACCTGGATGGCTTAGTGGGTTAAAGCCTCTGCCTTTGGCTCAGGTCATGAGCCCAGGGTCCTGGGATCGAGCCCCACATCGGGCTCTCTGTTCATCAGGGACCCTGCCCCCCCCCCCGCCTGTCTCTCTGCCTACTTGTGATCCCTGTCTGTCAAATAAATAAATAAAATCTTTAAAAAATAACTTGTAGAGCTGATAGGGTGATTTGACACAGATATGAAAGTAGAATTTCACTTGTGACATAAAAGCTTATTATTTCTCTAAAATATGTGAATTTATGCTATGGATATGAAGCAGTTAGAATGGTCAGGTACTTTAACTGGGCTAAAGAAATTCTAAATCGGGGGTACCTGGGTGGCTCAGTTGGTTAAGCATCGGCCTTCGGCTCAGGTAATGATGTCAGGGTCCTGGGATCGAGCTCCCCACTTGGGCTCCCTACACATGGGGAGTCTGCTTCTCCCTCTGCCTCCTGGCTCCCCTGCTCTCTCTCTCTCTCACTCTCGCTCTCTCTCTCAAATAAATGAATAAAATCTTTTAAAAAAAATTAGATCAGTAGAATCCATCACCTTTACTGAAAGATGCTCATTATTTTGTTTTGTAAGAAGGTGTTACAGTACCCCGCGCTGTGAACAATTACAGAAATATAGGCAGTGGAGATGGAATTCTGGAGTTTGCAAACACCTTATAAGAGAGAGGAAAATCCCTTCCCAGGAAACTTTTGATCCCATGAGAAAATCTTTTGCTTATCAGGGAAATTCCAAACAGAAAAATCACGCCAAATTTCATAAAATGTCTATGAAATGAGAACTGTTGGTATGTACATAGAGATCCACACACCAACCAATGTTCAGATAGAAACAGTGTCCAGGGAGACCAGAAGCCGACCGTGCCGCACAGTTATGTGACAACGTGATATGAAATTACAGGTAAGATGGCTGGAAGAAACAACTGAGAAAATAATTGAGAAAATATTGCATCAATAGGCAAATGAGAGGGGTTTGTGTTGCCTGTGTTTTAAAGTATCTAAACTCACCGGCATCAGGAAATAGGATCAGGAAGGAGCCAGGGAGAGGGAGTTGGCCAACTCACGTAATAAGAGCACATAAAGAAAAGAGAATCAAAAGGTATTGACTGGAAACTCTGAAAGATAGAGGAATACAGTTGAGAAAAGGAATAGAGTAGGTGTAATTAAAGGGAGCTGAGTGTATAAGAACAAAAGGAGTGAAGGCTTAAAACAAGATAGAAGATAATGAGCAATGCGGCTCTCACTTCTCAGCACTGCGCAATATGCTAACCACGGGCCACGCATGGTTGTTTAAACTTAAACTAAAATTAAATGAAACGAAAAATTCTGCTCCTCAGTCATATTAAGCCACATGTCAAATGCTCCATAGCCATCGGTGATTAATGGCTATCATACTGGATAGTACAGACAGAGAACATTTCCACATTTCAGGAAGTTCTATTGGACAACTCTGCTCTAAGGAGACTAAGATAGTAGGAAAGAAAAAAAGGCAGGGAAAGAAGGGAAGGAGAAGGAATGATGATTCGTACACTCCCTTTCCCACTTGTGCTCACTATCACTAGTCCTCCTGTGACATTTAAGATAGCCACTGCTTTCCTGTATTAAGGTTCTGCCACACCTCCTCTCCAGAGAGCTGCTGGAGAGATGGCTGCCTGACAAATGCTCGAGGTGGTTGGGACTTTTGGATCTGGGCACTGAGTTAGGGGTGGAGCCAGGATTGGGATTGGGGAAGGAGCAGTCAATGGATGAAGAGGGCCTGTGTGCAAACTAGCACCATGGCGAGAACTCAAGGTGGATAAAACATTCACTTGCCACTGGAAAGCTGAGGAGTAGAGTCTTTCCTCTCCAGGGCTCTGTGAGGCCTCTGTCATTCACAGTCATACAATCGTACACTAATAGATGGCTCAGACTACGTCATAGGTCGATATTCACATTCTATTCTTACTCCGCTAAGAGGAATTTGACCTACGCACCTCCTTTTATGCCATTAATTCATATCAACCAATTCTTATCATAAGCATTCTTATTCACTGAAACTACACATGGGCATCGTAGCTCTTTCTCTCTAAGCTCCATGAGGAAGGGAATGAAATTTCAAAACTACTGTTGAGTAACCTTCTTTGCCACACACCTGTCGTGAGATGACAGCAGTTTGTAGAGCCTCTGACTCTCAGAGGCATCTTCTCTTTCTGGGATGTGGTTAGCATCTTTCTGACCACAATCTACATCTTACCAGATGGCTCTCTTGTTCCATTTCAAGACTTCCTGCCACTCACAATATTTGTACTTGATGTAGCCAGGTGAAGAGAGGATAATCCACGAACACTTTCAAATGATGCCTTGTGAGAGTCACTCTTTTCATAAATCTCAGGGCTGTGCTCAGTCTCCCATTTGCTTGTGTGTGGGCAGCCATTTCTCCAATGCATTGCCCATGTTCTAATTGGCTGACTATCCAGATTCTTGGCTCTGTGCTTGGGACTCGTCATTGACTTTTCACCCACCTCACCTGCAGAGCAGCTTTCTGTGTTCCCATTAGCATTTCAGACGCTGATCTTCATTAGTAAAATGATCGACAAGATTTTAATTGGTGGCTCTGATATTTTACTTTTAATCTGGCTTAGAGATACCTTAAATTTTGTTTTGCTACATTTGAAAAGGGCAGAATCTTAAAGAGAGAAAAATAATCGGGGAGAGAAGATACTCAGAGAAAAAACAGAGGCTTCCCTGGACTCAGGCTGTCCACTTAAAGGAACTGTGACTTATGCAGGGGACCTTATCATTGTAAGTAGCATAGTTTTGCTTGTTTGAATGAATACTTAAAAAAAAAAAATCCTCACTCTTAACATCAGCAAGATTTTCTGTTTCTTTGATAACAGCTTAGAAAACGACTGAATATTTTCTAACATCCATTAAAGTGGAAAGTTTATGATTTTTTATTTTGACCTAAGCGTCTGGCTGTGAGTATGAACCAGATAATCCTCTTTGAATATTATCAGCATCCAGACTATATTTGCTTTTTTAAGAGAGAAAAGCATAACAACTTGTAAATACAGCACAGGTAGCAAAGCCCCTCTCAGCTGTACGACTCTCCACATGTCGGATCATTTTAAACGCCTGACATTGAACACCTTCATTAAAGGACTGAATCTTCCAACCTTTCAGCTGGAAGAAGGGTGTGTCCCTGAGCTTTTACCTGGGAGCAATGATGATCTTGTCAAGCATTTCAGGGAGACCAGCCCAAGTTTTTAGGGTGGGGATCTAGACTGGTTATACGTAGCTTCAGTTCTTCTCTCAGAGAAGGCAGAAACACCTCAAAGCCTGCATGTAGGAACATCTACTGAGAAATTATTTTAATCAGACACCAGCGGAGCGGGGGAAAGAAAAAGAACAGAGAGGAACAAACAAAACTCCATCGGTCTTGGATGTAAGGAACCCAGCTGCAATGGACTGGCACTCTATCAGAGCCGTGGTGCTGTTCCTTTTTCTGGTAAGTGTATTCTGTTCAAAACCCTCCTAATCATTGTGAATAAGGGAGAACTTTTTAGAAAGTGTTAGCGTTATTTCTAACCTAAACCCATTAAAAGTTTATGTTAATGACAAGGTGATTTTATGAACTAGATTTTTAAATAGGGTTTCTCTCTTTAATTGAAGACTCGAGCATATTAATGCATCAGAGTTAACTCATCATATCATATCTCTGACACTGAAGTCAGTGCTCAGTCATGCTGGGAAAACACCGAATTTGGGAAAGTCTTATCACCACTCACTAGCGTTTGGTCGTTCAAATTCTTTTTTGCAGATGGGCTCTTAAACTAGTATCACGGGTGGTCCTGATCTTTAACCTAAACATTTTTCCATTCTTTGGGGATCTTTGCTGGCAGATTCACTATAATTTTAAAACACAAAAATAGGATACATATAAATTTAAACCACAGCAACGTGCCACTGGCCCCACGAGCCAAACAATCTCGTCGGTTCCATATGTGGTTGGGATCCATACCTCTAATATCAAAAGCCCACACTGCTAAACTATGATTGTATTTAAAACAACTTTTTTTTTAATCTCAAAAAACATGGCAGTATGGAAGATTTATAAATGACATAATAAGTGAAGGAATAGCTATAATTAAGGAATAAGTATAATTATTATGATACTGGTTCTTACTACTGGAAAGTCAGTAATGACTGTGATATAAAAATTGTATATTTGATGTTTAGACAAATGTAATGCGATGCTTTATCACTGTGTCCCTTACACATTATTAATTTTCTCTTTTTAGAGATAAGTAAGGTAACACTAAGGTGCTGCACCAAATTTCACATAGGTTGGAAATTTTAAAATCATAGTCTTTCTCACAGTAAGGTTAATGTAATCTCAAGAGGCAAGTGCCAGGTAAATCACCCTCCAATTTGGCAGGATGTAGTGCTGTGATTCAGATTTGTTTTTACTTGCTTAATTTTTGAACCGGATTGTTGGGTTTCTATAATTAACAAGTTAGACCTTTGAGTCAATGTATGCTGGTTAGTTTGAATTCAGTTTATTAAGTCAAAGAGGTTATACCAGTGGATTTGTTACAAATAAACATCAATAAGCTGGTAGCTTTAGTTTCAAGCTGCCTTCAAAGACCAGCCCTAGATCATGGACTTTTTAATGGATCTTTAGGACTAGTTAATATTATAATTTGGGATGTGGCAGGGATTAACAAGCACTATACACTATGTTATTTAAATATAGGAACATCTGTATATTGCAAGGTAATCAAATACTTTCATTTTTAATTTCATGTAAATCTGATTAAAGCCTATTATAGCTTTGGTTGATTACAGTTTATTGAGATACTTATGCGCTTTAGTTAAAAGTATAAAATAACTCATTTCTTTATTTTATGATTATTTCTAATTAATTACATACTATGAAATTTCTTTAAATAGTCACTGTCTAGTCACTCTTCATAAAATATATTGTTTTTTCAAAATCATGTATTCTCAATGACCTTTCTTCTTTGTAGAGAGGTTTCTGGACATTTGTACTTTATTGACTAAGTTTGGATACTTTTGGGTTTTTGTTTGTTGCCATATTTTACTTTGAAATCAATTACAAGTTTCTCACTTGTCTGGTGAAAATTATTTCTCAAAGAACTTACTCTGTAATGAATTAAAATGTTTCTCTTTCATATTATTGTAACTTTTTTTATAAAGCATTTTGCTTTCTAAGGTTTGAAAAATCATCATTTATTTTTAGTACAGATTTTACCAGATGATTTGGATAAATATCCCTTGGGGTTATACAATCTATTTTTGTTTTAGAATATATTTTTTTCTGGGGTGCCTGTGTAGCTCAGTTGGTTAAGCATCTGCCCTTGGCTTGCGTCCATCTCAGGGTCCTAGGATCGAGTCCTGCAACGGGCTCCCTGGTCAATGAGGAGTCTGTTTCTCGCTCTCTCACTCATGGTCACCCTCTCTCTATCGCTGTCAAATAAATACATAAAATCTTAAAAAATATATATATATATATTTTTTTTTTCCCTGAAAATTAACTACCACTATAGCAAGCTCTTCCACTTAGCTTTCTGCTAGCCTCACTAGGAATGTTTGCTTTGACCAAAAAAAAAAAAAAAAAAAAATTCTATGTAAAGTCGTTCTTCTTCTCTGCTCAGAGTCCACAGTAAGTGAAAATCTACCTTAGGGAGCACACTTGGACAATTAAAAGACCTTTAAGACATTTAAACTGGTAATGTCTTCAAGGCAAATCCATTTGAGAGCTGAGCAGCCAGCTAACTATTCACATGTACGTTGTGGAGTCTCCATAATGTACCTGAGAGTTTCAGGCCATGTTCAGAGCAGTGAGTTAGATCAGAGAGAATAAAGCTGAAGAATCTGCTCTTAAAACAAGCAAGACGGCTGCAGGACTATTCCATGATTTAGACAAGCCTCCTAGAGAGACAAGAGCTTATACCATTAAAACACTGTAAGCCAAAGAAATGTTACTGACTCCTCATTTATTTTCCTTTCTTTTTCTCTCCATGAAATTTAGTGTATTGGGGAGGAGGGATTGGGAATGTATTCTAGACCAGAGAACAATGTCATCCAGGTACCATATACAAGAAATCTCTGTGAATGGTTATGACAATGAGATAATATTGTAGGAAAGTAAACAGAAGTGGTAGAATTTTTATAGTTCTAATGATTTCTGAAAATTACTTGCAAATTTGCCAGATTCAATTAGTCAAAGCAAATCATTACAGACTCAAGGTATCTTTTTCTACAAAGGCTAACTTCTGCAGCTAATCCTCAAAGAACAAGCAAACCTGTCTTTACTGATTTCCAAGAATAATTCCATTTGTAGAGTTTATCACACCAGCTTAGCTTCTGCTCCTCTCATGGTTAATATTTCCTTTCAAAAGAAAACCTCTAGCCACCTGATACACCAGATCCACAATTTGACTTAGCTGAAATAATTTAGCATACATGCAGAAGTTTTCAAAGCATTTCTCAGCATTCAGGCTAAAATACACAGAAAAAAAAATACATACTTCATTACATAGTTCATCAACTTACTTGAACCAGACATCTCAAATTCCCATAATTGTGTTCATTGATGCTTAAAGCAAGAGAAGGACTAAAAACTAGTACAGACCAAACAGAAGACAAGCAAAGGAGAGGATTCTCTATGCTTTCTTGTACATAAATTATAGTGATATATATTATAGGTAATAGTACATCACTAAACTATTTCATAGAAAATGGAAATATTTCTGTTCACCTGTTCCAGCAAAATTAACAATTTGTATTTAAAGAAAATCATATCCATTTCCATGTGTTCTTAAAAGCTTTATTATTTCACTGAAGATTTAAGATCAGCATCTTCTTGCACCTTTGTGAAAACAGGGACTAGAAATTTACCATCACTTAACTGGTTTGAATTAGAGTAAAGGATTTTGCGATGCCCCACTTAGGTAATAGAAAAACCTAAACCACTGAGAAATGCTGTTCCCCAAGGAACAAGATTCACCTATTTGACAAGGATTATGGATGTAGAAAAGAACACACGCCTGTCTATACCCAGAGCACTTAATTTCAGGTAACTCTCCACTATACCTTCTTCAAGGACATTGGTGCCGAGTATCCCCATGTCCTAACAGGTATTGCCTAACAAATAAGCAGAAAGCATGCTCGGCATGGCAGTTACTTATTATGCTTCTGTCAATGAGGGAACGCCCTACAGAGTGCTGGGACACGCCACTCTTGCTGGTTATGCTTGCCACGCAAATTCCTTTAAAGGACTTAGGCAGGTCGAAGTAGTTTAAATGCCATTGGCTGATGATTTATATTCTCTATTGGTCTAGGAGAATAGGGTGCAGCCTTTTACACTTGTCTAATGAAAAACCACATCTCCACAAATTAATGGCTGCCGGTTGCTCATAAAACTACTTGACTGTAAGTTATTTGAGGGCAGATTCTGTGTCTGATTCACTTTTGTATTCTTCGTAGTGCCTTGCACCAGGGCAAGATTGCTCAATAGATGTTTAATCACACAAAGCAGGGGCATCAGAAGGCAATTTGGAGATAGTTTATATTTCTCTTCCCCTACACATTCCAAAAAAATCATCAAGGTATTTAACATAGAAACAATCAGGTTGAATTTCCTTAACAATTATTTTTATGGTGTTTTATTACATTTACTTTACATTCCATCTAAGGTTTACCACAGTATTTTGTAGGGGTTAAGCCCTTTAATGCAGCCTTGACTCCACATAATATACATTCAGTACATATTTTTGTCAAATAAATAAATAAGCCAATGAGCAAAAAAGAAAAATCAACCTAATGAGGTATTGTCAACTGCAAACTGATCATAATACAAAGACAAAAGAGGAGGTTTTTGAAAAGAAGGGAATTGTATTTCAACTCTGTCTCAAGTTCTTTCTCATGACGTAAAATACAGTTTTCAAATACGTCAGTATTTGATGCTTAACAACCAGCAAGTGGCTATGGAAAACCACTTCCCAATTCTATGTACAAGAGGTTTTCCTCATTGAAATTATTTATTACTTTTAAGACCATTTTATTATTTGCAAAGAGATGTAAACCTCAGTATCAAAGGAAAAAAAGCCTAAAAATGAGTAGAATTAGAGAATCATTGGAAATAGCATACAATTTTGTGTCTTGTGGCTTTTTAAGTCTTTATGTGGATTGACTCTTCAAATAGAAATGAAGGAAAGACTCACTGAGGATGCACTTCAAGGGGATTATATCCACTCCTTTTTAAGAATTTTTGAATTAGAAAGGGCTTTAGTCTTATAAACTGCTGAGGAAACAGAGGCACAGAGGGACACACCCAGTAGGCAAGAGAGATGAGATACTCAGCCTAATAATGCCTGTATTCATTTGTAAGTGAATCTCCATCACAAGCCTCCACAGTACATATTTCCAACTCATCTAGGAATCCAAACTGCTTCCCTGATTGATAGAAAATAACCTTATCCTTACTCTACAGACAGAGTCTAGATCAAATGGACAAAGTCATTCAACTACCTCTCATAGTCTATTGATTTAAACCTACATCCTTCCTCTCTTCCCTACCCTCTGTCTTCAGAGTCTTTTCTTTCTACCTATTCCCTCCTGCTCTATCACACTTCCACCAAGTACTTTCTTTTTGAACCTCTTTTTCCAAACAAAATTTCCTACTTCCTTCTTTCTTCACTTCAAAAATCCACGTCTCCCTCTCCCAGAACATTTCTTGGATGACAGATCTCATTCTATCATTCCATCTTTGTTTCCTTTTATAATCGATTTTCCTGGAAAGGTGGTCATCTTTATGTCTTTTCCCCTCCGTTTTGTTCCCCAATCCCTTTTGGTCAGGAAGGACTTGTTCCATAGAACTGAAAGGATTCTGAAGGTCACAGGAAACCTTGAGATTCACTCTACTCAAGTACTTTATGTCATTTGACACTTGTTCACATCTCATGTCTCTTTCAGTTCTCCCTTCCTTTGACATCTGTGATATTGCATTATCTTGTCTTCCCATTTCTTTGGCCACTTCTTTTCTCTTTTTCTTTATTGCTTGTTTCTCTCATTGTTCCCTAGTCTATCCAAGTAGCTATTGTTCTAGTTTCATGCTCAGCCACATGGCTGTTTCTTTGTTGTATTCCCTAACTTTAGGGTCTTCAAATTCTCCCATGATTTAAACTGTTCTACCTGAGGTGTCCCTCAAATATGTGTATGAGGACTGAACTATTGTTCATCGTGTTGAGACATATTTCAAATTGCTAAGCACCTTCACCTCACCATTTCTGTAGCATCTCAAAGTCATTGTTTTCTAACCTGCTAAATTCTGCTTCTGCCTTCCTCCTCATCTCTTAGTTTGAAACTGCCATCACTTAAGATCCTTCCTTCTCTTGAATCCCATGTCCTACTTGTTCGCAAGTCCCATCAGTTTCAATTGTGTAGAATCTCTCCCTTGATCTTTCCGCTCTGTTACCCCTGCCACTGTTTCTGTTCTTCTTCTCTGGTCTGTTTTGATGTGGAACACTCCACTACTCCTGGCCTGTGATCCTGCCTCTTTCCACCACCTGTGGTGAGAGTGATCTTTTAGACCCACAATTTTATCATGCCGTTTCCATGATCAAGTAACTTTGATACTTTCCTACTGCAGACAGGGATTTGGTATATATAATTTGGTTTACCCCTGTCATTTTACAAATGAGAAAACTAAGACTTGAGAACTTAAGAAGTACATTGAAAGCTTTCTGACTCTACCAAATACCCATTCTATGTCATTATTTTGCCTTTGAAAGTCCAAGAGTGACTTTGTTTATTCTAGACTCTGAGCAAACGACAATAAGGCTATGTCAACACAACATATTTTTAAGCAGACTTGGCAGTTTTTAAATTACTAATTCAATCGAGAGCCTGACACTATGGTGAAACTGACTTGGTCTTCTGCCTAAATTGCCTCTCATGGGAAAAAGAATGAACCAGCTTCATAAAGTTGGAAGGTTTATTAGTCATCTAGCACAGTTTTCCAAAACAAACAGTAGGCTCTGACGCTTCAGTGTGGAAAGGAAGATAAGATAAGAGATGCCTACACAACTCTGTAGCTATGAAGAAATGGCTTCCAAACAGACAAAGAAGGTATCCCCAGATTCCCATTCCACACCCACAAATGAAAGAGAGGATAAACTGCTCATGAGTTCACAGGCAGCAAGAAGAAACATCATCTTAATTCTGCACCCAAGAGGGACTCAACAATAACATTTTCAGTGACTCATCCAAACCATTTGCACCATCTACTTCTTTTCCCCCTGAAATCACTAATATTGTTGTTGTTGTGATATATGAACATTCCTAATTGTAAGGCTAATATGAGACGAGATTAAAATCAGAATGTTTTGAATTCTCAAAGGTGTAATGTCAATTCTCTGCAGTATATTTTATTTAATAATTTAGTTGGAATAGGCTATCTTGCATTTTATTTTAAAACCCATATCACAAACCCAAATTTAGGCTAAATTTTATTGGGTAATATTTAGCCATAAATTAGTATTCCAAACTCATTATCTTCATCTGTAAAATGGAAATAATGAAATTATAGTATTGACCACATGTATTTGTGAAGACTGAATGCATGGATTTCTCTAAACACGTTGTCTAGTAATTAGCCATTATTCAGTGAATATTAACAGTGATAATAATAATCAACATTAAGTAGATATCATGAGTATATATTTCTATAAAATATCTTTATTCTACTCTTATTAATCAAAAAATTCATAGTTTCCTGAATTATTAATTATAACAATTTTTGAAAAATATGTACTTGAAAACCAAAATTTTATTTTTAATCTAATGGTGAGATTGAAACTACAAAAAGTAACGAAACTACAAAAAGTAACTCACTATATTTTGAAATTACTGTTACTAGTATTCTTAAAATACAAGCTATAATTTCTTTTATCAGTAATACAGATGCAGTCTAATTGTGATAATTTTCTTAAGCTGGAATTCTGAAAAAATTCAAAAAGAAGTTGAAAATTTAGGGAGAAACAAAAACTAAGGATTTACACCATCTTTAATGACTCTAAGTGCAAGTTAAAACTTAATAAATGCAAATTAACCTTCACATCTAGACCTAATTTTTTAGATTGGTCTTACTCTGTCTTAAGTACACTGACATATTAACCTTAATATATAAATGTCTGTCTTTTTAGAAATGCTTTTGTGTTTTAGAGAAAAGTTATTTAAATTATCCTGATCTTCCACTACAAATCATACGTAAAGATTGAGGCCATGTTGAAACAAGGCAAAGCTCTGCTTGAGTAGCTCATTTGTTGAGCAGAGAAATTGTTAGAAGAGGCTAACAGAAGTTGCTTACCCGGTAATTTGTCCCTACATGCCAACAATGTCTTCTCCTTGTTATGGAACTATAGAAGGATGCATATATATATATATATATATATGGCTAGCATAAAACATGAAGCAAGAACTCATTTTTACAGAGGAAATTACTTGCTTTTATTTTAGAACTTTAATTCTCATATTTCTTTTTTTTTTATTTTATTTATTTGATGGGGGAGGATACAAGCAGGGGGAGTAGAAGAGGGAGAAGCAGGCTCCCCAACAGAGCAGGAAGCCCCACGTGGGGCTTGA
Organism: Meles meles; assembly: GCF_922984935.1. Taxonomy (NCBI): domain Eukaryota; kingdom Metazoa; phylum Chordata; class Mammalia; order Carnivora; family Mustelidae; genus Meles; species Meles meles. The sequence goes on from NC_060077.1 coordinate 55,120,851, forward strand.
TCCCAGGACTGTGGGATTGTTACCTGAGCCAAAGGCAGATGTTTAATGATGGAGTCACCCAGCTGCCCCTATTCTCATATTTCAAAGTAAATCTATCATCTTAAGATTTTCAAAAATACTAGAAAATCTTCCATTTAAAATTAGAATATGAAGGAGCAAATATTCTGAAACTTTTCAGATTCATGTTTTTTCCTCTTTCCATCTATGGCTAGTCAGATCCTGAAACTAGAGTCAAAAGTTTAAGTATCATAACTTACTGTTGAATATCACTGAATAGTAGCAAAGTAACTCTAGCTCCATAGGCACAAGATTTACTAAGAAAGCTTAAATTTTCTACCCTTACTCCACCTAGGTTCAGTGTCCTAGTTCATATCATAACAAGTATCTTCATAGGTGAAGAATGAAAAAGAGGTTTAAAAATAAAAGTAATTAAAAAGAAGGGTGTAACTGAAAAGTAAAGACAAAAGGAAAGGAATCCACAGCATCATCATTAGACTTAAGAGGGAAGCCATGTCCATCTGCTATCCGGACTGATAAAATAATTCTAATAATTCACAAGATTTATTTAATTTTTTTAAATGATTGGATAACATGAATTATAAAGCACTTAATAAAATTAACTGTTGTGATCATTTTGTTTTTTATAGGTGGTGGTGGAAGTTAACAGTGAATTTCGAATCCAGGTAATACAAGCAAATCTATCTTTTCCAAATTAAAAATGAGGAAAAATGGTTTGGGGGTAACAACACATTTTCCAAAGAAAATTTATCCTTAGAAGTAAAAAAAGTAATGTTATGCTAAAATTAATAGATTATCAAATCACCAATTTTCCCAATTAAACATCTTCTCTTTCTGATATTACAATTATCCTCTCCTCCAAAACCTTCAGTGACATTTGAATTATGAATAAAAGTTAATAGATACCCCTACTTTATCATGTCCATTCAAGGTAAGAGATTACAACACCAAAAATGGCACCGTCAAGTGGCATTCAATCAGGAGGCAAAAACGTGAATGGATCAAGTTCGCTGCAGCCTGTCGTGAAGGTGAAGACAATTCAAAGAGGAACCCAATTGCCAAAGTAAGTATCAACACCAAAGCATAAAATTAAAAATCAGAATGGATGGCATTAAATATTGAAAGAAAATGTCTCTTAAATATTTTTTTAATATAACTCACTGGGAAGTTCTGATACAAAACAGAAGTATAGTCACTCATATTATGAAAACTGAAGCTATTGAAAAGATAGATTAAGAAATTTGGGCACTGCGGGCGCCTGGGTGGCTCAGTGGGTTAAGCCGCTGCCTTCGGCTCAGGTCATGATCTCAGGGTCCTGGGATCGAGTCCCACATCGGGCTCTCTGCTCAGCAGCGAGTCTGCTTCCCTCTCTCTCTCTCTGCCTGCCTCTTTGTCTACTTGTGATCTCTGTCTGTCAAATAAATAAATAAAATCTTTAAAAAAAAAATTGGGGCACTGGGGTAAACAGTTAAACACTGATGCAACTCATTGGTAAAATAACCACACATGATCATAATTAACCCAAATTCTAGGTAGAAAAATACAGTGATTTAAATAATGAATTTAACAGCCAGCTCACTCAGCGGGACTATTTTAATATGTATTCTTTCTGCCTTGATCCATCAGAATTGAATTCCTACTTTTGGATTTTATTTTTTATTTAATTTTTTAAAATTTAATTTAAAATTTAATTTTTTAAATTTAATTTTTTCCAGTGTTTCAAGATTAATTGGTTTTTAAAAATAAGAACTCACAATGTACCCTGTTTCCTACTCTCTTTTCCATTCATTGCCCTTTGTCTTTCTTTGTACAAACACACACACACACATATAACACACAAATACATCCCCACACACAGATTACATATACAAATATATACACACATTCAGACACACATATACATCTGTGTATTCAGATACACAGAGACTCCCGAGTTAGATTTGCTTAGAGTCCCCTTCTCTAAACCCCTTATTTAGGGCAATTTCCTTACTTTTCTAATAATACATCCTCCCCATTTTCAGAATTAAGGGCTTCAACACAGAGTCAGGTGACTCTGTAGTCAGTCACCTACATAAATCTACTTAAAATTTTCTTCTAAAACTTTACATTTTTAAAAAAATCTTTGGGTCAGGGATCAAAATTACATAATGGCAACACTGGTAAACTCCTTAAGAGTTTAGGCAAAGAGTTCCCTACTCTAACTCCAGTGCTAGCACTAGAGCAGGAAAATAATACAATCAATTGTAAATGCTGAATGAATGAATAAATGAATGAGTGAATGATGACAGCATAGTCTTGGATTTATTAAGGCGATTTTTTTTTCTTATTTGGTAGACATAGAAGCTGAATTTCTTTTGTTAATTTGCTAGTTATGGAATATACTAGAGTTGTAACTAGAGAAATAACTATTTCCGGCATTTCCCAAAAGATAACAGGTACTCACATTCAACAGTTCTTGAGAAAGGTAGTTGTTGTTTATCAAACCTAGCACTTTTTATTTGCTCTCTGTAATACTTTCACCTGCGCTCTCTCTGCAGATTCACTCAGATTGTGCTGCAAACCAGCAAGTTACATACCGCATCTCTGGAGTAGGAATTGATCAGCCACCTTACGGAATCTTCATCATTAATCAAAAAACTGGTGAAATTAATATTACATCCATAGTTGATCGAGAGGTCACCCCATTTTTCATTGTAAGTGGGCTCCACATCATTATATGTGTTCAGGCTTACATTATTTTTGGAGTATCTTAAACTCAGATCATATTTTATTTGACTTCAGAAATCTCAATATTATTTTTGATTGTCTCAATTCATGAGCATCTTATGACCCAACAGAAACAAAGAAATTAGGAGAAATGCCCTGCTGAAACATCTCAGCAAAAATGTGAGACTCTGGTCTGTCCCTAGTGGCAAGCTAGAATATCTGTTTGGAAGGGCAAGGACCTAACTCTTCATTCTTTTTCTTTAAGTCAACCGAAAATATTGGTTCTCATGTCAAGTGATGATTTTTGAGCTACTAAGGGAGCTTCTTCAAGTAAACATACTTTATTATAAATCCACATTGCTACAGCTCACCTGAGCTCAGAATGTGCTTTGGGAATACTCTAATCCATCCTTAACTGAATCATACTTCCATTCTTGACAGTAGCTATGACAAAACTCCAAACACTCAACCTCCTTTCCACTTTAAGCCGCTGACCTGATGACCAGCTTCGTTAGAAATTCTGAGGCCTTCCATCACACACTCCCACAATTCTCTCTCCCCTCCTTCAGAAATGTTCTGCCTTAAATCCAAAAACAGGATTAATTTTCTGCTTTTTTCCACAGCTTACCCCCAAGAGGGATCCATTATTCCATAATTACCTGTTTCTTCAAGAACCTTATTTGATCAATTTTATCATCTCTTTTCTGCTTGCTCCTTGCCTGCTTCCATTTCTGTATATCATCATGGTCGACACTTGCTAATACTTAGAATAAAAAGGACATACAGAAAACCTTCCTTGATCTTGTATGTTCTTCAATTAAAACCCCATCCATCCATATCCCCAAAGATGTTCAAATAGTCATGGCTGCTTGTGTTTTCAGTTATACTGCCTAAGCTACTTTAATTCCTTAGTTTTCTGTTCCAAATCTATATTCCTACCTTATCTCTGACAATGTTTACCCACAAACTCTCGAGGTCAGCATGCCAACCTATTAGCTTTTCTTGAATTTGTATATGCATATAGCACACAGGTAAAGTAACATACATTATATTTATGTACACCTCATTTATTAATGATAACAACAACAATAAGAACACCCACATAGTCTCCCACATAGCTTGTGAAAACTACCTTTCTTTGAAGCCCCCATGTGACTCTCCTTTACCCTATCCTCAAAGCCAATAGCCCCTACTCCCAATTTCAAAGAATGTATTTTCACTACTCTGCTTCTTTCCTCACATAAATCCCTTTACTTGGAACATCTTTCCAAATACCAGTTCCACTTACTGAAATTCTCTTTCAGGATCTTTCTCAGTCATCCATCATCCTATGATGTTACAGTATTTCTATTCTTCTTTTAAATAACTTATCAGGTTGCTTTTTCTCAAATGGTATTTTGAACTTGTGTTTGCCTCCCCTTATTGATTTTAAGTGCTGCTTATATCTACATTATAGTAGAAAATAATATGTCTTACTTTTTTTGGTTACCCACAGTGCCTACCATAGTGTCCAAACAAAGTAAGAACTTTAAATATCTGTTGCACCAAATAATTATTCTTGTCTTCTGTCGTAGATCTATTGCCGGGCTCTGAATTCACTGGGTCAAGATTTAGAGAGGCCTCTTGAGCTCAGAGTCAGAGTTTTGGATATAAATGACAACCCTCCAGTATTTTCTATGTCTACTTTTGTAGGACAAATAGAAGAAAATTCTAATGCAAGTAAGTATCCATCTTATTAAGTAAACAAGAATATACTGACTTCCAGATCACTCTTAGCCAAGCAAAGGGAGGCCAGACTAAGAAGGTACCACTTCATCATGAATGTAAGAGATTAAATATAGAAAAGCATCCAGAACAGAAACGCATGAGAAGTCTCCATAATGGCTGTCCCTTCAACTGTGGCGGCTGGTTCTATCTGGCATACCCAAGGAGCAACTCCAAAGACATGAGAAAGGTTTTCTCATATAACTCACACACCAGCTCTTTTTTAGATTCCTAAGGAGAAATCCAAAAATACTTTGTGCAGTGGTGGCAGGGGCACTGGAAGGAGATTTATCCTCCCAGCCTGGCTGCTCTGAAGGACCATCTCATTCATTTCTGTTCATACTGACCTTTTTTAAAATTATTCATCTTAGAGAGAAAGAGAAAGAGCAGAAGAGCGAGAGTGGCAGTGGGGGGAGAGGCCGAAGGAGAGAATTTTCAAGGAGACTCCCCACTGAGCGTGGAATCCTCCATGTGGCTAGATCCCATGATCTATGAGGTCCTGACCTGACCCAAAATCAAGAGCCAGACCCTCAGCTGACTGAGAATACCCAGGCGCCCCCACCTTTTTTTTTTTAACCTACTTTAAAGTCACTGGTAAAAATCACTTTTTAAAAGTTTGTTGTAAAAATTTACACAATATGGAAAATAAAAATGGAATAGAAATCCATTCTTTGTTTTCCCTAGTATAATTCTTAAGAGGCAAGAACCATCATTAGTTACTTATGTATGTTTTATGATTATATAAACATACTTTTGAAAACAAATAGGAAGATATTTTACATACAAATCATAATGTAAATCTTTATTTAAATATATTTTTAACATTTTTCCATATTAGGAAATGAAATGTCTTCATTCCTTTTTTTTTTAAATATTTTATTTATTTGACAGAGAGAAATCACAACTAGGCAGAGAGGCAGGCAGAGAGAGAGGAAGCAGGCTCCCTGCGGAGCAGAGAGCTCCGGAAGCGGGGCTCCATCCCAGGACCCCAGGACCCCTGAGCCAAAGGCAGAGGCTTTAACCCACTGAGCCACCCAGGTGCCCCATGTCTTCATTCCTTTTACTAGCTGCATTAGATTTTACTGTATGAATGTGCCATAATTAATTGCCTACTGAAAATATTTTAAAAAGAATGCTGAAGTGAATTACACAAACACACACAAAGATTGAGAGAGAAAATAAAAGGCAGAAGGGAGATACTTCGTTGCATTTGTGTTTACAGACAGGAAAACTGTGCTTGAAACACAGTTTCAAGCTTTCATTGTAGAGATTTATGTACTTTTATAAACTTTCAGTGTAGAGATTTCCAGTTTATGAACACTGGCAGCTTTTCCTTCTCCAGTGTCCTTCATCAAAATGGCTTATAAAATTCCAAGAAAAGACAAGGGATAAGACAAAATATGTAGTTAAACAAGCATCTCTTTCAACCTAATAGTTTACCTAGCACTTCACTTGGGACCATGCAAAACAGAACAATAATGGGTGGCTCAGTGGGTTAAAGCCTCTGCCTTTGGCTCAGGTCATGATCCCAGGGTCCTGGGATCGAGCCCCACATCTGGCTCTCTGCTCAGCAGTGAGCCTGCTTCCCCCTCTCTCTCTGCCTGCCTCTCTGCCTACTTGTGATCTCTCTCTGTCAAATAAAAATAAAATAAATAAATAAAATTTAAAAAAAAACAGAACAATAATGTATATTTATTGAGTATACATTAGCCAATCAGAACTTTCTATGAGTTTCTCTCATTAGACTGTTCAACTCTCTCATGAACTCAGTGAGGACAGTGCTATTATCATCCCCGTATACAGATGTGGAAATTGAAGCCAAAATCATAGAGCTAGAAAGTTCTATAGTTGGGAAAGAGTTGGTCTAGCTTTAATATCTTTTATTTCACCACAGCAGTCTTAAAAAAAAAAAAAGGATTATACTAGAATAAGGAAAGAAAAGGCAGCGTTAAACAATTTCTTTCTTTTCTAACGTTACCAGTAATGTGTAAGTTCCTGAAAAAATGTAATGTTTTTGTCAAAGCAAAGGTATAGAAAGGAGCTAAGCTAATGACATGTTGAAGAAGAAGAAAGGAAAAATGGTAGCACATACACTATATAGACAACCAACTCTAACACCTTGTTAGAAAAGCAATAAACTGTACTATAACAAAAATGCAAACTATCCACTTGCAACCATTTTCCTTGATTTCTAGATACGCTGGTGATGATACTCAATGCTACTGATGCAGATGAACCAAATAATTTGAACTCAAAAATAGCCTTCAAGATCATAAGACAGGAACCTTCTGATTCACCAATGTTTATTATTAACAGAAACACTGGAGAAATTCGAACAATGAATAATTTTCTAGACAGAGAGGTAATTTTTTTTTCTTTGAATGGTTTGTTAGTTTCAAAGGAAGTTATGCTAAAAGCAAGAGTACCTAAGAAAGAAAGAAAAAGAAAACAATATGTTATGATTATATAACATTTTCACATAATGGTAATGACATAAGAAATATCTTCAAAATGAAAAAATGGGGATTCCTCAAATACATTTTAAACTGCCATTTTTCACTCAATCAATTCAAACTTAGTATCTGCCTCAATTTAAGAAAACTATATTCTGAGACTACACAAGAATATACATAAGGCAAATGTAGAAGCTCTATTTAAAAAAAGAAAAAGTGTGATCTATATTGAAGTAGATTTAAGAAACGATTGTTATTATGTCAGCCATCTTGGCAAGTCACAATGCATGAACATGGTAAAAGTTCCAAGAATTCTTACAGACTAAGAAATTTGTTTCTCTTTCTTTAACCCAGAATATCCTACACTCATTTGACTTCAGGACTCTTCTTTTTCCTTCCTCTCTCTTACCTACTGACAGTCCCCTGATTACTTTGGGAAAAGTATTACAGAATCAGAATGATGGATAGCAACTGAGTAACATCTAGACCAATCTTTTTATTTATAAATGAGAAAATAATTAGAGATTGTTAGCAAGTTAGAATCAGCATGGTTTCTATTAATAACATATGGTCCCATTATTCAATATAAAAGTATCAACTTTTTCATCATTTTTAAAGTATTGATAGGATTTACCTGATCTGTAAGTATTTTAGGGATATAAATAAGTGTTACTTTTGAATTTGTACTTAATTAAATTTTATTTTAATATTATAGTTATTTTGAAATGACAATCCCCCTGTTAATGACTCCTAGGCTTAGAATAAATCAGATGATTTTCATTCTTTAATGATCCAAATCCTATCAGTTCCTAAATTATCTATATCTCCTTTTTCAGTTGTGTGAAAATAACCATCAGAAGAAAATGACTAGTAATTTTTTCTTGCTCAAACTTCCTTAAAGAGCCCAGTGGGAGTCCTTTAATGTCCAAAGAGTTTTAGTGGTGAAGAACTTTAAAAACTAAAGGAATAAAGTTACTAGCAAGCCATCAAAGCAGATATTTTCAACCTGGAATTCATGGAGAGATCTCAAGATGTCTCTTACTATGAATCCTCTAAAATTATATCCACATTTTTGAATGATGAGTACATGCATGTGTCTGGGAAAGGCTTCATTGCTTTTGCCAGTTCTACAAATTAAAGCATCATTGAGTAGAATCAAGAAGATTGATTATCAATAACTCCACTGCTCCAGCCCACCACCCCCTGTCTCCCAGAACTGTAAACCACTTGTTACATTCTTTGTTTTTCTTGCACATTTTAGGGCTGATTATTGACAGTATGGAATTTTCATCTCATAAATTCTTGGTAAACCTTAATCTCTCTCCTCCTAAGCATTTTGGTCCACTTTACCCTTTATAAACCTTTTCAACCCCTGGACATATAATAAGGCATGAGGCCTTCAAACATGTTCTTTCTTTAAATGATGCTAGGTAAACACTGCTGGAAATAGAAGTGGTAACAGTCATATTGAGTCATGTGAGATCTGTGGATTTTCAAAGTTTGTGTTACCTGTATCTTGATCATGGATTTAAGTAAATGTTGAGCCAACATTTTAAAAGAACTTTTCATGAGACAGAATAAGGACTGTCTAGATCAACTGTGATTTTCTTTTTTTTTTTTTTGTAATGTGTGCTTTTAGCAATATAGCCAGTATTCCCTTGCTGTGAGAGGCTCTGACCGAGATGGTGGGGCAGATGGCATGTCAGCAGAGTGTGAGTGCAACATTAGAATCCTCGATGTTAATGATAACATCCCATACATGGAACAGCCCTCTGTAAGTACTTGTCCTTGAAATTAACAACATCAATTCATTACATTCTAAAATTTATTCAAACAATTCTTTTTACAGAGGTCCATGTTATCTTTAGTCGTGTACAACCCAAATGTAGACACGTACTTTGCCTTGTGTTTGTTTATATAATACGTAGGAAAAATACATGTATTTGGACAATGAAATGTGAGTTTATAAACACAGATCTCGTTTCTAAATAATGAGTGGTTTTAAACATCCTTTGTAAGTCCAGGATAGTTGTTCTCTCACTCACACAGTTGGTGTTAAGATTTTTTTGCTTCTCATTTCAGTATTCCATTAGTATTGAAGAAAATGCCCTACACTCAAATTTGCTCCAGATTAGAGTAATCGATTTGGATGAAGAGTACTCAGCTAACTGGGTGGCAGTAATTTTCTTTATCTCCGGAAATGAGGGAGGTTGGTTTGACATAGAAATGAATGAAAGGACAAATGTGGGAATTTTAAAGGTTATTAAGGTATGGTATAATTATCCTAAATATTTTGTTTTCTTGGTCTTTTTCAAAATGTTGATCTTGAGATAAAATGTTAACATTTCACAAAATTCAGGGGGTGAAAGAATAAAAATTACCATGTTTTAAAATGATATAAGATTAGAGAGCTTTTTAATAATTTTTCCACTTATATCAGTTTATGAAAACAGGCATTAAACTCGAAACTCTCTTCTATTAATGCACTACTCCTTCACAGATCATATAAATTAAGAGCATTTCTAAAAATGAATCTTATTTTATGCTTAAAGTTTTGTTTTAGATGTTTGAAGAATATTTTTTAAGCAGATTTCACATGGCCTTAAAAAATGTGTCTTTGTCAACATCATACATTAATTAGTATGCACTGAGAATATTTCTCATGTAAATTAAAAGTTGTTTAGTTCTCTGGTGTGTTTTTATAAAATTAAAATTAAATTACTGTAATTTTAGGATTATCACGTTCCCATCTCCCTGCAGCTGCTGACCAAGGCCTATTATGAACATAAACACCCTGGGGATTTGTCCAAGTCACAAAGATTTGGTCTACGTCAACAGAATCCTATTCCTCTGTCCCCCCTACATTAATGATCCACCTCATGTACCAGAGGTAGAATTGCCTCTAAGATTTGAGAGAAAAAATGTGACTCACAGGGAGCTTATGGTGAAGATTTCAGCCTGTAGTGTAAGACTTGAGTCTGTTTTTTTTTTTTTAAATCTGCAATAGTTATGCAAGGATTGTGTGTGAAACATGCAATATGTATTCTTTATGGTAGAATTCAGTACTTTTTTAGTTATTTCCTTTCTTCAGAATAGTCCTGGGAAATAGGCTTCTAAGGAATTCTGTTCCCAGAGGAATGTGGGATCATTTATCTCATGTCTTCATAAAGTGTCCCTGTGGCTATAGCTTCCATTTCCTGAGGCAGGGTGCAGATGCTTTAGTTGACCCCTCACAGCATCCCAGAAAAATTAGGTTATATGCCCATATTGCAGATAAATACAAGAGAGAGTTGTTACCCATTCAAGTTCCGATAGCTAGTAAGTGGTATAGCTGACATTCAAATTCTCTAGCTATTAAGTTCATACCGTCATCCCTATTCTAGCTGTGACTCCATGCTGGGGAAACCGTCCTAATCTATTTTACCCCAAACTACTATATTACTTTTAAAAATTAGTCTATTTATCCTCAATATCTCTATCTGTAAAATGGGAGTAATGTTGATTTTTCTCCCAAGCATGACATCATATCTTAATTCCTCTGTTATGCGTATGTGTGTGTGATGTATACGTATACGTGATTTTATAGCCGTTCTTGTAATAACAAATAAAGCCAACATTGGAGCCAAGATTGAAGATTTTACTAAGTGGAGAGTTTGATGTGTGAATCGAGAGTCATCTAAATTACTCTCACATGAAAATTTAGAAAAATATATTTGGAACTTATGGGCATAATGCATAGTTGTTTGTGAATTTCATTAAGTAGATATTGACACCAACCTCATAATAAAAATAGCTACAGGAAATAATTTTTTTCCAGAATATGTTGAAGAAAATAAGGATTTTTATTATTTTTATACTTTGTTCTATTACTGGGCTTACTGAAGGAAGTCATATTTACAGAAGTAAAATTTCTTCTAAATAGTTCTTTACAGATAAAACCAGTTAAATGATTGAACGTACTAGATAGTAGGCCCATACTTTGTAATAAATAGAGCTACTTTGTGAGAAAAAGGAAGTGACAGAAGTTAAAATAAACTATCTTTGCACTATAAAATGCATGGATTTGACCATCTATATTATGTTTTTAAACTTCTTTGATAGACAATTAAAATTCATGTCATATATTCTCAACTTTTTTCCTACTATATTTTCATGCATTTCTGTTTCATTAAAGATAAAGGATAGAGTGTGTATTTGTACGTATTTATATTTAATTAAAGAAAGAAATGTGGGAGTTTTCTTGCCTATAATGAAAGGATTTGTCTTTCTTCCAGAATGTTTTTTTTTTTTTAAGAGTAAAACTATCCCACTCTGTATTTTCTAGCCCCTAGATTACGAAGCTATGCAGACGATGCAACTAAGTCTCGGTGTCAGAAATAAAGCTGAATTTCACTCTTCAATTATGTCTCAGTATAAACTCACAGCAACAGCAGTCACTGTGGCTGTGTCAAACGTAATTGAAGGTTCGGTGTTCCGACCAGGTTCAAAGACATATGTAGTAACTAGTAACATGGGACAGAATTATAAATTGGGAGACTTTATAGCCACTGATCTGGACACAGGTCATGCTTCAACAACTGTTAGGTAAGACTGACATTTTCCAAATAATTTTACCATATATTGAGCTAAAGTATACATGTTCTTTTTAGAAATTTTAAGTATCTGAATTAAAATATTTTTCATTATTTTTGAAACCATCGTTCAATCATAAAGAATACTAACTACTGAATTGCTATTTAATTTAGAGCTTTGACCTTAAGAAAATACAAAAAGAAAAAAATGGGCAAAAAGTAAAATGCAAAAAATGTGAAGATGTAAAATGTGGAAAATACTGAATCTTGAAAGTTTGACATTTCTGTATTTATGTATTTTATTGCCAATTAGCTGATTACCACATATCATGGTTATTCCCCCAAAAGATTTTATGGGCTGATTTTCCCATTGCAAGTGCACCCAGATTGAAATCAATAAGATTTAGTTAATTCATTTCAGTTGCTCTCTTCGCTTTAATCATTTAAGCATTTGATATTGATAAACTCTCTTGTACTCCACAGATGTGAGTTCACTGAGGGCAGACCATCCTACCTTCCCCACCCAACTCTGCTCCTCTCAAAGTTCTAGTCCTTTGAGTTTAGCACAGTACTTGAGACAGAGTTATCCAGCCAATGTTTAACAAATACATAAATGAGAATGAAATTCAAAAGAAGTCCTATAAAGTCATCGTGTGTATGAGGAGGGAGAGTGAAAACAGGGAGAGAATGAAGTCCCAAGCTGATGGAGAAGTAACTTCTTTGATAAGAGAACAGTTCAGAATTAGAAGCAGCCCAGGAGGTCCCAGGTTCTGGGTCTTCCAGGAGTGTCTAGTGCACCAAAACCAAACGAAAAGGAGATTGCAAGAATCAAAGATTATTGTGACATCCAAGTGGGCATAAGAGATCATTCCATCTTGCCTTGAAAAAAAAAAAAGTCCCTAATAATTGAAAATGATATCCAGAGGGTACAACCACTGACTTGAAACGTGCTTTATAATCAAAATCTCTCTCTCTCTTTCAAAAGCTAACATTAATTCATATTGTTTCTTCAAATACAGATATGTAATGGGAAATAATCCAGCTAACCTACTTGATGTTGACTCAAAAACAGGCATAATTACTTTGAGAAAGAGAGTTACCAGGGAACAATATAACATGCTTGGGGGAAAATACCAAGGGACAATTTTATCTATAGATGGTAAGAAATCAATTTAACTTGGAGGAAATTATATATACACTCAAAAATTAAAGTTTTGATCATATTTTGAGATAACCCTTTCTCAACAACAACAAAAAAATCATACTAGGTATTATAGAATCAAATTTTTAATAATATAAAAGTATAACTCAGTGCCAAGTTCATGAATTCTGGAGTAAGACTCGGTTGGTATCTTGTACAATCACTTAATAGCTATGGGATTTTAGAGAAGTCATTAAACCATTTATTCCTCATCCTTTTCTTCTATAAAATGAGACACTAACATTATGGATTTAGAGATATTAAAGAAGTTGTTAGATGTAAAACACTTAGAACAGTGCTGGTACTCAATGTTAGTTCTTATTAATCTCAATAAATGAAATTTTAAAATTATATTCTTAAGTTACTTTCAAATAATTAGTCCAGAAGCAAAGTTAACTTAACTTTATGTAATTTTTGGAAAGTTGATGTACAACTTTGTGTGAACAATTTGGAAGCAGCATACTTATATTACTTTTCCAAACCAACAAAATTAAAATTAGGCTGACCACTAAAGGGATGGGGAGATGAGGAGATGTTGGTTAAAAATTACAAACCTCCAGTCACAAGATGATTAATTTCTGGGGACCTAATGCAGAGTCTTGCCTTATGATTATTATTGACAGTACAGTTGCTATATTTTTAAAAGTTCCTAAGATAGTGGATCTTACATATTCTCATCACAAAAAACAAAATAGTAGTCATGTGAGGTGATGGAGATGTTGGTTAACACTTAGGTGGAAATCATACTGCAATATATAAGTATATCATAATGACACACTGTGTACTTAAGTTTATACAATGTTATTTCATTTTTTATAGTATTTCAATAAAATTGGAAGGTTTATCATGGAATTTTAAAAAACTGCTTCAGACATAACTACATATAAATAATTTTAATTGGGCTACAGAAAAGGATAATATTCCATCAAGATCATTTCTACACTGTAGTAAGAATTATTATAATCACCAATGTCCAGCCAGAGTCTCAGAGTTATGACACATTTCTGACCTAATAGCTCTATAGGTGGATGCTAGACTTTGGAAATATTATCTCTGAAGGAGGAAAAAAAAAATCATACCTGAACTTTCAGTATTGTGGGTTTTCTGCACTGAGCAGTTCCTAATCAGAGATTATCATAGATTCAAATCTTATGGGAAGTGGATAGTGCAGATGTGATGGAGGAATCCCTGTCAAGGTAATTTAGAAGAAAATAAAGCAACTAACTACTGCATATAAAATACAAATACAAGTAGCTTCCATTCCTTTAAATAGTATGTGGAATATGACTGATTTATTTATCTAAGGTGAATGACAGCACACATATGACATGGCACTTACTGTTTATGCTTCTCAACATATGGCATGGTCTTTCAGGAGCACTAATCCTCATCATGGTTTGATTTAAAAACTGAATCACAAACAAGGGATGATTTGGGAAGTTACTGAATTGATGAGAATAAAGAACTTGAAATAAGTTACTGATGCCAAAAAAAAAAAAAAAGTGGTTTTGTATTGTTCAACGAGTATTACACTGCATGCATTAAATATGTCTTCCATTTTGAATCTTGTTGCAGATACTCTTCAAAGAACTTGTACTGGAACCATTAATATTGACCTTCAAGGTTCTGGCTGGCCTGAGAATGGAAAAGTTACTGATAGTACTACCAATTCCGGAACTAGTGGAGGCAGTGGGAGTACTGGTGGAGGCAGTGGGGGTACCAGTGGAGGCAGTGGGGGTACTGGTGGAGGCAGTGGGGATACTGTAAGTAGCACTGAAAATATGAATCACAGTGGTGAAACCACTACTGACCCAGGTGAAAAAATTTTCACTGGGACCATGCCAAGAGAAAATCAAAATCTCTCAGATAATGTCCATTTTGGTCCTGCCGGCATTGGACTGCTCATCATGGGATTCTTGGTCCTAGGACGTAAGTACTTGCAACAATCCTATTCATATTTCCCCCTGAAATTATGGGAAGGAGATAAGCTTTTTGATCTTTTGATAAAATATACTTGACCAAATCTTATTTTGTGCCCTTATCAAGAAATGCTTGTTTACTGTTGAGTCTATAAGATGAAAAAATCAAGCTTCTTGACCCCTTACAGTGCAGTGGAGGATAAAAACTTCTTTGCATTCGATTTCAGTGCCATGGGAAAGTGTCATAACAGGCAGGCTCAGATTGCTAGTTGAGTAAAGAAGACAATCAGAGAGGATCCAAACAATCAGAAACGGCTACACAGAGAAAGCAAACTTGCAGAATGTAACACAAAATACATGAGAAGAGATCATTCTCTAATTTCACTGTGTTAGCCATATTAAGTATTAACCAACATTTTAAAACTTTAGAATTAAGTACTTTATAAAAGTAACTTAATTACCCAGGAGTTGACAATCTCTACTGCAAGTAATATGACTTTCACTTTGAGCTTGTTTTTTATATTGTTGATTGCCTTTGGGTAGTGTAGTTAATAAAAGATTGAAAAATTATGTATTTGGGGTCAAACACCTCTACATTCAAAGATTTCTCTAAGCCTAGCAAATCTTCAAGAAAGCAAAATACACAGGATTCTTTTACTCCTTTCTTTCCTTTTTTTCATCTCGTACCTTCCCTCCCTTATTACTATCCTTACTATGTTCCTTCTTCTTTATCTCACCTCCTTCTTCTTTCTTTTCTTCCTTCATCACATCTACTTACACACTTTCCTTACTTACACTACTTTCCTTCATCCATCCATTCATTCTAAATAATTTACCAAGATTGTATTATGTAAAAGGCTCTGGGCTAGACATGTATTTAGGTGAATAAGGAAACCCAACTGACTAACAGAAAGACATGGTTAACCAGTGTAATGTTTTCCATTTGTGCAGGAGTAATTTCAAGAAAAAAAAATCCATGTAGAGGAAAATAATAGAGGGAATAATTACCTGAGGCATGAGTAAGATTTTATTTACCATGAAAATTAAAAAGACAGGCATGTCTGAAAGAAAAAAAAAAGTAAAGCCATGGAGGATGGAACACAAAGACTCAAACATATGGCCTGTCCTCAGCAGCTCTCCTTTTTGTCTCCTTTAATATTTTTCAGAGAAATGACAGTGAAAAGACTCATCTGTTTTAATGATATAATACTACTTGTCACTTGAATACTATATAACAAATCAAAATGGATTGCAGTCTAGTATACTGAAGCTCGTATTGATTTTGGTATCTGACCATTGTTCAATTTGTTTTCTGAAACTTTCATAAGAATTTTGAAGTCAAATGCAATGATATTAGGGTTTCAAATGTAATCATAAAGGAGAAAATTGTTTTTATTTTAATGTGGTTCCACTGCTAATTCCAGTATTCCTTTCCTTTCACCAACAGTGGTCCCATTTTTGTTGATGTGCTGTGAATGTGGAGGTGCCCCTGGCGGGAGAGCTGGCTTTGAACCTGTCCCCGAATGTTCAGAAGGAGCACTTCACACATGGGCAGTTGAAGGCCCACAGTTGCCTCCCCCAGTAAGTGCTAACTTGTAAGAAATGGCCTTTGGTAGTCCCCGAAACTCATTCTCATGCACATGAACCAGATGGTGGTGACCCCTCACAGCCTATGCTACTCTTCGTTCTGGGATAGTCCACAGGGAAAATGAAGAGAAGTCAAAGATACACCCAAATTAGATGGAAGTCTTCAGAAAAGGCTTTCTCAAATGAAGTGCAAGTTTTAAATGGATTTCAGAAGTTTTGTAAACAGTATTCTTTTAGAATCTGAGTCTATTTTGAGAAAACCCAATGTACAAGGATGGACAGAAAAGAGCCACTACAAATGGGGACATGTTTCTTGTCTTTTAGGAGACGGTCTGTGTACCACCCATATCACCTCCTGATGCAAATCTAATTGAATGCATTGACACTTCAGGTAAGAAGGTTTTGTTTTGTCTTTTTTTTTTAATTTTTTAAATTTTGTTTATTTGACAGAGAGAAATCACAACTAGGCAGAGAGGCAGGCAGAGAGGGAGGAGGAAGCAGGCTCCCGTGGTCCTGGGATCATGACCTGAGCTGAAGGCAGAGGCTTTAACCCACTGAGCCATCCAGGCGCCCCTTGTTTTGTCTTTTTAATTTTAACAGCTCAAATGACTAGGAAGGAATTCTGCTCTATCCCTGCATACCTTACTATTTCTCAATTATCTTGTCTTTAACATTGTTTCTTTCATTCATTTTTAAATGACTAATTTGCAAAAAAAAAAAAAAAAATGACTAATTTGCAGATCAAATGGTAAGGGAAAAATCTCCAGGAATTACTATTCTTATATGTTGAATTTTTAAAATCTTCCTCAATCATCAGAGAGTACTTAGGAGATGACTGTATCAGGACTCTATAAGTAGGAGAGAAGAACCACAAGTCAATTCTGGTCCAGGTTTTCTGTCTAGTAGAGCAAACATTATTTATCAGAAAAAAAAAAATACCATTGGCCCTTCAATAGCACAGGTATTAGGGATGCTGATTCCCATCGGTCAAAAAATACAAGTATTAATTTTTGGCTCTCCCAAAACTTAACAACTACTTAACTACCAGATGACTTACTGTTAACATAAACAGTTGGTTAACACACAATTTGTATGTCATATATATATAATATATATATATTATATACTGTATTCTTACAATAAAGTAAGCTGGAGAAAAGAAATTGTTATTAAGAAAATCACAAGGAAGAGAAAAATATTTCTATTACTGAACTGTATACATTAAAAAAAAAAGTATCTGCATGTAAACTCACTCTGACTTGAGCTGTTATCATGACCAAAAAAATAAACAAACAAAGAACAAAACTGCATCCATTCTCAGCATGAGCAGAAAGCTGATGTGAAAAATTTTGTCCCAGTTCTTAAACTGGAAGTGAATGAAACACTATCAGAATCTTTCCAAGTTGTCGGCTGAGGTCATGTGCAGGGGGTAGAGTTTCTCCTTGCACATGGTTAACCGAGACTGTAATGACAATATGCCTTAAAACAGGGGCTAGGGGCACCTGGGTGGCTCAGTCATTAAGTGTCTGCCTTTGGCTCAGGTCATGATCACAGGGTTCTGGGAACGAGCCCCACATCGGGCTCCCTGCTCAATGGGAAATTGGCTTCTTCCTCTCCCTCCCCCTGCTTGTATTCCTGCTCTTGCTGTCTCTCTCTCGCTCTGTGTCAAATAAAAATAATAATAATAATAATAAATTCATAAAAGCTTAAAACAAGCAAACAAACAAAAAACAGGGGTCTAGCCAGTTTGCAGGCAGAAACAAGGGAACAATTTGAATTTCACAGCAAGGGGATAACTACCATGCTAATAAAAAAAATTTTTTTTTCTTTTAAACTTTTTGTATCTTTGAAAACAAAGTTAGTCATTCTCTTCTTTTTCTCCCAGTCTTTTTCAAATTTGTTACCATTCCTATTTTGAATTCTTTAGAATAGGAGAGGCATAGGAATGTTTATAGGACTGCACCTTACTCAAACTACTAGACACACTGGTCTCTAAACCTATTTCTTTTCTTGATGTTTCCATTTGTGTTAATGACATCAACATCCTCTCACCTCAAGAGCAGCAGCCCTGGTTGACTCCTCTATCTCCCTATTCTTGACATCCAATCTATTCTCAAGACTTGTCAAATCATCAAATCCATCAGAATTTACTGCTGCATTTATCCCCTCAATACATCTACAAGACTTTACACAAATCTGGAACAATGCACAATGAGAGGCATCAGAGTCATAAAAGGATGAAAAACATATTGTCCCCCCAAATCAAGATTTTTGAAATATTAAAGTCATAGGGCACCTGTCCCACTGCCAGTACTTTCCCTATCCATAGCTTTTCCATGGACTGAGCCATCATTTTGTCTAACTTGCCTTGAATATGGTAACAGGCTTCTAGTCACCCATGACATCCAAGTGAAAACCCAAGAGTCTTGGTGCAAACCTTTCCCATCACCACAGCCATGGCTTCTCCTCTGAAAGCTAGTGGTTCTCAGGTCTTCCTCTGGAAGCACTGTGCTTCCAATATGTTGGGGGTATTCTTATACTATTTAGCTTTTAGAATTTGGGTATTTCCCCTTCAAAACTCCCTCAATTTGAAATCAAACTCACTAAAGCATAGGTTTTTATAACCTCTATGCAGCCCCCTCTCTTCCAGCATGACACATAATTAGCAATAAATAATTAACATCAAACAACAAACTGATTACTAATAGTATTTTGAACTCAAAATTGTATGTTTAGCCCTTTATGTATCACCTTTGTTTTACCTTGATGAAACCATACATTATAGGAAGTTATTTATTTTGGGTCTACAATACGCTATAGAAAGTGTACTTAATTTTATCAACACTTCTAGGGGTTTACACAAATGAGTATGGTGGCAGAGAAATGCAAGATCTAGGAGGAGGAGAAAGAACAACAGGATTTGAACTAACAGAAGGAGTTAAACCTTCAGGAGTACCTGAGATATGTCAAGAATATTCTGGAACATTAAGAAGAAATTCTATGAGAGAATGTAGAGAAGGAGGTTTGAATATGAACTTCATGGAAAGCTACTTCTGTCAGGTAATGTCTCGAGTGCCATAGCTTCCTCTCCATCCTGTGCCTCTAGCTCTACTCCAGGCTGCCACTGTTTTTCAACAGGGCTTTGGTAGGTTCCCAGCCTCTAGTCTATGCCTGACAATCATACTGCTGCTGGATAACATTTCTGTAATTCTGAACTGATCACTTTACTCCTCTACTTAAAAATAGCCAATGGCTCCCAGGTCTATTTGTCTAAGGCAATGAAGTCCTAGTTCCGTAATATGACAATTAAGATTATTCATAAAATGATCCCTTCCCTCATTTCCAATTACTCCTTACCACCAACCCCACATACCAAGTGTCTTTGCCTCATTCACACTTGCCTTTGCCTATGCTGAGCCCCTCCCAGGATGCTTTTATCATCATCTCTATCATAAACTCATATTCATCTTTAAAGACTCAATTCAAATATCACTGCTTCTCTGAACCTTTTACTGATAACCGTCACATCCAAAATAGAATTGATGTGTCTTTATCTGTATTTTTGTAGTGCTCTGTGTATAAACTTTATAGAACCTATCATTGCTAAAATATGTTTATATGTCTACCACGGTTTTTTATTGCCTTGTCCATATGTTCTCTATATCATGTTGCCACTACCTAGCTCAGTTCCAGGCACATAGTAAACATTCCGTAAGTGTGGGTTCAAGAGCCAGAGAACACTTCCAGAATATTCTAAGAACCAGCAAAATTAATTTTGCCCTCCTCAGGTAGAGACAAAATTACCTGTGGCGACACACCAGATGATACTTAAGCCTTCAGAGATTTCCTGTCTCTGAAACTGCCTCCAATAGATCTGCATCCTTCTACATCCTGGCCTAAAATACCTTCTTTAATTCTTCTACGGCTTTAGAGGGTGGCTGATATCTTGAAATTAAACAATGATAAAAGCCTTTCAAATAATAGTAGATAATAATAAGAAATCTGTTGCTGAATCCACAGGAATGCTTCCCATTCATGTCCCTACAAATGAATGTTATTTTCATGAAAGAATACAATTCTGCCTCAAAACTTTTGCATCTATGACTCGTTCTGCCTGGTATACTCTATGTACTTTCCTCACCCTGATGCTTTATTCTAACCTCTGATCGAACATCACTTTATGAGAGGCTGCCCGTGGCCACTCTATCCCTTCACTTTGAGCTTACCACCTCCTGACAAATATGTTTATGTATTGCCTGTCTCCTCCTACTAAAAGGTAAGCCATATGACAGAGAGAGAGACTCCATCTGCTTTTGTTCACTACTGCATTGCCAAGTTCCTAATTGAGTGTCTGGCAAATAGTAAGGACTCAAAAACATTTTTGAAGGAAATGGCAAAAATTGGTCTGCTAATAAAGATATTTCTGATACTTAACCTGAAAATTTACAATCCAATATTATGAACGACAAAAATGAAATAAAAGTGCATGTGTTTGGGCACCTAGGTGGCACAGTTGGTTGAACGTCCAACTCTTGGTTTCATCTCAGGTCATGATCTCAGGGTTGTGAGATGGATCCCCACCTCGGGCTCCATGCTCAACGGGAAATCTGCTTGAGATTCTCTCTCCCTCTACCCCTCCTGATGGTGGTGCTCTCTCTCTGAAATAAATAAATAAATAAATCCTAAAAAAAGGAAAAAAGTGCACATGTCTATGGGCTTTAACTTTGAATTGAAGGAGATCCTATTTTTATTTATTTTATTTTTTAAAAAAGATTTTATTTGCTTATTCATGAGAGAGAGAGAGAGAGGCAACGGGAGAAGTAGGCTCCCCATTGAGCAGGGACCCCCATGTGGGATTGATCCCAGGACCCCAGTATCATGACCTGAGCTGAAAGCAGACGCTTAACCATCTGAGCCACCCAGGTAGCCTTCTTTTTTTTTTAGGCAATCCTATTTTTAAAAACTTTCAGTTCTGAATCCCAAAATGGCATGGACCTAAAGTCAAATGCTCTTTTTTACTGAAAAAGCTACACTGAAATAAATCTTTATAGAACCACCACATTCACTTCATTGGAGGAAGGAAAATGCAATCCCAAATGAACCCAAATCAACTACGAGCTACCTTTTTTAATACAAACAAACAAACAAAAAAGAAGAAGAAGAAGAAGGAAAGAAAACCCCCACAATTTGGTGTACTTCCTGTACATTACTTTTAAGTACCTCCTAACATGGTTACAAAATAATTCATGTGATTTTTTTGTATGTGCTTTTGTATCCAAAGTGCACCGTGATGAGGAAAGTCCATTTAAATAAATTTTAAAAATCGAAATGTATTAACGGGCTTACAGTTAAAATAATTTCTAACCAAATTCTTTTAGGAAATTATATAATGATTTTTAATGCATCTCTAGGAGAAGTCAGAATTTTGCCTTCTAGATCCCTCTTTGGTAATGTCCCAGAAGAAAAAAGAATGATCAAGACTTCTATTATTGTTAAATATGTATCCATAATCTCATTTTTCTCTTTCCTCTATTAATCCAGAAAGCATATGCTTATGCAGATGAAGATGAAGGACGCCCATCCAATGACTGTTTGCTCATATATGACATCGAAGGTGTAGGTTCTCCCGCTGGCTCTGTGGGTTGTTGTAGCTTCATTGGAGAAGACTTGGATGACAGCTTTTTGGATACACTGGGGCCTAAATTTAAGAAGTTGGCAGATATCAGCCTAGGAAAAGAAGTTGAACCATATCCAGACCCTGATCCCTCTTGGCCACCTGAAAGCACTGAACCGATCTGCCCTCAGCAGGGAACAGACCCCATCACTGGTGGACATCCACCCATCTCCCCACATTTCGGCACCACCACAGTCATTTCTGAGAGTACCTACCCCTCTGGACCTGGTGTACAGCATCCTATGCCCATTCCTGATCCTCTGGGCTATGGTAATGTTACTGTGACCGAGTCTTACACCACGTCTGGCACTCTGAAGCCCTCTGTCCATGTTCATGACAATCGACATGCATCAAATGTAGTGGTGACCGAGAGGGTGGTCGGCCCAATCTCTGGCACTGATTTGCATGGAATGTTAGAGATGCCTGACTTGAGAGATGGGTCAAACATTATAGTGACAGAAAGGGTAATAGCACCAAGTTCAAGTCTACCCACCTCTTTGACCGTGCCTGATCCTAGAGAGTCATCAAATGTGGTAGTGACAGAAAGAGTAATCCGACCAGCTTCTGGCATGATGGGCAATCTAAGTATACACCCTGAGTTATCAAATGCCCAAAATGTGATTGTGACAGAGAGGGTTGTTTCCGGCTCTGGCATAAGTGGAATTAGTGGCCCAGCTGGGATGACTGGAGGCAGTGGCCTGGTTGGCAGTGCAGCTGGAGGAAGTGGTGGTGGCATTGGGTTGAGCAGCCTGGGAGGAGGTGGGGGCCTGAGTAGCAGCATGGGGGGCACAGCCACCATTGGCCACATGAGGAGCTCCTCTGACCATCACTTTAGCCAGACCCTTGGATCTGCCTCCCCTAGCACTGCCCGAAGTCGAATCACGAAGTACAGTACGGTACAATATACTAAGTAGCCAGGATCCCAGCACACTTGTTCTCAGCTGTGGTGATTCAGCTTCAACTCCCACCACCAAAAAACTAACATCTTGATTTATGATGCACAACTAGGTGCTAAGTAACTGTGGAGTGAGGTGGGAAACCACAATGAGAAAAATATGTAAACAGTGCTGTTGGGCAAGAGCTCTCCCTAGCATTTGTAAAACTTTTTCTTATATTAATACTAATGGAATCACGACAGTGAACTAAAACTTGAGACAGGGTCTTCCCTGTGCCGGCACAGTGATAGGATCTTCTGTGTGGCCAGTCCTGTATCTCCAGCACAAGGAATAAATTAAACTCAGTCATGCAAAAGAAATGGCCTTGAGATGGCTATTGGCACAATTCTCCTTGCTCTATTTTGATTGCCATGTAGCTCAAGCAATATTCAAAAAGGACTAAACATGTAATATGAGCTCAAGTATTCAGAAAGAACTTGAAATATGTGCCAAGCACCTGGTCAATTTCACAGATAATAGAAATAAAAATCCAACCATATACTCAGAGCACGATTAACCATTAAAGAAAACAAATCTGGCTACACAACCCAGCTCACAAGCCACCAAGCACTCCTACCCTAATAATTGTACCAGGGAAAATAAACCTTAAATTAGGAAATGTTTCCTGGGAGGAAACTTCCAAAAGAGAATAGCAATAGGGTGAGATTTATTTGGGGGACATTGGCAATGTCTGATCCCAGATCTTGAAAAGGGGTTTCAGCTAAAATTCCCATAGAGTCAAGGAGTTTTCTGATTCTAGCTTGTGTTTAGTAGTAGAGACAG
The DNA here is from genome assembly GCF_922984935.1 of Meles meles. Lineage (NCBI taxonomy): Eukaryota > Metazoa > Chordata > Mammalia > Carnivora > Mustelidae > Meles > Meles meles. The sequence goes on from NC_060077.1 coordinate 55,144,462, forward strand.
TATTTATGAATATTACATACTGATGAGGTTGCAGGATATCACACTTATTTTTCCCCTTATCACTGTGGCTCTGACCTAATAGTGTGAACTTGCCAAGTGTACTTCTCTGACTAAAGCAAGTAACACCTGACATGATTGTCATCCCTAATGGTAAATTACCTTCCAAAGAAGCAGATGGAAACCACATTGTATTTTCAGATGTGTGTTCACTAAGTGTTATTCATTTATATCCAGCTCTTTATTATACATCTCTTAAGTTAAAATAATTTACTTAAGCTGAGCTGTGAAAAAAAGCCTGCAGTATAGCTAAGCTTTGGGGGAATTTTTTCTTAAGGGGATCTAAAAAAGTTTCTAGAACATGTAAAATGTTTAATGCGAAAAGTTAGAATTATTCTGTAACATAATACCACATTATTAGTTTTGAGTTTAGTACTTTTTTAGACAATGCTCTGCTACTATTTTAAAGGGGTCAACTAAAAACTTTTAACAGCATTGATGGTATTGTGTTGACCCAACTGAAATTGTACTAGACCACCACACATCCTTACTCTCACTCCCTAACTAAATTTTCTCCTAGAATAAATGTTACATTCCTGTTTTGATTTGCTTATAAGCTCTTGGCTTATAAAATGCTCCAATTGATAGTTCCCAAATTATATAGTATGATATATTTTTCTACCTTCAAAATTTAATAATGTATTATTTATGGTATGTCATTTCTATGTGTTTGCTATTTAGTATTACCTGGTTTTAAAAATCTCTAAATAGAATCAAAGCATTCTTAGACACGGGTAAGTTTACTATAGCAAAGTAGAAGAATTTTTTTCTCTTTTCTAAATTCAGTGTTAGTATGAGCTCACGGAAGTGAAACTGGATATGACAAAATCTTTCAAGGATTATTCCCCGCCAATTACTCAAGTTTCCCAGGGTGTTACAAGATCAAAGAATAGTCATTCGACTTCCAACACTTATGAAGGGGGCCTAAGGAGTGAACTAATTTATTAGAGCTATTTTGCTCTATATTATAGCAGATGATGTCAATATTTTCAAAGCCACAATATACATCTTATTTTATGTCTGTAGACCATGTGAAATTTTGATAGTCTGTAGCATGCCAAAATGTAGAGGTATAAATAAAGTCATTCAGAGGAACTCTTTCTTTCATTTCTTTCTCTCCCATTTGGGGAGGGGGATTCCATTAATGATGGATAATCTTTCCAGAAATAAAGTCAAAAGGTATTTATTGAAATATACTTGAGTATGCTGGGCTCAGGAGTTTGAAGGAATAAAAATAATTATTGGTTAATTAATTAATGGAATTGGTATCTGATGATAAGTAACTTACGTGTCACTTTGATTTATCATCAGAAGTGTTCTTTAAACACCTCCTGATATCTTCCAAAAAAGTTTTTTAGGTTGTCTTAAAAATGCCAGATTTACCATCTTCAATAACTATTATTACTAAGATCCATTAGTAAAAAACCATGGAAGATATAAAAAGTGACAGTATTAGTTGTCAATCCTTCTAGGAAAATACTTTCAAATAAATTTTTTGTCAGGATTACACACTGATGTTCTAAATCTTCATTCTTAAATTTTAAAATTATCTTTTTAAGATATAATTCTAACAATCACTTAAAGACATGTCATTTTTTCAATAAACAACCTTTGGGCAGAAATCAATTCTTCTCTGTAGCTCTTTACTGCAACCCATAGACCTTAGGTCATTCTACAGATCTAAGATACAGAAATTATTTTATAAGCAAATAGCTATAATTCAAATCTATATTGCAAGCTGTATCTCAGATCAACATGCTCTTAACAAAAGAGAGAAGGAAGAAATAGTAATTTAAATGTTATGTGTATATAGTTTGAAAAGAAAGTGGTATTTATGAAACATCTGACTTTCTAAAGAGATGGCCCTTAGGGTCAAAAATTAGTGAATCATAAATTCTTTATAATTTAATATTAACCAAAATACCATCTTGAACTTAATTTTGACATTGAATTCCAGATATATTGGCTACATTTTATTAGCCTTTATGTTATCGCCTGATGTAACTGTATGTGCATGAAAGATTTACAGAAAAATTATCTATCTAGGGATATATGTAGGCCTTCACCTGGACATCTCTTCTCTATTGGAATATAGTTTTTAGCCTTGTAATTTCCATTCAATGTAATTTCCTGACAGAATTTTAATTATACCTTCAAAAATTACATATTCACTCTAACTGGATGTTTTTAGTTATATACACAACTCAGTTCTGAATTTATACCAACATCTGAAGGTCAACCAGTGTATAACACATATGATACCCTTTAGCTAGAGTAGGAACTAAAAGGTTTTATAATCATTGGCTAAAATAGCCAATTTAGGAAAGACATTCAAAACCCAAAACTTCTAAAAGTATTTGCCACATTTTCCCATGCCTATTTAATAAACCCCAAACTTTTGTAGGATTTCTGGTATTTTTAAGACTTACTTCCCTTTGCACGGCAATACCAGTCCACACAGATCACTAGTCTCCATGAAATAGAATCTGCCTCCCAGTTCTAGATTGTTCAACTTATGCTAGGACAAAAGCATGAATGGCTCAACTTATTAACCATCAAAGAATTTTAAGACAAGGAATAACCTATTGTTTAACTGTCTGTATTCCTTTCATTTAGTTATATCTGAATTACTGAACACTTTATCATCAAGCGGTACCTGGTCTGACTTATTTTTCTTTTGCTATTTTACAAGTATTTTTAAACTCTAATATTCATCTTCGGTGATGTTTAAAACAAGGTGCTTTCTTTCGGGTTTTAATATAAAAGTTCTTGGCTTATTTGGGGGCTAATTCCTTGCTTGGTCCTCCATTGGCTATTTTAAGTTGGTTTGTAATTTCCAAGGCTTATGTTGACAGCAATAAAATGATTGGTATGCTTCCATCATATTTTCTGAATGGTAAAGGTGGGGAGGTTTAGACTGTAAGGAATAATTAGAGGTCAGCAAATCTAATAACTATTTTCAGTCCAGATGATTTATTTTATTTTCATATTTTTATTTTCACATTGTTATTTTCACATTGTTATTTTATTTTCACATTGTTAAAACTTATTTTCAAGCTTTTTTTTTTTCCAGCTTCCTGGAGTGTCTTCTCTCCAGAGGGCTTCCCAGCAGTGTCTGAGCACAGGCTTGAGCAGTGTCTGAGCACAGGCTTGAGCAGCCTCGCACAAACACATAAATGACAAGTAGCTGGGATTTTAAACATCCATTGTTGGATACTTAAGCAACTTTACACTAGCATTATATTTCTTTTAAAATAGATTTTCTTCTTATTTTCTTTTCAAATCATGCCCTTTCATCTTTCCTGGGCATACATCTTTTTGCTCTCCAATGCCACTTTCAGAACATGATCACCTTCCTCTTACACAAAACTTTACCACCTGTCTGAACCGCCTGTCCCCTCTCTTCTGCTTGTGTCTTTCCCTGACCTCTCAACAAGGTTCTCACTTTTACTGAAGACTCATAGTCTGGCCCAGAGTCCACTGTGACCTCTCCAACTCCAGAGAGCATTCACAGGAACTCAAGTGACCCCACAAAGGAGGCAGCTGACACCTGGAATTCTGAATTCTCAGACCTCCATTCTCCCCATCCCAATCCAACACGGCAGTTTCTGGATCCCTGTGTCAGTCTTCCCAGCCTCTGACCACTTCCTCCTTCTCCTTCCAGCTCACTAGCTCATGCATTCTGATGGCACAGTTCCTCCACTTCATCTGAGCTTCCTTGTTTTGACTCCTCCCACTTTCCACTATCTGCCACCCCACTTTCCTCCATGTCTAATCAAGCTTCATGAGTTCAAATACGCTGCCTCTTGGTGAATGCCTTTGAACCCCTTGCCCCGCTCCTCCCTTTCACATCCCAAATCTTTCACGTTCCACCTCTGTCCTCACACAAACAGTTAAAGAAGTGATTCAACAAAACTGACTTTTTTTTTTCATTTTGAATACTCAGTCTCAAATCTCAGATTAATATGAAATGGTTCCCCACAATCCAACCTGCTCTGATAGACCTCTCAACTCATTATACTAGCTCACTATTCCATACCTTTTCTGTCGTCAAAACTCCCACACCTCTTCTTTCCTCCTCATTCTTAGTTGATGACCTAATCTTATTGTTCATGAGACATCCACCTGTACTTGCACTCTCTCCCTCCATCTTATTACAGTGGAGCTAGTGTCCTATTTATATAAAAAGACAATCCCCCATTTGTGCTCAATGACCTTGCTCCTTCCCTAATAGTCCTTTTTGAAACCATCTCTCACTCTCTTTCAGAGCCTGTTCAACAGCAACAGCATCCCTTACTGGAGCTACTACCACATTTTTGGTTTGTCTCACCTACCTTCTTTTTTTTTTTTTTTTTTAAGATTTTACCCATTCATTTGACAGACAGAGATCACAAGTAGGCAGAAAGAGGGGTGGGGAAGCAGGCTCCCCACTGAACAGACAGTCCAATGCAGGGCTCGATCCCAGGACCCTGAGATCCTGACCTGAGCCAAAGGCAGAGGCTCAGCCCACTGAGCCACCCAGGCGCCCCACCTCACCAGCCTTCTTAAGACTCAGATACATGTGCCTTCTTTACTTTCTCATGTCCTATCAAACTTCAACCGCATCCTACCCATCCGCCAGAATGGCCCTTGTCAAATTTGTCTAAGACCTATAGATAGCCAAACACAAGGTTCACTTTTCTGTCCTCATCTTTCTTAACCTCTGGGAAGAATCTGAAAAAAAGTAACTATTCTCTCTTCACTGCAACACTTTTCTTTCTTGGCTTTTATTCCATCCTTTCAAGATATAGCTTACATTTCACTGGCCATGTTCTCTCTTATTTTGTTTTTTTCCCATCTACCCAACTATTAAATGGTGATGTTCCCCCTAAAGTTTTGTCCCATGCCCTCTGCTCTTAACACTCTACACTGTCTCTACGAGACATCATCGAAGCCCCTTTTAAAATGTTCAAAATTATTAAACATACTTGTTGTACTCCCCAGTAAATATGACCCCAGTGATCCACTGCTCAAGACAGAAGCTAAGCACTCCTCCTTGATTTCATCCCTTCCCTCACATCCCCCTCCTTCATTTGACCCATTAGTGTGTGCTAATGACTTTGACTGATTCTATGATCAAAATATAGCTCAGGCCACCCAACAGCTTCTATTCCCATCTGCCACCACCCTACTAGAACTGCCTCTCAAGTAGTCTCTCTACTTCCATACTGGCTTTCTTCAAACAATTTTCTACAGATGAGCCTATGTGGCCTTCTAAAATGTAAATTAGATTAAGCCAATCCTCTGTTTTAGGAATTTTAATGGATTTCCATTAGATTAAATCCAAAGTTCATTAGAGAAGTATCTTGAAAAAACTCAAGCATAGTAAGCACAAATGGAGCATATTAAATTGGTTCAAAATTTCGAAAATGAGCCAATTTGGGGGCATGTACTTAGTGACTGAGTTCAAATAAGGTAAAGTCTAGCTGACCCTTACTTTTCCTAATTTTACAAACAAAACTTAATTATGAGAAACTTGGTATATCCCCATCTGCTCTGTGCCTATGTGCTAGTCATCCTTGCTTATATAAAACCTAGGGGGAAGAGCATACTATCCAAAGAAATCTACAGATTTAATGTAATCCCTATTAAAATACCAAGAGTATTTTTCACAGAACTAGAACAGATAATCCTAAAATTTGTATAGAATCACAACAGAGCCCAAATAACCAAAGCAATCTTGAGGAAGAAAAACAAAACCATATGTATCACCACCCCAGACTTCAAGATATACTACAAAACTGGAGTAATCAAATAGTTTGGCACTAGCACAAAAACAAACACATAGATCAATGGAATGGAGAGCCTAGAAATAAACCCATAATTCTACGGTCAATTAAGCTTTGACAAAGGAGGCAACAAAGTAGGAAAAAGACGGTCTTTTCAACACAAGTGTTGGAAAAAAAACTGGACAGCTACATGCGTAAGAATAAGACTAGACCACTTTCTTACACCACATACAAAAATAAATTCAAAATGGACTGAAGACCTAAATGTAAGACCTAAAATGTAAAAATCCTAGAAGAGAAGAACAGGCAGTAATTTCTCTGACCTTGGCCATAGCAACATTTTTCAGGCTATGTCTCCTGAGGCAAGGGAAACAAAAGCACAAATAAACTTTTGGGACTACATCAAAATAAAAAGCTTCTGCACAGCAAAGGAAATAGTCAACGAAACTAAAAGACAACCTACTAAATGGAAGAAGACATTTGCAAGTGACATATCTGATAAAGAATTATATCCAAAATATATAAAGAATTTATACAACTCAATACCAAAAAAACACAAATAACACAATTTAACAATGGGCAGAAGACATGAACAGACATTTCTCCAAAGAAGACACACAGATGGCCAACAGACACATGAAAGGATGCTTGACATCACATATCATTAGGGAAATGCAAATCAAAACTACAATGAAATAGCACCTCACATTTGTCAGAACAGCTAACATTTAAAAAATTTAAAAAATAAAAACAAGAAATAACAAGTATTGGTGAAGATGTGGAGAAAAAGGAACCCTTGTACACTGATGGTGAGAATGAAAATTGGTTCAGTCACTCTGGAAAATAGTTTGGAGGCTCTTCAAAAAATTAAAAATAGAATTACCATATAATCCAGTAATTCCACTACTGGGTATTTACCTTAAAAATACAAAAAAAATACTGATTTGAAAGATATATGCACGTTTATGTTTATTGCAGCATTATTTATAATAACCGAACTATGAAAGCAGTCCAAGTATCCATTGATAAGTGAATGGATAAAGAAGATATAGCATATAGGTACACACAATGGAATATTACTTAGCCATAAAAAAGAATGAAATCTTGCCATTTGCAACAACATGGGTAGACCTAGAGGGTATAAAGCTAAGTGAAATAAAGCAATCAGAGAAGGACAAATACCATGTGATTTCACTCATACATGGAATTTAAGAGACAAAACAAAGAAAAAAGAGACAAACAAGAAAACAGTTTCTTAAATATAAAGAACAAACTGGTAGTTGCCAGAGAGGGTGGGGGATGAGTGAAATAGGTGGAGAGATTAAAAGTACACTTATCATGATGGGGCGCCTGGGTGGCTCAGTGGATTAAGCCGCTGCCTTCGGCTCAGGTCATGATCTCAGGGTCCTGGGATCGAGCCCCGCATCAGGCTCTCTGCTCCACAGGGAGCCTGCTTCCTCCTCTCTCTCTGCCTGCTTGTGATCTCTCTCTCCGTCAAATAAATAAATAAAATCTTTAAAAAAAATAAAAAGAGTACACTTATCATGATGAGCACCACATACTGTATAAAATTGTTGAATCACTATATTGCATGCCTGAAACAAATGTAACACTGTATGTTAATTATACCAGAATTAAAATAAAATAAAAATAGAAAATAAAATAAAACCTAGGGGAAAGAGCCCTTGCTTCAAGAAATTTTCCACAACTGCTCAAAATGTCAGGCTCTAATTCTTGTCAAAGGTCGTATCTGTGGGTGCTTGGGTGACTTAGTTAAGTATCCAACTCTTGATTTCAGTTGAGATCATGATCTCAGGGTCATGAGATTGAGCCCCGAGTTGGGCTTTGTTCTCAGTGAGTGTGGAGTCTGTTTCTCTCCCTCTCCTTCTGCCCCTCCCCCCACTCATGCACACACACTTGTGAGGGCTCTCTCTCTCTCAAATAAACAAATAAATCTTAAAAAAAAAAGCCATGCCTGATTGGGCCCAGAATGTAATTTATCATATTTTTCAGTGGAAAATACTTTGCAGTTTTCAAATTAATAGATATCTTTTTCAAAATGAATGCCAGTTTCTACTTGATAAATTACTGACCTGTCTCTGTTTTGATCACGTCTGAGGTTGGGTTTACCCAGAATTAGGGCCTGAGAAACAGGATTTGTGGGCAATCTGAGGGAGAAGAGGATGGATGTAAAGGAACACCGGTAAGTAAATGCGAAACGGAACAGTGAAGGGAAAATAGCCAATGGAGGCCAGTTCCGCCCATGGGCAACCAAAGTTCAGCTCTCCTGGGGAAAATGTTGGAAGTCGGTCTAAAGCATGCACTGCAGAGTTAAACCATCCCAGAAAAGAGGGAGACCGTGTTTAGACATCACCTACCGTCAGTTTATAGTTGAGGGCGACCTATGCCTGCTGCACAGGTGGGCCAAGTGGCTATAGCATCAGTGAAGAAACACAATAGCAGCGGTCAGAAACTGGGGGTGTGGGTACTGAAACATAAGGGCAAAATACAGGGAGAGGGCACCAACGGGGTGCTATACTCAGCAGCACTCTGGTGGAATATGCTACTAGCAACAAACAAAACGTTCGGATTTCATAGGCCTTTCCTAAATATTCCACGGTAAACAAGAATGGATCCTAAGTTAATATATTGATAAACTGAATTTAAAAACATGGTGGTGTAAAATAGGAAAGTCTTCACGTCCCCCCTGTCATTAATTTGTACCTTTATGATATTGTATTATTCATGTTAATTAGATGCCTGTCCCTGTAAACTGTTTAGACATATAATCATCCTCCTGTAAGAGATGACTTAGCTTTACTGTTACAAACTTGGGAGTGACCTTGATAGACAATTGGTTTGGATGTCTATTTACTGCTAGAAAGCAGGGTCATGAGTCCATTAAAGTTACCATTTTTTGTATACACAACACAACATTTTAAAAGCTTATTTCCAAAAACACCATGTTAATTCACTCACTTTCTAAGACATGTTCTTGCACCTGGCTTATTTAAAAATGTACATCAAACATTGTTTTGTCATTCCTTGGATATGGAAGTAATTAAATAACAAATTTGGAATTGATGTGTGATACACAGAAGTCAGCACAGCAACAAACAGAAACTCAATAATTATTTGTTGAATACATACATAAATGCAATCCATTCACTACACAACTTTTCTAAAATCCATCCTTGCATTGACAGTCTATGTGAGAACTGAGCCCCCAGACTACTCTATATTGCTTGTCAAATTCCATCACTCCCAACAGGACTTCTCCTTCTAAATTAGTCTTTGACCTGCTGATTCCTCTTTAAAATGAGGGACAATATAACTTAATTTTGTTAGATTTTAAAATATATTTTGACCAATTGTCTTAAATATGCTCTGGGGAAAGGATAGATATATAAAAATTTAGATCTTACTAGGATGTAGTTGGAATTATAGGGTAAACTAAAAAATAGTTTATTTTTAAATATAACTAAACATTTTTTAATGGACAATGTTTGGAAAACAGAGTCCAAAAAACTTGGGATGAAAATGTGGCTTTCTTCATATGACAAAGGTCATGGGGACAGTTGCAAGTGTTCCCAGAACTCTGTGAGGTGGACAAATCAACATGTAAAAACTCAATAATTATTTGTTGGATAGATAAATAAATGTGATCCATTCACTACTCAATTTTTCTAAAATACATCACCTGATAGATTAAATCAAACCTTTGTAGAAATTCAGGCCTTTCCATTTGCTGTTGTCTGGAAGAATAAATAAAGGTATTTTCTTTCCTGGTGAAAGAATACCTTACTAGATACCCCTGCAACTTAGATGAAAATCATGTCAAAATAACTATTCATCTTTGCTTTTCATTCATGACCATAAACAATTTTTGAGCTACTACCTTGATTGCTAGGCTAGGTGGAGGGCATTCAGAGAGAGAATATAAACTTTATAGTTATCCTGCAATGGAAAAATCTCCCCATGGCAAATCAATAAATTAATATTTTACTTCATAAATCATCTTCTATAAACATGATTATTGAACACCAATTACCAGGAAAATAATCTACTTTAAATATAAAGATGAAAATAATCTTAGCCTAGAAAACTTGAATGTAAAACTTACCAGCCACCTAGGGACCCCTAATGAACCAAATTTTTAAAAAGATACATAATGTATCTTAGGGTGCCTGGGTGGCTCAGTCACTTAAGTGGCTGCCTTCTGCTCAGGTCATGATCCCAGGATTCTGGGATTGAGCCCCACATCAGGTTACCTGCTCAGTGGGGAGTTTGGTTCTCCCTCAATCACTTCAGCTCCCCCTGCTTGCGCTCTTTTACGTTCTCTCTCTCTCTCAAATAAATAAATAAAATCTAAAAAATAAAAAATAAGTAAAAATAAACTTGAGCCTGGGTGGCTCAGTTGGTAAAGCAACTGCCTTCGGCTCAGGTCATGATCCTGGAGTCCTGGGATCCAGTCCTGCATCAGGCTCCCTGCTCAGCAGGGAGTCTGCTTCTCCCTCAGGCCCTCCCCTGTCTCATGCTCTTTCTCTCTCTCTCTCTCTCTCATTCTCTCTCTCTAAAATAAATAAATAAATGAAATATTTAAAAATGAACTTTCTAAAAAAAGATATACAATGTATTTTAAAAATCGTTAAAGCCAAAATGAAGATTTAAAATCAATTAAATAGAATAAAATTTCAAACACAAGTACGAAACTGTCAGAAATTAATGTGCTATAAACTAGAGGAGCAAGCAACAAGGAAAACCATATTTACTGACATATTTATTGACTGTCACCAAAAATTAAATATTAGTAAATGAAAAAATAACATATTGATACCTCATGCCATAGGCTTTAATAAATGGTAAGTCTATTATAGACATATTCACCTTAGAAATAATGAAGAAAGAATACTAGTCAAAGAGAGCGTACTAAGTGCTAATTTCTCTCTAGAAATGTATCTAATGTAACTCCCAAAATCTGACCAGGAAGAAAATAGATGAGGTAATTACAATTTATTGAGATAAATTTACTCACCCACAGAAACAGACCAAGTTAATAAAATATCTGAAATTTGAACCAGATCTGCATCTTCATCCATTTCAATCTGCTGCAGTAGCATTACACATTTACCTGAACTATAAATAGATAATTCTATGAGCAAAGTTATAATTAGGGATAAACTACATAAATAAAATTAAATTCTACACAAAAGCTAACACATGTGATAATAACACATTCTTTCAAGATCTAGTGATGTAAGCAAGCCATAGAATTATCAGAAAACATTCTTCTAGGAACCCATTCCACATCACTGGTCCATAGAGAAGTTGAAGCTAAAAGGCAGACTCCTTAAATATGTCACCTTTATCTTCTGTAACTAAGCTTCCTCCCCCCTAGAGATCTTTGGGTATGAGGCAGGAGGGAGAGGCACAAAGAGGTACTATATACTGGACTTATGATTTTGGGGTCCAAGCAGTCCAAGAAATCTGTTTCAAAAACCACTGCTTAGCTTTTGACCTGCCTACTCCTGAATTTCTTCCTAGACAGCCTAAGTCCACGTCCCACTTCAGAGACTGCTAGATGCAAAACTAACAGCATAAACTACATACACAGTACAATTTTGCCAAACAGGGTCACGGCCAGAGCCACTGAAGAAACCAGCATGACACTTAGGTAATTATCATAGCGCGGAAGAGCAGCCACTGTCATCATGACCAGGAGTCAGGGGGCAGACAAAGATGACATTTTTGTGGGATAAGGCTGCAGCAAGTATGTAATAAGTATGTAAGGGCACACTTTAATTAACACAGAGTGAGAAGCTACACTATTCTTTCTGCACTGACTGAGAAGGCATCCCACACTGAGGACATGACGTCACAGAGAGAGTCAACAAGGCCCCTCTGTCAGTTTTAGGGTGTAAACTGACATCACCCTTATGGTATTAACATAACTCTTTAGGAAACTGACATTTAATCTCGGTGATTTCCAACACCTCCCAAATAACCTGGTTTGCAGGCACCACGGTTGCCATACATAAATTTGGCTTTAACTAGAGGACAGTTTGTTTATCTTCAGTGCCACTTACTCAAGGTGGACAGACAGATGTGTATTCACAGCGCTGCTCTAAGTCAAAACCAAGACAAGCTTTGTTTACATTTTGTTCTTCCCCCCAGGCACATGCTAATGAAAACCTTTTTACTTGAGTCAACTCTAGAACCTACTTGCCTACGGCATTTGACAAACACAGTTTAGGACTATAGATGCTTTTAAAATTTCCTTTCTTCTAAGACCTGCTAGCAAGAAACAGAGCTGCTCTTGGATACATAAATAATATCCACCAGTAACCCTACCCTGATAACTTGATGGCAAATGCTGCCTTAATATCACGTTCACAATATTTGGCCTAAATGGATTACATTTCTTTCTTTTTTTTTTTTTCCCAAAAATAATTTGTACTGACCTGCATTCAATTACCTGTTTTTGATGGCATTACTTTTAAAAAATGTAAGTGTTAAAATACTCTTTTAGATAGACATGATGTATGGAATGAGAATGTCCCACTATTTTAAAAAATGTCCCAGTACAAGACAACATTACAGAAGCACAGAACAATACTTAAATATCAAGAACATCCCTGAAATTCTATGTATACTTTCATATGAGCAAATGAGACGCTACTGGTTTGATGTCAAAGATTAATAAAAGGACAAACTTACTTGTAGAATTTGCTTGCAGTGCCAGCTATTAAACTTAATAGTTTGGTAAACTCTAAACTATGTAAAGAGTTTTTGTAAAAGATAATAGCTATTGGCCATCAACCCTTTTTTATTTTACTTTCATATATCCAGTCAATACAGAATAGTGGTTTGGTATTTATAGAAATGGACTGTAATCAGGAGGTTGAATTCTTCCCCTACTTTGGCATTACTACACTGTACCAAGGGTTATACCTATAACATGGATCGGAGAGAAGGAAGAGAGGAGAGATTGCATTAGATCATCTCTAGGGTATTTTTAAGCATTAATATTTTCATACTGTTTTTATGATGGCTGGTACCCCACAACAGAAACAAAAGTAACTGCTCTTTATCTACCTAAGCTCAAAATCATGACCTACGTTTTGCCTGGAAAAGGATTTCGGTTAGTAACTAGCCACTAACTGAACTTCTTTCAGGATTCTACTTTGAGATCATTTCCACAACTGTCCCAAGGAGTAAATACAAATGAGGTGATGGGGGATCAAGTGTCCACTTCTCAGTTACTGCAACATCTTTTAAATCTGTGTCTAATCATAATCTCCAGATTCAAATTCTGAATCACTGAGAACAGGAGTTACAAATGGGGAAATATGGAGGAATCACCTAAAAGATCTAGTACCTATTTCTATTGTTTGCTGTTTCTTTTCTTTTCTTTTTTTGAAACTCACCCTGTGAATAAATAGCAAGTCAGGTAAGTAGAAAATTTTATATTTCAGGAGAAATCAATCAGGGAGGAAACCCTTGCAAATACCTCCATCAAACATAGCCAGAGAAGAGTATAATTTTTCTCCTTGTCAAAAACAGGAACACATAGAGATCTAGATATGTTTCATTAATTCTCTTAACCAAATTAAATTATTCTAATTCAATATTAACTGAAATAAAATAAAAATGAATTTCTTTAGCTGGCTACACAATAATCAACTTGCCCTACTATGCGTATTAATGTAATGCGCTATTATATGTTGACTCAGAGCCTATTTGGAAGTAGTGGTGGAAATAAAACCATCATAACAGCCACTGACTTCTCCCTGAACTTTTAATTCCTTCTTAAGCTCTGACTGACCCATTGTTTATAACCATAAGTCTGTTTAAGAATCCTTACTGGCTTTTCCCATTCTCCACTGTTTTGCAGTTAGTCCCATTACGATAAAAGGGTCTCCCAGATTCATTTCTGCTTGATGGCCCAGAAGCTGTGAATTCTCTTCTATGCCTTCATATTTTCCTTTCAATACAGACACCAAAAGAAATTTTATGTACATGGGCCATGGTCAGCTGGGTGGCACATAGAAAGAAGAGGTCAGCCATATCTTTTTTAAAGCCTAAAATTCCATTTATTTGACACACTTTGTATTCTCCTCTTATATCTCTATAATTCAAATCTGAAGCAGCATAGCACACTGAATTTCCACAAGACACAAACCATCTCCATAGCTATTTCTGGTACGTTCCCAGGGATAACAATGCACAGTTCGCCGAGGACTATCCCTACTCATTGATATAGCCCAAATTCTCATCATCCATCCTTCTTTACTCCAAAGTAATTCGAATGCTTTGTGTGAAAATTAAAAAAAAAAAAAAAGCCAAAACACAGTTATAGTCAACGAAAAGGTCTTTGGTGGGCTGGATTGGAGAGAACCACTTCACACCATCCTGTCTCTTGGGAATCATTTCAAGCAACAGTGCCCTTTATATTTCTCACATATTAAGAAACACAGGAAAAATGCCATTGTGTCCCCAAAGCCCAAAACTCACTAGCGCTATTGATAGAGGTTATATTTGAAGAATAAAAGTATTTAACGCTGTTCTAACCTTGCTATAAAAGAAAGTTTTTCCAAGGTAGAGACAACTGTCACATTTCAAACCTCTGAACAATTTATGAAAACAAAGGATGAAAGCTCAGTTACATGTAAAACAGTTGTAAAAGAATTTTTTTAAAAGCTTATTTACTCAAGCATAGCTTTCCATAACTCTTGGTTTAAGTACTTACCTAACAGACAACGGAAGAGTAAATTAGTATCTGGAGGATCTCTGGATGTACTTCAAAACTTGATACCATACGGATGCTTAATCAGGTCAATTTATATATTTTTGAATTAGGTAGATACTTTCAAATATTAGATTTGGCTTGGACAGATGTATCCAAATACCACCTTTTTATAACAGTTCACTTTTTCCATTGCTTAAATATAATTTCCTGCTTTCTTGTAAATATTTTCAACATATAATTCATTTATCTTCATTTTAGGATACTACATCAGCCCTCTATTGCTCTCTCCTATGCTCCCCAAAATGTCAGACTAAGATTCTCAAAGACTAAATGTTATTTAGAATACATTCCATTAACCAGTGATAGAGCCCGTCTTATTCCAGAATTGTAGCAGTGAGGTAGTGAAGACAAAATAAATGAAACAAGATGGGATTGGGAGGGAGACAAACCATAAATGACTCTTAATCTCACAAAACAAACTGGGGGTTGCTGGGGGGAGGTGGGATTGGGAGAGGGGGAGGGGGCTATGGACATTGGGGAGGGTAAGTGCTATCGTGAGTGCTGTGAAGTGTGTAAACCTGGCGATTCACAGACCTGTACCCCTGGGGATAAAAATACATTATATGTTTATTAAAAAAAAAAAATTTGGAAGGGGAGGCGAACCATAAGAGACTATGGACTCTGAAAAACAACCTGAGGGTTTTGAAGGGTCAGGGGTGGGAGGTTGGGGGAACAGGTGGTGGGTAATGGGGAGGGCACGTTTTGCATGGAGCACTGGGTGTTGTGCAAAAAGAATGAATACTGTTACGCTGAAAAAATAAATAAAATGGAAAAAAAAAATCAGTCTCCAACCAACATCTATTAGCAGGCAAAGAACTGTATCAAATTCTCCAACTAACACACAATAGCAGCTAGAGAACATTCAACCACATTTTCTTTTTACGTTTGTTGATGATACTTTCCAACTTGCAATTTTTTCGATGGGGAAAATATATCTATTCTAGACCCACACTAACTATGGATAAGAGAGAAGTGGAAAAAGGGAAGTGATTTTTCAGGAACATCCAGCTGCAGCACTGTTTACCCCTTAAATTCTCAGGTTCCCGATTTCAGCTTCTCCTTAATATTTATGAGGGTTTCAAATGTGTTCCTTACCCATGTTATATACTTTTTTTTTTTAACCAGTGGAAATGCCATGAAGAATGAGCAAACTCTGTCTTGTGGTTACCTTAAGACAGTTTAGTCAATTAGTACCTTATATAATAGGTTCAATTGTATATTGAGGAGAGAAGGTGCAAAAATGTGGGAACAAACATACTGGTGAAATCAGAGTCTCTTTATCCTAACCTTATTTTTTCAGAACATCTTTAAAGTTGAGAAACGAAGTTTGATAGGATTTCTCAAGGAGGGAAGCAGGAATCACCTGAATTAAGAGATGAGAGTTTCCTTATTCTCTCTCCCTACACCATCCTTTGGGCCCAATACCTTTTCACAAGGCCCTCTGCTCAAAGTGTCAGTCCTTGAAGTTGGTGCTGTAGTGGACCTGTGTGTGTGTGTTGTCAGTATATATAATTTTGCTTTTACGATGTTGGCAGAAGAAGAAGCCTACTAATTTTATTCAGCATGATGATAGGCCCTAACATTTTAATTATTTTTCATGTTGTGAGTAATTTATTATTCATTGGGTATCTTCCCTGTAAATCTTGTCCTCACTCTATAAGATTTTTCTTTGGTGTCCAACAAAGGGTTTCATTGCAATAAGAATCAAGGTGTGTCTATGTTCTTACCCAGAGCTCAAACAATGCCAGCCTTCCAGACCAGCCCAAGAGTTTGGGGTGGGGAAACAGAGTCATTATAGAACATCTTCATTCCTCTGCCCAGAGAGCACCAGAGTTATCACCCATGCCCTCCTAAAAGAGCATCTTGAAGCAGATCTTGCTGCAGAGCCAAATTCAGAACCCAGAGGAATAGGACTAACATCAAATCGTACTGGGGCTCGTCTGCAAGAGATACTCGAAGGAATGGATTGGCTCCTTTTCAGGAACATTTGCCTTTTAATCATTTTAATGGTAAGTAGAATTTAAAGGCCTGGAAAGGAAATGCAGACTTAAGGCCTAACTCTTCTGTTAGTTTTCAGACTCTCTGCATGGGATTTATTCCTTTCTAAACCTGTTCCTATAAAGAGAGTTCTGTGAGTTCAGCCAGTGGTGACTTGAAAGGACTCTTCATGCTTTAGGGACCAAATTCCATAGAAAAGCTGGGGGATTAGAATTCAATGGCATCACAGGCATAGTCTAATTGAGATTAAATACCAGAACAATTCTAAAATTTATAGTCAGAAACAAAATTAATTTTTCTATTTTATTTTATTTATACTTAAACCAAACAGGTTGTTGTCAAAATTCCTAGTGCAAATGGATTCTATATATGTAGGGAAGTAAAGTTGGTCAAGCCCATTTCTTTTAAACAGTTATTTCCCTGTGGGTTTGTTTCAAAAATGAAGGAATGTTAGGTATGTCAAAATTACATTGTGAATAACCATGAAATATTTAACTCATATGAGAATTTTTTTCCTATCAGAAATGGCTAAAGAAAAATGAAGAAAACCAAGTCATTAGTACAGACCCTTTCTGGCACTATTAAAGTATTCCTGCAGTCCAGGAAGGAACCATTTAAATGATATATTTCTTTAAAATAAACATGGCTTTTTGGATATTATACTAGTTTCCTCCAACCCTTGGGTGCTCAAGGCATGAAGTGCTTTCCAGACAGGTATCCTGCATAGCAAGTATCCTATCCTTGAATAAGATAAGGCAGCTTCTGATGCCAGGCTCCTACAGAATGAAGATCAGGCTGGTCAATTTACTAATTTTCAATTAGAAAAATCTATTTTAAAAACTCAACTAGAGGGGCCTGGGTGGCTTAGTCAGTTAAGTATGCAACACTTCATTTTGGCTTATGTCATCTCATGATCATGGAATCGAGCCCCGAGACGGGCTCTGCACTCAGCAAGGAGTCTGCTTGAGAGTCTCTCCCTCTCTCTTTGCCCCTCCCCCAATTCATGCACTCTCTTTCTCTCTCTCTCTCATAAGTGAATAATCTTTGAAAAAAAAATCAATTAAATTAAGCTAGATTACATTAGACATAAGTCTATTGATGGTCAAATGACAGAACAATTCAGTCAACACAGTTAAGAAAAAGTAAAGGGAATGATAAGAGGAGGGGATCATTAGGAAATTGTACATATTTTGCTTTCAAAGCAAATAAAGGCAAATACCCTACTTTTTACTTTACCTCAGTCTCCCAGGAATGTCCACAGTGATACTAAGATATTAGCTTGGAAAATGATTTCCACCATATTCTCAGGCAACTGGCCTTACATGGGACTCATCTGTACATCAGTTCTAAAAGGCAGAGAACAGCCAAGGCTAGGGAGATAAGGGAACACATGGCCACCCAGTAGTCCCAGCAAGTGCCATTCTTTTGGGTTTCACAGTTTCCACAAGCTTCAAAAGCAATGCAGGAGGGTGCCTGGGTGGCTCAGTGGGTTAAGCCTCGCCTTCAGCTCAGGTCATGATCTCAGGGTCCTGGGATCGAGTCCCACATCAGGCTCTCTGCTGAGCAGGGCACCTGCTTCCCCCTCTCTCTCTGCCTGTCTCTCTGTCTACTTGTGATCTCTCTCTGTCAAATAAATAAATAAAATCTTAAAAAAAAAAAAGCAATGCAGGAGCCTAACACTGCCAAAGAGCACACAGCCCAAGCTTGGAAGGGAACAGTGGTAGAACATTCCATTCTCTGAGTTTGGGAGACAGATTATTAAATAAGACCATTTTTGAAGAATATTTGTAAACTGAAAAACTCCAAAAAGAAGTGTAATTCCTTGTTAAAATGATCATTACTTATGTTGTTAAAGGAAAAGGAAAGAGTCTGACTCAATTTTTAATAGAAATTAAGAATCTTCCATTATGGGATTGGGGCACTTGGGTGGCTCAGTCAGTTAAGCATCTGCTGTCAGCTCAAGTCATGATCCCAGGGTCCTGAGGCAGAGCCCCGCCTTAGGCTTCCAGCTCAGCATGGAGTCTGTTCCTCACTCTCTCTCTGTCCCCCGCTTCCCCAGCTAGTGCTCACACACTCTCTCTCACTCTCTTTCAAATATATAAAATCCTTTTTTAAAAAATTATTTTAAAAAAAGAGAATCATCAGTATAGATCTCTTGTTATACTTCTGGGGGTCATCTCCATGCTTTTAACTCAGATAAATCTTTTGTTTTTGTAAGGAAAACTGATTGCATGCACCCAGATTTTAAACGCTACCTCTGAGCACTTAAGTTTGCCTCCTATTCTCTGCACAGGCATGTTTTATGACAATAATTGAAGAGTTAATTTTTCTTCTCCTTGATCTTTAAAGAGTATTATATTTCACATACTCAGCATCTCTTTTTGGTAGTATTGATTTATTATTCTTACTAATTTTCATGTTTTTGATGTTTAATTTCTCCCTACTTTCCACTGGTACTACAGTATTTGTGTTTTACATTTCTTGGTAATTGTGATGGATTTAAGGTTTTTTCTAAAAGATTTCTAAAGATCTTTTAACATCAACTAGTAACATTTGTAATTAGGAAGTAGAAACTTGTAGCATGTCTCAAGATTGGAATAAGTTAGGGAAAAATCAGTATAATATTATAGGTGTTGTGGAAAATAGGCACACCTACTTGTCTTTCATTTCTTGAACGTGAACTCTGCCCTTTTTTCATTAACAAAATCAAAGGCCATCTGGGCATCATTGTAGCTTACCCTAATGAGGGTGTGACAGCTTCTCAGAGATGGGTACTTTGTGTCATCTATATCTTAACCACAAAGAGTACTTTAAACAAGATTTTGCCTGACATGATCTATAAATGGTACCCAAAACTCTAAGCTACAATAGGATGTCTCATTTTACCACGTGAGTCTTTCAGCATCTTCCTCCTAAGGACGTTCATCATGTTTTGCTTAAAATGGGTAAGGGTGGTCAGGTATCGTCAAAACTGAACTGGGACCCAGAAGCCTCAAGGGTGAGTCACAGCTTCCCCTTAAAGGAGCTGGGTAACTTTGGTCAAAGCACCCAACCTTTCAGGGCTTCATTGTGCCCCTTGTCAGGAAACACGGTTAGACATAATGTCATGAAGCTTCTGGTAATGCAGAAACTCTGTGATTCTTTAATGACCTCTACTGAAGAGTCAAGGAGTAGAAGTTCATTTCTGACTCCCAACATTTATTTTTGTAACTTTAGTCAAAGAATCTAAAGATTTAGGTCATGCTATGGATTGTATAAGTTTTACTAGGAAAGAATCACTTAAGACAGAACAATTATTAGCTGTGAGAGACCTGTATTTTATCAAGTTGATACCATAAACACACACACACACACACACACACACACACACACACACACAGAGCCAAGTAGCTTTCATCAGATAAGAATGTCTGTGCACATATGGTGGTCATTCCTGCTACATATGAGATGTAAACATTTCAACTAAGTCCAATCCTTCCTGAAAAGTAAAGAAGGTAGGTAGTTAAAGCATATAAATGTTATCTCACTGTAAGTTGAAAACAGACATCAGAGTTTAAAATGTATTTAGAATGAAGCGAGCCACTTACTAATTTAGCTCTCACAGAAAACAACGTGATTTTGCCATGTAGAACAGAAATTTGTGTCTTATTTCATTGTCAGGCAAATCTCTCGGAGTATGGACTTCTGGGAACACCAACACCACCAACAAAACACACGTTATCTGATTTTGTTCTTTACTTGTGCTAACCAGAATAACACCTAGATAACACTAAATGACTGGTTTTACTACTGCTTGTCACAGAAATATTGATGTCCCAATTGGACCAATGCTGTATCCTTTCCATGTTTCTTTTATTTTGTCTGTTACTTTGCATTATCTTTCCTCACTTACTAGCTTTCCTCTTTCTTTCAACATGAAATGCCAAAGGTCACATGGAAGCAAATCCCACCTATATTATTTTGTTGTTGTTGACATAAGTGGTTAATGAATTATAATATATATTTTAATCCAAGTAGGAAAATTTATATTTTTGCCTTCAGATTGGTAGACTTCATGTTGGACTAAAAAAAAAAAAAAAAAGAAGTGAAATCCCAAGAGATATCTAGCATTATTACTGTAACACTGTAACATGACCCATAATTTTACTATGGTCTTCTCAAGAGTATCTACCTGTGGAGTTGTAGGATAAAAATCCTGCACTAACAATACTTCATGGCTCTTGAGATTCTTTTTCAAAGATACTTCTCTTTTTAAGAGGACTTCTCAGTCCTGAGTACACAGTCTTCGGCCTCTGCATTAGTCCCTAAGGATCCAGGCAGGAGTTCCTTACAAAGTAACGAAACTATTGTTTGAGCTGTTGGGACATTTTCTTCCTTTTCCAAGTGGGAGCACTGTTGAAATATTTAATGCACAGAGAGGGTTTGTGGAAGGAGTGACTGGAGTGAAACCTTCAGATATTACCTGCATGAGAAGTATTTGCCTTTCCTTTCTACAGGGAAAATTACATGGCTTACAAACTAAAATGTTACTACTCGATATACCTTCAATTATAAACAAAAGTGGTATAATTAGGCTTGTACTTGGCATCTCTAACATACCTCTATGAGGATACCAAGGGCTTTACTCAATTATTTTTACAAGTATTATTCAGGAGAGAACTGCTTATTAATAAGATAGTCCTAGGTGTGCAAGTAACTTCAAAAACCAACATCAAAAAGGAAGACACGAAAATGAAAAATAGACTGGTTCAGTAGCTACTACTTTAAATCCTTTGGTATGTAAAAGAATAATGTGTAGTCTAATGTTGCAGTAAGCACACATAATGACTTAGATTCCAATATCTTGTATAAAATCATCATATTCTCCCTAGGAGAAAGTACTGACAAAGAAAAATGGGCCCAGAAAAACTTCAGCAATTTACCAAAATTGGCTACAGAATATTATCTATCGTTTTATTCTCCCTAGAATGGGTACATCATTACAGACTAGAACTCCCCCACAAAGGACAGTACCCCTGTCCCATAACATTTTATCAATGAAAATTTTTAAATAATGAGTGGGTTTCATTTCTAATTTATCTTTCTCACCAAGTCACTTCACCAAATTTCCTATCTATATGCTAATAGGCCACTTTAATGTGGCTAGTGAGCTCCAAGGTTTAAAACTGAGACAACCCTGGAGTTGGATCTTGGGGATTTGGTCTGCCACTGAATTCCCATTTTACTGTCTTACACGAACAAAGCACTTTACAGTGTACAAAGTCATTTCACACACATAACAGAAGTCCTCAAGGAAAAAGAGAAGCATCTCGTTTTACAAATAAAGAAATTTTCAGGGCATAAATGATTCATAAATGTACCATAATTGGTACAGTTATAATCTGAACCCAATATTACATGTCCAAAACTTTATCCACTGTTTCAGCATTGAATCCTTCCCTTAACTAGGCCCATGCTCTACACTATCCGTGCTTCCTTATCAGTGTCTATAATATACCAATATCTTTTTACACTTGTCTGCTTTCCTCCTTCTTTGGGTGTGGAAGCCCTTTCTGGGCAGATACTCCATCTTGGTCTTCATCATATCTTGGAGAGTAAGTAGCACAAACATGTAGTTTTAGCTTCTGAGGAGCTTTTATATTACCAGAAAAAGTCCTATTCATGTTCCTTCAGCTAATGCAATTTATGTTAAGTACATACCATAGGAAAAGGTATGATGGGAAGGAAAAAAGAAGGAAATCCTTCCAAAGAAAAGGAAAGGAAAGGAAAAATGAAAGGAAAGGAACAAGGAAGATGGGAAACCCTCTCATCAAACTATGCCACAGAGAACATAGCACACCCAGGACACCAAACCTTTCTCTGGGTCATTTCTGTTCCCTCAACTGCCATGTGCCTCTGACTCCCTTTCTCGTGTACTTCACCATTATGGCAACTGGTTCAACCCTCTCCAATCTGTGTGATGTCTTTTCACCACGCTCTCAGGCCAAACCACCCCATAGCATGATGCATGGCCTACACAGGTTCCAAAAAGGTGACTTTTATAGGCAAGGAATTTCTACAATTATCCAGGAACCCATAACTATTCTGCATAGTTGAATTGAGGTTCATGTAGTTAGGCTGCTACGTGTAGTTTAGAAAGATGATGTCATATTATGCTTCTTCCAAAACACCTATTCACAGGTATTTCCTGGGAAGTGAGGGGCCTCCTAACAGAGTTCATGATTTTGTAGGGCTAGAGAATAAAATCCACAGTTTGTTCAGTAACACCTGCCCATAAAGGGACAGGATTTGTAAAGTGTGACTATTAGGACCCTCATCTGTAGAGCAAGCTCAGCAGCAAACAGAAATACCAGAAGTACACCACCCCATCATCACCATATAAGTTCTCCTAGATAAGAACCTTAGGATCTAACACTGCAACTTCCCTGGACTAAAACAAAATAAAACAAAAAACAAAACAAAACAAACCAATTCAGGGACACTTACACTTCTACTCGCAGATTCATAGGGCAACCATAGATCGTTAATACTCTTCAACTGAGATGGCTTCTGTAGAGAGGACAAGAGCAAATTGCCTTTGTCCCTTTAAACTGAGGACTAATCCGGTTGATGTGGCTAATTTCAAGTCTTTAAAAATGAATGGCTATTGTACTTTTATACGATAAGGTGTGCTGTGAACATACCCTCTAAAGCACAGAGGGAAAATTTTCTTTCACTCTTCTTCCTCTTTATAAATACACAGAGCAGTTACTGTGCCTACCACTTTCACACTTTTTATTCTTTTTGGATCAGAACCTGAATCAGAGAGAGGCTAGGAGATTTATGCAGGATCACACAGCTGTTAAACAAAGTTAAGACTCAGGCTCAATTCTGCATCCAATGTGTCCAAACCACATTGCTTTTTATGAAGCTAAATTATAATTTAGGGCTACATAACCACTTTGAGATGTAAATTATTTGACTTAGACACAGACTTAAGAAACTTGATGCCAGCTTAATTGTTGCTATACCAATAATCTTCATTTGGGATACGGATATCCCTGACGTACATGATCACTTCAGAGGGTACAAATATACAGATAGTTTTAAATGAATTGTTTACTAGATCTTCAGCTCCCATACATATATATTCTTTCCTTAAGTCAATCTTACGAGCATGCACCTGAACTTGAGGAATCAATCTAGTTCTCTCCCAAATCGCTTTAAAAGAAAATCACACTCTCACACATGGAAAATATTATTATGTTGCACTGCAATGGATTATAAAAGTATCTGGGGCACTGCACTAAGGGATAATTCAAAGTATCTATGTGAGTATTGAGAAAGAATGGACTCAAAACTCATAAAGTATCCTCTTGGAAGTCATATGATTTTCAATTATTTATTTTCAACAATATTAAAAGAGGAACCTTGAGGCATCTTGGTGGCTCGGTGTCTTAAAGCCTCTGCCTTCAGCTCAGGTCATGATCTCAGGGTCCTGGGATCGAGCCCCACATTAGGCTCTCTGCCGAGCAGAGAGCTTCCTCCTCTCTCTCTGCGCCAAATAAATAAATAAAATTTAAAAAAAAAAGAGGACCAAATAGAATTGTCAGCATATAGGTCACTTTAAAAATCATTTTTAATGATAGATGAAATGTTATTAAACATTCTCAATAATGCAAAATACTCTAAACTGTTTCTCTTAGTGGCAATGTTAGTGTTTAAAATTATCTGCAGGATCACTTATAAGAAAATGAAATCCAAAGGTTTATTTTGGAAATATAAAGAGGATACAATTGGATTGTTGTTCTCTTAAATTTTACACCTGTGTTCTATTTCTTAAAGTATTTTTAAACACTAAATGCCTCTGGCAGATTCATTATTAGCAATAAATTCCAAATAGTCACTCAGCAGAAATAGAATACCTATTTTGTCCTACTTTCAATCAGAACAAGACTTTCATTTACAACATAGATTTCCATGTATACTTCCCATAACTGCACAACTTGAAGCACAGTAAGTCTTCATAATCATTGATATTACATGTTCATTAAGTCTGTACATGTAGTAGAACTAATTTTATGAAGACCAAGCAATTAGACAGGAGGCAGGGGAAGAACTATACTAAATTACAAATATTATTTTGTCTTCCTTTTTTTAAATCCCCACTTTTTCTGAAAGGTTTATATCTCACCCACCAACTAACAAAGTAAATACAGATTATAAACAAAGCCAGCTTCTAGATTTCAAACCAAGTTTATAACTTCATTTTTCTTAAACAGTTTTGTAACAGATATCAAGTCTAGGAAGAATTTAACCATCCCATAGGGTCATCACATAGCCCTGTAGAAAGCAGTCCCCTCTAGCTATTTTATTACAATGCCAATGCATTTACAAGGAGTGGAGCTGGATTCACTGCTACCCAACTGGTTTTCTAATCTATCATCTATCCATTGGTACAAAACCATAATTTAGTCACATTGACACTAAAAGTCCTATGGTACAAATGCATGATATACAATTTTAGTCATTCCTTCAGATGCCACTAATCAAATATTTACTTTCTTATGTGCTTTTATCAGACTTATAATTAGATTAATGCTTTACATAAAAGATAAAAAGTTGAAAAGAAAGCTCAGAAATTACCACTTAAGTTACAGAATCATTTAAATTTGGAGAAAGAAAATTCTCCACAAGGCAGAAGTGTGTCTCAGTGGACGTGGAAGGCAGCTAACTCATTCCAAGGCTGCTCCAAGTTCAATGCTTAATCAAAAGCAGGGATAGTGAGTGATCACATGCATATCATGAACCAAAAGAAAAGGATATCAAAAGCCACTGTAAAACAATTTCTTTCAAAGAATTATGTGGGTTATTTCACACATCTATGTACCTGTGTATATATTTTTCCTTTTATATCTTCTACATTTTCTAATAATGCCACACTCAATTTTTGCAAGGCTTAATACACTTATCATTTTTATAATGATTGTCCATTCATTTCTACAACAAATATTTACTGCATGCCTAGACACTGGTCATTCTGATAGGGGAGAGAGTAAGAACATGATCCCCAAGGTGCCTGGGTGGCTCAGTCATTAAGCATATGCCTTCGGCTCATGTCATGATCCCAGGGTCCTGGGATAGAGCCCCGCATTGGGCTCTCTGCTAGGCGGGAAGCCTGCTTCTCCCTCTCCCACTCCCCCTGCTTGTGTTCCCTCTCTTGCTATGTTTCTCTCTGTCAAATAAAAAATAAAAAATCTTAAAAAAAAAAAGAACATGAACCCCAAAGTCCCAACTTTCTTGGAACATGTATAGCAATGGACAGGTACAGATAATAGAAAAGTAAATGGAAAGCTTTTCAGAATAACATCAGATACTGAAAAATGCTAGGAAGACTCCTACAGAGGAAGATGTAACAATGATGGATTTGATAATCATTAGTCATGGATGCTGATAGAGCCTGGAGACTGGGGAGTCAGAGATGTCTCACTGAGAAGGGGACTGAGCCAGTGCTTTGAAAATCAGAAATTTGAGCTTTCCTGGCAGTGACTCAGTAACCTGAGACAAGGGAACACTTGGTCCTGGAGGAACAGAGAAGGGGCAGAGATAAGGGTTAGAGTTGAGAGATAGGCAGAGCCAAATCGGATAGAGCCTCTTTGCTATGAAGGCAGTCTAAATTCCATTCTAAGGGCTCTGGGAAGATGCCTTGAGAGTTTTAAGCAAGGGAGTGACTTACTCCAATTTGTGCTTTAAAAAGACTGCCTTAGCTATTACATCATATTTATCTGGCCCTTGCAAAAGATCCATGATGTAGCCCCCTAAGATAGATAGATGATAGATAGATAGACAGATAGAGAGAGAGAGAGAGAGAGAGAGATAATCAGATTTAAATAAGGACTTTGTATTGGTAACTTTTTCAATATTAAGAGAATTGGGGGTAACTAGTTAGGAGAGAACCTTAATGAGAAAAGATTTGGTACTCCTAAGGAACATATATAAAAGCTATACATTATACTCCACAATAAATATGTTTGTACAATAGAGGTGCAATTCATTAGTTAAAAATAAAAGGCTCCAATGCAAGTAAGAAAGCTTTACCAACCTTCCTTTAAAAGACAACACAAATGCAATGACATGATTGTCTATGTAGAAAATTGGAAAGAATTGACAAAACAACTCCTGGAACTAATAAGTAATTACAACAAGGTTGCAGGATACAAGATAAATATACAAAAGCCAAATGCTTTTCAATATACCAGCAATGAACAAGTAGAATTTGAAATTTAAAACACAGTATCATTTAAATATCCCAAAATTAAAATTTTAGGTATAAATCTAATAAAATATATACAAGGTATACATGAGAAAATCTACCAAATCCTGATAAAAGAAATGAAAGAATTAGAGGGGTATTTCATGTGTGAGAAAGAGAGAAGAGACTGCAGGAGAGGGAGAAAATAAGAGATTAGTAGGAAACTAAAGATGAGGAACAAGAACCTCTTAACTGTGGGCTCATGTGCCAAGCTCACCAACCTTCTGGCTTCCATCAAGGCAGTGCTTTCAGTTAAGTTAACCTCCCACTGGAGGACAGTGCCTGACAGTCTCATGTCAAAGTTTAGTCTTAGCACTAGCTAGTCAGTTCTCTTTTATCCTAATATCCCAAAGCCATTAATGGAAGACATCTGTTAGAGTGATACATAAGACAACTTTTACAATGTATGATGTCCCTATGTATTCACTGATAAAGAACTTTACCACAGTAATTATTGAGTGCAAAAAACAAATTACCAAATGGCATATTATAAATCCTTTTTGGTTAAAAAAAAATTACAGCTGTGTATGTATATGTTTGGGGAAGAAAAAGAAGGGAAAAAGCTTGAAAATTTTTCTCCAAATATTAACAGTGATAATCTCCAAGTAGTAGCATTTAGTATGATTTTTACTTTTCCTTATACCTTCCAAAATAATCTAATTTTCTAACAACAACAAAAAAATACCTAAGCCCCAACAGGCATTATTTACAATGAAATAAAACATCCTTTGCAATCAAATAAGCCCATCTTCTATTAAATATTGAACTTTGGAACCCTTGGGTGGCTCAGTCAGTTAAGTGTCTGCCTTCAGATCAGGTCATGATCCCAGGGTCCTGGGATCAAGTCCCGTATTGGTTTCCTTGCTCAGCAGGGAGCCGCTTTCTTCCTCTGCCTGCCCCTGTTTGGGCCCCACTCCTGACCAAGAAAAATGAAAAAAAAAAAGTCTTAAAAAATACTATAGTTTTTTCCCAGGTCTAAATATTTTGCTAATGTCTAATAAAAGTACATGAGAGGGAAAAAGTGAATGAAAAGGAAACACTATGCCCCACTGCCAAATTTCTAATCTGTATTTTTCCCCCTTCTGGACTCAGGTGCCATTCCAAATCCCTGCCAGACCCCCACTCCCTCTTACATGCCCCTCACACCTGCATATCTGCTCTGCATCCTCTCTCCCTTTCCCAGTCTCTCTCTAGTCTCTTCCTGATTTCACTCTGCTCCCTGACTCACTGGAGTTCACAGTAGTACCTTATCACCTCTCTGAATCTCCAGTCTGCTTTTAACAATCCCCAACTAAAGGACAGCCCTCACATCCCTTCTCTTCCTGCTCCCAGGCTGCCAAGTTCTATTAGAAAAGGCACAAAACAGGTGGGTTCTTGCTTCCTCATCTCAATCAGTCTTCAAACTCTTCTAACAGTTGATTCTAATAGTTGGACTAATAGTTGGTTTCCTCTGTTTCTAACTTTCTGTGCTCAAGTGTTCCCTAACTCAAGAATGCTAGGTGGGTCCACTGCTCCCGATTTAAAGCATTCGTTGGCTTCCCTTCACTTTCCCTCACGCCTCCCCATTCTTTCTCACTCCATCTCCACAAAATGGTGGTATAATTTTCCTCCACTTACACCTCAAAATTATTTTCTCTCTTTATTCTTCTGTTTCAAAAAAAGAAAGAGTCAACCTTATTACCCATTCTTTTTTACTCTCAGTTTTGAACCGGCCATTCCTATTCTAATCACAATTGTAACTGTTCCTTGATGTCTTCCTCCTGCTCTTTCTCCTTTTCTCCTTTCCCTCTTATCACTTTTTCTCCACAAACCCCTTTCCTCTACCTTTAAATTGTATATTTGGTCATGATTTCCTCACATAAAAAAAAAAAAAAAATGTCGATCTAATTAACTCCTCAAACTGTATCTTACCTCCCACGTTTCTTTTATCTCCTGACTTGAAAATGTAATCTATGATTGCTATTTCCACGTTTTCAATGCTCATCCCTTGACTCCTATAATTTGGCTTAGGCCAATAACAAAAGTTAGCAATGACTGCTTGCTTTAAGAACCCATGACCTTCTCAGTTCCTTTTCACTTTGACCTTGCTATGCACACAGATCATTAAATATTCTATTTGTCTAACTTCTTATCACTGCACTCCACTTATTCTGCTTCCTTTCTTGCTACTTTTCCATCTACATATCCAAACTCTTTTCTGAAGTCAGCGTCCTCACCAACCCACCACAATGACCACAATCAGTGCCATATCTTAGCATTCTGACACTGATGGAATGTGCTGGGCACCCACAACCCTGGTCCCTTGATTTCTCTACTCTCTTAGTCTCTCAGAGCCCTCTGCTTTTAGACTTCTTCCTTCTGTCCACTGCACAACTAGAAGCATCTCCCATAAGATTCCTTTCCCTGACTACTTCACTTACTTTAAACTATTTCATGTAAAATCCTCACAGTCTTTAACTTTAAATAGCACTCACATTTGGATAAATTCTATTTCTTCAGCTTTGATATCTATCCCAAATTTTAGAATCACATTAAGAATGAACAAAACAAACATCAGTCATCCTCTCACTGCAGTGACACTCGCATGCTGGGTTTTTGTTTCTATGACTAGGACCCCAGTTTTCCCTGAGAGCCAAGCTTACACCAACAGAACCATCTGACCCTTCCTCCCCTGGCATCCCATAAGACCTATCAGTCCTTTGGGAATGTCTCTGTCCTCTCCTCTTTCCAGTGTCACTTAGCACAGTTAGAGCAAGTGGTGTTCTATGTCCTACCTAAGCAATTGCTAATTCCTAAGTGTCTTGGTTTCAAGTACTTTTTCTTTAAAATCTACCTTTTGCTGTCAATGCCATGTTTTACACATAGTGCTCTGGGCACACCTAGTCTCTTATCCAATAAAGTCTAAACTCCTTAATCTGGCATATAAAACACTTCATCATTTGTCTCCTAACTCACATTCCAAACCTTGTAAAGTTTGTTTCCCATGTCTCCTTAAAACTTGTTCCCCTGGGGCGCCTGGGTGGCTCAGTGGGTTAAAGCCTCTGCCTTCGGCTCAGGTCACGATCCCAGGGTCCTGGGATCGAGCCCCGCATCGGGCTCTCTGCTCAGCAGGGAGCCTGCTTCCTCCTCTCTCTCTCCCTGCCTCTCTGCCTGCTTGTGATCTCTGTCTGTCAAGTAAATAAATAAAATCTTTAAAAAAAAAACACAAAAAAAAACTTGTTCCCCTGTCTCCTTAAAGATTGTTTTCCATGTCTCTTAACACATTCCAAACCTTGTTTCCCATGTCTCCTAATACTTCCTCTACCTTCTAGCTAATATTATTAGTTATCATTTCTAGAACATTCTTTACACTTATGCTCATGTTTTACTCTTGCTGAACATTCTTTTTCATCAGTTCCTCTTATCGAAGCAGCTTCATCCTGCAGAACCATTTTAATCTCTCTATAAGTCTTTCCAAAGTCTTTCCAAAGACTTCTGCTCTCCAACAAGTCTTTCCAAAATTCACTGTGGTCACTTGAGTTGTCTGCTATACCTTCTACTGAGCCCATGGATGCCTCTGTTGAAGGATGTATCCTAACCTGCCTTGCTACCTTTGGAGGGCAAAAAAAGTCTATTATTTATTTTGTTTTAGCCATGTTTATTCCACATTATGAACAAAATATATATTTAAGAAATGAATTCCTAAAAGAACATTGTTAATGATTTTATGACACTGTTTCCTTTAATTGTGCAAATTTTTGCTAATGTTGTACCTTCTTTAACAGGTGGTGCTGGAAGTAAACAGCGAATTTATCATTGAGGTAATGTATAATAAAACTATTTTCTCAATCTAAAATTTAAAGAAAAATGGATTTTTGTAATGCTTCATATATCAAATATCAGAATATTTGAAATCCTAATCATCTAGATAAAAGGTAAGAGAAAGAACTTCTGCCAAACTGAAATAGCAGTGGTAAAACCCAGACTCCTAAATACCCATGTTTTCAGGCATAGTTTGTAACAGCTCAATGTCATAGTAACTCCTACTTTTAAATTGTATTAATAGTTCATCCAGACATTTCCCAGCTTAAAGCATAGCAATAGAAGCACAGTAACATGTTAGGATGGGAAGAGGAATTTCAGACAGTTACAGCATCAGGAAAGACAATCGATGATCAATCAATGAAGGAAATATATAAAAGTAAAAAAACTTGTAATCATGACTAAGTAGAACAACAGAGAATCTGATGCCAGTCAAGAGTGGGATTCAGGAAATAAAGCTACCATCCTTGATCTCTGGGATGGCTTTATTTTATTACAGTAGTTAAACTTTCATTATGATAGTCTCAAACCATTGAAGAAAACAAAATTACTTTCCTAATCTTTGTTGACAAAATAGGGAATACGTAGTACATTTCAGGAAGTCGTATCAAAATGGGAGGAAAATGTACATGCTTTGGTTCCTGAAAGGGTAAGCTCCATTCACAGGGAACATTTCCTTCCCACAAAGTACTAATTAAGTGAAGCCCTAGCTTAAACAAACCTACAATCATCTGTGTCTCAAATAAGTACATTAGGGGTTACTTAAAATTTTATATATATATATTTATATATATAAATATATGCATACATTTATACATGTATACAAATGCTTGTGCATGTTGTAACACTTCTAAACTCTTAAATACTATAAAATTCTTAGACATCCTGGGTGGCTCAGTGGGTTAAACCTCTGCCTTCAGCTCAGGTCATGATCTCAGGGTCCTGGGATCGAGCCCCGCATCGGGATCTCTACTTGGTAGGGAGCCTGCTTCCCTCTCTCTCTCTGCCTGCTTCTCTGCCTACTTGTGATCTTACACTGTCAAATAAATAAATAAATCTTTTTAAAAAAATTCTTAGACATCCTCCAACAAAAGCGCCATAAGACTACAAAGGAAAAAACATAGAGCAAGCAGAGATACAAATGGACAACATTGAGAAGACATAAAGTTGTCCATGGGATTATTACAAGTACCACCAAATCAGTTAAAATATTCTTCTAATCCTACAATACTAGATTTGGGTGCTTAGCCAGAGTGGTGTCCTTACCAACAGAAAAGAAAAATCCCTTTCCTCTTTTAGGTGAACAGACTCACCAGCACAACTTTGCTTCTGCATAGGATGTACTCAGTGGAACACTAGTAGTCTTTTACACTCTGGAGACCAGAAAGCCTGGTCAGAGTTCAATGAAGGGTGAGGTAAGCAAGGCCTCCACATGCTAAGAACTGATTGAAAAAAGAAAAATCATAACATATTATCCAATATAAGACATTGTGAGCACCACACTTAGCTAACGAAATTTGTTTCACTAGAATCCAATAGTTAAAAGTGAGATGATTCCAAAAGAAGTAGGTAGGCAGGTGACCAGGCTGTACCTATCTCGAGTCATGAATTAGTAAACACCTTTTTTCCTCAAATTCAATACAACTGCTTCTTCTGGGTGTGCCTTATAATGTTGAATAAATGTCTTTCCTAAATAAAACTGTACTAACACTGTACAAAATGTGAACCATTTTTGCATAAGGTGAAAGAATTAGACATTGAAAATGGCACTACAAAATGGCAGACGGTCAGAAGACAAAAGCGGGAGTGGATCAAGTTTGCGGCTGCCTGTCGAGAAGGAGAGGACAACTCCAAGAGGAATCCGATTGCCAGAGTAAGTGATGAAATAAACAGGAGCGTGCAGTACTGATAACAAATGATTCTGCAGGGCAGGAATGCCCTCAGACGTTTCGGAGATTTGTAGCCTTCACTACTCCATAGTGATTTAGGAAGCTGGGTGGCTTCTAGTCATTTGCTCATATTGCTGAGCCACTGTTTTGAGTATCACCTTTGGGGAGCTGATACAGAGCAGAAAGTCTTCGAGTAATCCTGGGAAAGGCCTGGATCTCCAGCACAACTGGGCTTTAATTGGTCATTTGTGTTCTGCTTATCTGTTATAGGAAATGAATGCATGTAGTAATAATCTTCTGACTATCACTCCCCCAAATCTAAGGTTTATAGTATTAATTAATTCTCTCCAAGAAAGTGTCAGAAGTTCCCACTAGATTCTTATATCCAGAAATTAGGAGAGACTTTAAAAGTATTCTAAATAATGGTAATTAAAAAGGAAGGAGAGTTAAGGGAAGAAAGTACAGTAAATTGATCCATGAAAAATGGGATCCACAGGGGTGTCTGGGAGGCTCAGTGGGTTAAGCCTCTGCCTTCAGCTCAGGTCATGATCTCAGGGTCCTGACATCTAGCTCCACATTGGGCTTTCTGCTCAGCGGGGAGCCTGCTTCCCCCTCCCCCTCTGCCTGCCTCTCTGCCTACTTGTGATCTCTCTCTCTCTGTCAAATAAATAAATAAAATCTTAAAAAAAAAAATGGAATCCGCATTAATATTATCACTAGCTCTTTCTGGGCATCTTGGGCTTGCCCCACTAGTGAAATCAATAGAGTGATCAACCAGAATTCTCTCCTGAAAGCTTTACGTTTATACATTGTTTAAATGTATACAAAAAGTTTTTCATAAATGTAGTAAGCATCAGCAGCGATGTGACAAACATAACCTCAGCTCAAGAAGAGATTATATATTCTCTCTGGGAAGTTTTCAGAATTTGGGACATTTTTGGAAAGCTTTAAATAATGATCATTTCCTTTCAACTCACAGTTACAGCTTTACGTTACTTCACTCTCACTGCATGGCATATTCTTTTCTCTTTATTGCATTTGGAGGATTTCCTGGATTTTCATCTATATAGATAAGATCTCTGGAATAGAGTGGAGCTAATCCAAGTTTTATTTCCAGCTGTCTTTATTTAGTTGTGGATATATGGGGCACAAATCTTAGTATTTTACTGAATGTTCTCATCTTTAGTATATAGGCGAGATTTCCAAATTTAAGCTATCTTTGTTTAAATTTATGAGCGATAGATATAAAACTACTAAAACTAAACCTACTTGGCAGAATATTTGCCATAAAATCTATTTGTCTACAATAGCCAGACTATGGAAAGAACCTAGATGTCCATCAACAGATGAATGGATAAAGAAGATGTGGTATATATACACAATGGAATACTATGCAGCCATCAAAAGAAATGAAATCATGCCATTTGCGACGACGTGGATGGAACTAGAGCGTATCATGCTTAGTGAAATAAGTCAATCGGAGAAAGACAACTATCATATGATCTCCCTGATATGAGGACATGGAGAAGCAACATGGGGGGGTAGGGCGATAGGAGAAGAGTAAATGAAACAAGATGGGATTGGGAGGGAGACAAACCATAAATGACTCTTAATCTCACAAAACAAACTGGGGGTTGCTGGGGGGAGGTGGGATTGGGAGAGGGGGAGCGGGCTATGGACATTGGGGAGGGGAGGTGAACCATAAGAGACTATGTACTCTGAAAAACAACCTGAGGGTTTTGAAGGCTCAGGGGTGGGAGGTTGGGGCAACCTGAGGGTTTTGAAGGGTCAGGGGTGGGAGGTTGGGGGAACAGGTGGTGGGTAATGGGGAGGGCACGTTTTGCATGGAGCACTGGGTGTTGTGCAAAAAGAATGAATACTGTTACACTGAAAAAATAAATAAAATGAAAAAAAAGGAAAAAAAAATCTATTTGGCAGGTGAATAAGTGATATGGTAGGTCTCATTTCAAAAAATTATCTCTAAACACTGTGTTTCTCTTCTGGCTTTCTTATTTATAATTTTGATTAAATCTCCAACCAAAGTCTAGTCAAGGTACATATCGGTATGACACAATCTTTTAACAAACACTAAAGATGGTATTTCTTCTGTCAAACTCTTTATATGCAGAGAAATCAGAGAACTGAACAATGTATTGTTAATAATAACACATCTAGCATCAAGCATATATGTGCCTAATGCCACGTATTGGCGTGGGGTGTATATATGTTACCTCATACAATTCCCACAACAAACAAAAGGTGGGATTATCCCATTATATGCTGATACTTGGCAAAGTGAAGTGAACTTTCCAAGGTCACATGTAAATCATGGTACCCAGTTTCAACCCACAGCCCATCTGCCTACAAAGCTATTCTTTTTTTATTCTATTATACTCTACAGTCAGATCTTCTTTCAATAAGATCAGACCTGGCCATTTTCTTTATAGATTCGATCAGACTGTGAAGCAAATCAAAAGATTACATACCGCATCTCTGGGGTAGGAATTGACCGACCACCTTATGGAGTGTTCACCATTAATCCTCGGACTGGGGAAATTAACATCACGTCGGTGGTGGACAGAGAGATAACTCCACTTTTTTTGGTAAGTCACAGCAGTGTGTTTAATTTATGCATTTTATTTTTCTTCCCCTTTTAAAATACAGTAAAGCTGAAACCAAATAAATGGATCGAAGAGATGAAAAGAGTGTGAAAATATATGTTTGTAGTTCCAGAGTGTCTGTCTGGTGTGTTGCATTGGTATGCCATCAAATGTATTAACAATGTTTAAGTGCTCCCTTCGGCAGCACATATACTAAAATTGGAACAATACAGAGTAGATTAGCATGGCCCCTGCACAAGGATGACACGCAATTTATGGAGCATACCATATTTTGGGGACGATGTGGATGGAACTAGAGGGTATTACGCTTAGTGTAATAAGTCAATCAGAGAAAGATAATTATCACATGATCTCCCTAATATGAGGAAGTTGAGAGGCAACGTTGGGGGTTTGAATAAAGGAATAAATTAAACAAGATGGGATCAGAAGGGAGACAAACCATAAGAGACTCTTAATCTGCGGGAGAGGGTGGTTGGGTTATGGACACTGGGGAAGGTATGTACTATAGTGAGTGCTGTGAAGTGTGTAAACCTGGAGATTCACAGACCTGTACCCCTGGGGTTAATAATACATTACATGTTAATAAAAAAGAATAAAAATCATTTGTAAATAGATGCTAAATGAGCTCTGTGTTTAGAAATGAACAACTGATAAAAAAATACAGTTAAATTAAAAAACAAAACAAACAAAACAATGGTTGTTAACAAACTATAATACAGTCTGAATTCATGAAGTAAATTGTTTCTTTGCATATTTCCTGAAATATTTTTTTGAACATGTTACTTAATTTCCTTTGATGGAAAAAAATGGGTTTCCCCTGAACTCTCCACAGATCTATTGCCGGGCTCTGAATTCACGGGGTGAAGATTTAGAAAGACCTCTTGAGCTTAGGGTCAAGGTTATGGACATAAATGATAACCCTCCAGTTTTTACACAAAATGTGTACACAGCCAGCATTGAAGAAAACAGTGACGCAAGTAAGTAGATGACACTCCTTCTCTGCATTATATCATATTGATTTCTCTTGGCCAAAAGCTGTAGGAAATTGACATACAGGTAATAAAAGATCGGAAAAGTCAAACTTGTATTTTGAACAAACACCACAAATTCTAACTTAAAACTGACCTAGAAAAAAAAATTGTATCTAAAATGCAAAATATCCTCCCATTTGTGGAGGATTCTCACACATGTGATATAGCACGAGATTTAGCGCCTTCCTTAAAGATTATTACTGGCTCATGATTAACTTAATCTAAAGGCGTTAACTGAAGAAGAAACCATAGATGTGGAAAAGGGCTCTGTGCTGGTCTATTCCTCGAATTCTGAGCACAGAATTTGAATTTGAATTCAAAGCACACCGGAGAGAGACGAAGGATGCGTTTCCGACAGTACACATCAGGTTGGTCCCAGAGGGTAATCCTTGGTTCTTCACAGTCTACACAGCAAGCCACATTACATTTTCTTATTTATTTCACTTTTTCCATCCGGCGTAATTCTAGCTCTAGCTCCAATACTCTTTTTCCCTCTATCAGTTCTCCTGCACGTCTTCTCTTTCTATGCCTGCCTGATATTGCTATTTTCCTCTGTTCTGCCCTCTTTCCTTCTGCCTCTTTCTTTCCCCAATCTTCTAATATTCCTTTTCCTTTCATACTCTATGTCTGCCTGTGTACCTCTAAATTAGATTTGGAAAAAAGAATAGAAAAAAGAAATTTCAGAAGAAAGGCAGATAGAAAGCAAACTAGAGATACTGATGGAGGGTCAAAGAAAGAAGGATGGAGAAGTCTAGAGGAAAAGAAACAAGAGGGAAGAAATACTGGAGGAGAGAAGGAAGAAGTAAAAAGGCAGGAGTCACGGGGCTGTCTGCAGAGCTCCTTCTTCAGAGACCCTAAAAACAGTGATGTGGAAAATAAGAAACACAAAATATTTTATAACACAGGATGGGAAGACATACAGAAGTAAAATAAAGGTTTCGCCCAAGAAAGGCCAAACAGAGAGAGGGTTCAAAACCCATCATTACTTCCTCACAATATACTCCAGCACAACCTGAGGAAGGGAGAGAAGGTGAAACCCACATCTAAACCCACGCCCAAGTCCACGTCTGCGTCCACTGGGGTGCTGGTTAGCAGTCTTGTTAATGCTCCATCATGCAAGGAGAGTGAACCACGAGGCCAAGGCATATTTTCATAAGCTATGAATTCTGTGAAAACTGGCTTTTTCTATTGAAAGGGTCCTTGGTTCTCTGTGTTATGGTTTTTCACGTTGCAGCTGGTCTAGGAAGGAGAAAAACATCAGGGACCAGCCAGCTCTGGAAAATCTGTCCTGTGGACTGATGTTCTTCAGGACAACCTAAGATGCACGTTCTTTGTCCCTATGAATAATTAAGAACTTCCTATTCCTGTGGACAAAGCTTCTTTTCAACAGTTATATGTTTTTAATGAATTAGTAAAGTGCTATCATCCACCAAGGCAACCAACATAATTCTCTACTTTCTGGATGAATGAAAATAAAGACTATAGGTGCTCAATAAATAACCTTAAAATTGAATTTAATTAGCAATGAATTCTGGAACTCTGAAAAGAAATATAACACACACAAACACACACACACACACATACACACACACAAAATACATCATAAAGAAAACTAAAAAAAAATTGAATTGAATTAAGCTATAATCTTTATTATTTAAGCATTTTAAAATAATGTCATATGACCACAGCAAAAACAAATTGATAGGGGAGCCTGGGTGGCTCAGTGGGTTAAACCCTCTGCCTTCAGCTTGGGTCATGATCCCAGGATCCTGGGACCAAGCCCCACATCGGGTTTTCTGCTCAGCAGGGAACCTGCTTCCTCCTCTCTCTCTCGGCCTGCCTCTCCGCCTACTTGTGATCTCTATCTGTCAAATAAATAAATAAAAATCTTTTTAAAAATAAAAATAAATAAGTAACAAATTGATAAAACCGTTTTCAGCTTTATGATAAAGGTTATGGAACTTTTCATACATTAATGATTACTGTAGTTTGCTGCTAATTTACATTTAATCATCAAAGAGTGCAAGTACTTTATAACCTGTAAAGGATTGTATAGAAGCAAACCACCATTATTTCTGCAATCAGGCTGTAACTGGAAGTTATGATACTACATTCTCATGGGAACTAAAATAAAAGAAAATTCAGGGGAAGGCCAACCACTCTTTGCTCCTATGCCTGATGATTTGCTCAATTGATTCTAACAGAGCCCCAAACATTCTCCACTTCCATCTTCATTTCTAGACACACTGGTTGTAAAGTTAAGTGCCACAGATGCAGATGAAGACAATCATCTGAATTCTAAAATAGCCTATAAGATCATCTCTCAGGAGCCAGCAGGTGCACCAATGTTCATCCTGAACAGGTACACTGGAGAAGTCTGCACGATGTCCAGTTTCCTTGACAGAGAGGTAAAGCCTTCTATGAATGAATGATAAGAAATAAGGAATTCCATTCGCAAAAGACAAAGATAAAATTATCTCTTTATGTCCTTCCTGCAATGTAAAGGTGGGAAGGAACAATAATCCAACCATGACTTTCCAACGACAATTGTAAGAAGAAAAGATTATATTAAACTCTTACATAAAATTATAACAGGAAATTGGAAGAACAACAGAAGAATGTGTTGGATTTCATTCAAAAGTAGATCTAAGTCTTATAATTCTTTTTCATCTTAAGCAACACAGTATGTATAACCTCCTCGTGAGGGGCTCAGATCGAGATGGAGCGGCAGATGGACTGTCTTCTGAGTGCGACTGCAGAATCAAGGTTTTAGATGTCAACGATAATTTCCCCACCTTGGAGAAAACTTCTGTAAGTTGTTACTCTTATAACCCTTTTTCCCTAAGTGTCAGATATTGATTTGCTTTCCCGCTAGTTTGTGAGCCTGGTTCTATTGTATGTAGGAATGGACACAGCTTTGCTATGTGAACCTTGGAACTCCTTACATATAATAACAGATCTCATATAATTAGTAATACTATATTAACTTTGTATGGTGACAGATGGTAACTAAACCTACTATGGTGATCATTTCACTGTATATTTCACACTTCACAATGTATATAAACATTGAAATACTACATCATACATCAAACTAAAATGATAGTGTATTTTAATCGAATTTCATTAAACAGCAATAATATAACTTTCTAGTGTGTGTTTACCTCTGAGTCACTATTCTGTGCAACTTCCATCTATGAAAGCAGCAGAGCATCTCCTCCATACTCTCTACTTATAGACATGTGGGATTTTATTAATATAAATCTGGGAATTGTGTAACTTTATTGATCTATCTTTAGAGGCCTGATAATTTGCTGAATTAATTCTACAAGGGTCCCAAACATTCTCAACTTTCATCCTCATCTTTAAGCATAAAGAAGCATAAAACTGAAAATAGCAAGGCCAAATGTGGCTCACCAGCACTTTGGTTTAAAAAAAAAAAAAGTTTTATTGGACCACAACTTGACTCATTCCTTTATATGTTATCGGTGGGTGCTTTGATCCTACAGCAGCAGAGATAACTAGTTGCAACATGAACTCTCTGGCTCACAAAGCCTAAAATACAACTCTCTGACCCTTCATAGTAAAAGGAAGGAGTAACTTAAGGAAAATTAAAAAATAAGCGAGAAAAATGAAAAAAAAAAGAAAAAGGGAACAAAGTGCCAGTTTGACCTTGACTGCACATACAGCACAAAAAAAAAATCAGTTTTATTATCCTATAATCATTTTATTCTTATATTTCTGATTGGAATGTATGGCATTTAATAATGGTTCAAAAAATTATTTATGGAATTTATTGTTAGTATCTTAAATGACAGTTAATGTATTAATGAATATCTTTCCTCTCTCGAAAGTTTATTGATTATAAAATTGACCTATGTCATTTCAGTATTCAGCAAGTATTGAAGAGAATTGTCTAAATTCAGAACTGATACGACTACAAGCAATTGATCTTGATGAAGAAGGCACCGATAATTGGTTGGCAAAATTTTTAATTCTCTCCGGAAATGATGGGAATTGGTTCGATATTCAAACAGACCCACAAACCAATGAGGGCATTTTGAAAGTCGTCAAGGTAGAGTATGGGATCTGCAATATTTCTAAAGTTTTAAAATACTCTTACAGACAGAATCTGCCTCCACAAAATACTCTATAACCTCGAATACTACTTATGTGGACCAGTGCTGTAAGTTAGCTCACTATGCCAGACTGAGACTTACAGCCCAGCAACATGCTCTTTATTACCCAAATCAATAAGAAATAAGGAGGGTGTTTTGTTCTCATAGTGCCCAATATCTAGTTGGAAAGACAAGCCATGCCTTCTCAAAATAGATAATGAGTTAAAAACAAAGAAGTAGTTGTATAGATGTAATAACATTAAACACAATGAATGGCCAAATGGTGAAATATAAAATAATCACTAAGAGGTGAGATCTTTCTGAGCTGGATTTGTCTGAAAAGGTTTCATGCAGAGATCACAGCTTAACCAAGACCTTGCGACTGAGCTTGCTAATGTGAGCAATGAGCAGACTCCCTGAGGTAAGGAAAGGTAAAGCATGTTCAGGTACCGCGAGCAATTCTTTGAGGCTGCAGCAGAGTGTTCATGGAAGGAAATAAAGATGCAAGAACAAAGATGTTGAGTTAGAGTCAGTCTCATTTGACTTTCTCTTACAAATTAATTTTTCTTAAACTACTTTATGATTTTTACCTTATGGACAGCAACAAAATCTAAAAATACAAATTAGAAAAAACTAAAACTGCAAACCAGTAAGATTAAAATTAACTTTAATGTAATAAGGGAAATTAATTTTTTCATAAATAAGGGATATTAATTTTTTCTCAAACAAAATTACTACTAACAACATAAACAGAACTTAGAGTTATGAAAACATATACTAATAAACGAATGCACACCTTTAATTTGGTACACAGGTGAACTGTAATTATTCCATTCTGTTACTACTTTTCTTTATCCCAGTTACTGTATATCAGCAAGCCGTTTGGCCTTCATCTAATGGAAACACATCATTTCTATATAGAGTCTTTCTCTGTTCTTTTTGCAATTATCTGGAGCAATTAAAGTATTACTACTTCACCACAAAATGCAATCACCAGCACTGAAATAATGCACTGTATTAATTTATGAGGTGGTCACCAAAATTATGGAAAATATCTATGTATACCTTCTAAGACTGTCATTTAAATGAGCACACAAAATTTCAAAATTCCTGAGGAGAGCACAAGGACTCTAAGAACTAACTAGAGCCTTCCTGTTTGAGAAATATTGCTTTACGCCATAGGTTGGCAAACTATAGCCCACAGGCCAAATACGACCTGCCATAATTTTGCTCATACCATTTTATTGAAATATAGCCATATTCATTATTTTCTATGGCCATTTCTACCCTCCAGTGGCTGAATTGAATGTTTAAAACAAAAACTGTATATGGCTTCCAAAACCTAAAATATTTACTATCTGCTCTTACCCAAAAAATTTTACTAATCCCTACTTCCAGATAAAAAAAAACTTGGGGATATTAAAAAAAAAAAAAGCAGTCATGGTATGAGCTCAACTCCAGAAAGCTTAAGGTTAAGAAAATAATTACTATGTGAATCAAGTCCTGAGGTGCTAAGAACCTAATCTAAGGCAATAGTGGTAAAAATGGAAATGAGAGAACAAGACTAACAACCATTGCCAAATTAACATAGATAAGGAAGAGAGAGAAGTCATCGACCATCCCACAAAATTCTGAATATTTAGTCAAATTTGTTTCCAGAGATCAGAATTTGTTCAACCCTTCATCTCAGTTAAAAACCAAGATCTAGACATGTCATATAAATTTTACCCATCTTCTTACCATCATAATCATTTTCTTGGATTGTTATCTTATAGCATGTATCTGTTCTTTGTTTTTGGTCTGCCTCTGAACCTACTAAAAAACATAGTTAAGGACTTTGCATATAAACAGCTCCATCTAAATATTCCGCTCTTAGCACTTGGCCCAGTGGCCAGAAGATAGTAGAAAATCACTAAAAGTTTGAGGGTGATGCAGTTCTCACCCAAATGGGAGTCACCAGGCTTGATTTCATATTTCATAATTTTTTAAAATTATAAAAATGAGAAAGAAAACACATTTATAATGCAGGCAATGCACTATACTTATACTATATGTTTTCTGTGAGAGCTAAAAGGTGTTTTTTTGTTGTTTTTTTTTAAACATACATAGTTCATCACAAAGAAGAACTATGGGAAATTCAATTTCATGAAAAACTGGTCAAGGTAGTGTTAGATTTCTTTTTTTTTTTAAGATTTTATTTATTTATTTGACAGACAGAGAGAGAGATCACAAGTAGGCAGAGAGGCAGGCAGAGAGAGAGAGGAGGAAGCAGACTCCCTGCTGCGCAAAGAGACCGATATGGGGCTTGATCCCAGGACCTTGGGACCATGTCCTGGGCTGAAGGCAGAAGCTTTAACCCACTGAGCCACCCAGGCACCCAAGGTAGTGTTAGATTTTATGCAGACACAGTGTCTCTGTTTCTTGAAGAAAGCAGGAAGAATATACCTAAGAATATCAAAATAACATGGAAAGGCTACTTAAAATGAAACGTAAAACCTTAGTATGTATATCAGGACCCAGCTTTAAGAGAAGACTATGTATTTAGAGAACATATGTGTAATTTCCCAAGTTTGGCACTTGCAGTGAGGTCACTAATGTTCTCCCGCATCCTCTCCATCTTCACTCAAGCTGCCATTTAACCTTGTGGAAACTGGCCCTTCAGTCACGGGCTCTTATTGAGCTTTCCATAACCCTTTTCTTGGTCTAAGGATATTATAAATGATTCAATTCAACTCAAATGTGTTGAGAACTGTGAGGTGCTAGAGATAATAAAGGTGAATGAAACATGGTCCTTGTTCTCAAGAAACTTGTAGTGTAACAAGAAAATCTTTAAGAAAGTAAAAAACAAAAAACAAACAAAACCTGTCAATAATAACATCGTTTAGGTATTAATCAATAAATGTGTATGGGAATACTAACAAACAATATAAATGTGTGTGTGCGTATCACCATTGAGAAGAAAAGCAAAGTGTTATCTAATTGAAATTCTAACAAAGAAATACTAGCTCTCTGTCTTACCAGGCAGTCATGGAATACCAGCTAGTAAGTTATATGGCTTTGTAGAGGTTTTATGCATAATATCTAATCATCCCAACTCTGGGAAGAAAATATTCTGATTCCTTGTTTTATAGAAAGTGAAACAAAACCAAAGAGGAAAACTAAGTTGTCTTAAGTTCACCCAGGTGGCAAATGACAAAGCCAGGATCCAAGCAGAGCTCTCGTTTTCCCAGGTCATATTTAACGTGCCTCAGGGTGGAATCTGGGGCCCGGAACACAAGCAAGAAGCAAGAGGCTGTGCCTTGAGACAATTCCTTCTGTCCAACTCCATAAGCCCCTTCCAACTGTGTGTGCCTGCTACTCTCTTCCAGACCCATTTGCACCAGAAAATATCAATTCCTGATAAGCAGAACATACATACCCACACACACCATTTTCCCAGTCCCCTGCCATAGAAACACTGCCTGTTTTGTAGACAGACTGCTAAGCTCCTCCCTTTTCCCACCTTAATTCTAAAATGAACCAGCACCCCCCTGAGAAATCGCAGGGTTCTATTAACGAAGATCCGAAGCAAAAACAAGCAAACAAACAAAACTTCACGTGAGTCTCTAACAGCTTAGCTTCGATGCTAAAATTTAACATAGCAAAAACTCACCAGAAGCCAAATCTATTTTTGGAGGGGTCACCTTTATCCTGAGCGCTTCTGGAGCCTCTTGTAGACTTTAACACTTGCTCCACGCTTTCTGACACAGACCTGCGTATTCTTTGTGAGCATTCTTCAGTCCCACCTAAAACTGCAGAAA
Organism: Meles meles; assembly: GCF_922984935.1. Taxonomy (NCBI): domain Eukaryota; kingdom Metazoa; phylum Chordata; class Mammalia; order Carnivora; family Mustelidae; genus Meles; species Meles meles. The sequence continues at coordinate 55,188,645 of NC_060077.1, forward strand.
CCAGTTGTTCCAGCCACTCCATTCTAACTCCAAAACCAGACCCATAGTTGTTTTTATTGCTCTTCGCACAATCCAGACTTCTGCATACAAGTGCGAAACTCTTGATAAAAGGTCCCACTTGCAGAGGATATGAAAGGCTCTGTGCCCTTCCTCTGCTTTTTATCTTCCCTGCTGGAGGGAAGATCAGCCCCCAACCAATTCACAATATTCTGTGAATGTCTATAATTGACACAACGTTATATACATATTAATATACTTTCCACCACCATATCTATTCAAAAGGGAGAGAACTATTCCGACAAGCAAAAAGCACATATGTACGCACAAAGGACCGCCAGGAGATTCCTCTACCAGAAGAGAGGATCTCAGATCTCTCATTTGTTTAAAGACAGCATGGAATTCTAGAAAATAAAAACTGAGATATAAAAGAGGGGTTTCTTCCCATCGAAAATCTATTTTTGACCACACCATTCATAATTGGCTCTGTGTGAGGCATCGTGTTGTCCAGGGAGAGAACAGATGTACCAAAGAATCAAAAGCCCAAACCTGAAGGGTGTGAGCTGAAATCGAAGGAATCATGTGCACAGGCCCCATGTAAGGGCACAACTGAATTCCTATAAATATTTCTACCTTATTAGCTCTTGTGAGGAATTAACTAAAATTTACTGAGAAAATATTTATGATGTCATAGAATTTCCTTGAGAAGCAGGGTCTTGCTTGTTGGCAGTGGTCTCTTGGCTTCTGTTGTTGGTAACCGTGATGCAAGTTTGCTTACATTAGCTTCCAGGACACTTCTAAACAGACTTTGTCCAGCAAGGTTGCTTACATTAGTTTCCAGGACACTTCTAAACAGACTCCCTTTTCACAACTGCTTTCTCACTCATTATACAAGAGGGAACTCTCTTCCAACGGAAAATCCATTTTTTAGTATACAATTCACAGTCAGCTCTGTGCTGAATTGTTGGTAGTGACTTTTCATGTCACCACATCAATGATTCTGGATCAAAAGATTCCATTCACCTTTTATCCAAAGAACCCATTTCAAAGGTAGCTTTTCTCTGGGAAAGGTATTTACCTATTAGAATGTGCCCTGTGAAGAAACCTTGTTGTCTCCCAGACCCAGCACAATGAAATTATAGTTTAGGGCTGCATTTAATAATCATGAATTTTCCTTTAGAAGTTGTTTGCATCATTTTTTTTTAAATTACATGTTCATTTACATCATATATATTGGCTCCTTTATTCTGCTGAATTCAAGAGATTCTCAGATGTGGATTCTACAAAGAAAACCTGGGTCCTATTTATTCATTCACCAGTTGTAAACCCCTTTTTATTTCATGCTAAGTTTTTTATTTTTCTCATTTGGAAAGAGATCGATCTTGACTTCAGGGTCTTTATATAAGAAGTTTAGAACTCTAGTAGATAGTCCAACTTAAGTCACAGGCCTAAATGACCTACATACCTGATTATGCCAAGCCATAAAGGGAATAACATATCTGAAATATCTGATGCAGTACTTGGTAAAGTTTTATCCATTCAAAAATCTGAATTACATAGCTCCTGGACTTCACTCTCGTGTGCTTTCTTATCACAGCTACTTATTCTATCAAAAGAGAGTCCTTTTGCTGTTTTGGAAATTTTACTTTCTATTATTTCAGATGCTGGATTATGAACAAATGCCTAATATTCATCTTGGTATTGGAGTGAAAAACCAAGCTGAATTTCACCACTCAGTTGCCTCTCGATTCCAAATGCACACAACTCCTGTGAGAATTCAGGTTGTTAATGTGAGAGAAGGACCCACATTTCATCCAAATTCTATGACCTTCAGTATACGAGAAGGAGTAAGAGGGAATTCCTTATTGAATTATGTGCTTGGTACCTATACGGCTACAGATTTGGACACAGGAAACCCTGCCACAAATGTCAGGTACCACAAAAACTGTGCTCATGTCAAAGTGATAAAATGGGGTTTTGTCCAGTGTTGACTCACACAGAATGTGCTAGACCGTGTGGGTTGAAGTAGTTTTTGAGTTTGGCTTTGCTTCTCTTGTTCATTTGCTTGCTTTAGAACACTTTTGTAGCACTGACATTTTTCTAAGATTTTAGTAGTATTTAAAGGCAATATGGCCTCCAGCTGGTTAGAAAGGTAATTGTGTCCAGGAAGAAACTATGAGGTCAAAGGGCTGCCTAAGAGATTCTGGAAGTATCTCTAATCTTTTGTGGCCAGTTGTTACCACCCTGGCCCCAGGCTGATTTATGCTGTAAACTATGAGACATAATAAAAGATGAATCACTGCTTGTTTCCTTGAAACCTGTCTCATCCAATGAAGCTGGGGTTAGTCTCAACCCCCAGCGTGATTTAAGAGGAAAAAAAAAAGATAATAAGAGAAGTTGAAACATAGGTGTTTCAGAAATTTGATTAGTGTAAAGAAAGTCAGAACTGGAGAAATAGGTAGGCATTCAGGGCGCTAGTACACAGATTATACATGAATTACATTATATTACAAGATACTCTAGAAAATGATTCTTGTGAAATATGTAAGTATTCTCTATGTCTTTTCCTTATCTCTCTTCTTCTCCTCCTCCTAATATTTTAGGAGTGAACAGTCTACTGATTTGTAAATTACTTTGACATTAGTAGTTTTGATTACTTGATAGACTAAAAAATTTACAGACAACAAAAATTATGAAGTCTATCAATACGGGATAGAAGAAAATGATGTGTCAGACAAGTACCTTGGACACTTGAAATTAGGCCTGGTACAGAGGCCAGATCTTCATCTACTAAGATCAAGCAATTTGAATCCATTATATTATTATATTATACATATTATATTATATTATATATACCACAACCCCTAATAGGCCAAGAGTGAGATACTCTAAAGCTAATACACCTTAAAATGTAAGAAAAATGAAGTATATCACATGTGAAAAAGAGTAAAGGATATTCCCTCAGTATATAATGCTATAATAAATAAACCTGAAAAAGACTCATCCATTGTACTAACAATTATAGTACGAATTAAAAAGTAAGAATCATGAAATTTTAAAACTCTGTTGTGAATCCGTGTATTAATAAGTTTAACACTAAAATTTTATTGAGATATATATATACATATGTGTGTGTATATATATATGTATATATATATATACATTTTATAAACCAAGGCAATCATCACCGTAAAACACACAAACACAATATTTATGTTTAACACATTGTGACTTAAAATTAACTTTTGTAAGAGCAAATGATAAACTTATTTATTTAAAAACAGGTATATCATAGGACATGATGCAGGCAGCTGGTTAAAAGTAGATTCAAGGACTGGTGAGATACAGTTTTCTAGGGAATTTGATAAGAAGTCAAAATATATTACCAATGGGATATACACAGCAGAAATCCTCGCTATAGACGGTAAGAAAATTTCTTCTCTATATTTTAAAAAATCATTATCCCACTAAATACAAATGTAATTCTAATGTTGATATTAGATTGACTCAAGTAAAAGACATCATTTAGTGTGTCTGTCTGCAAGACTTCTAGAGAGTTCTAAGTACCTTAGATTAAGAACTGAACTCAGGGGACGCATGGGTGGTTCAGTCATTAAGCACCTGCGTTCAGCTCAGGTCATGGTCCCAGGGTCCTGGGATGGAGCCCTGCCTTGGGCTCCTTGCTCAGCAGAGAGCCTGCTTCTCCTTCTCCCACTTGCCCTGCTTGTGTTTGCTCTCTTGCTGTCTCTCTCTCTGTCAAATAAATAAATAAAAATCTTAAAAAAAAAAAAGTACTGAACCCAGTACACTCATTACCATAATTTCTATTTAAATCATAATTTATTTCACCTACTTCCAAAAAAGAACTGTATGTGACTTACAGCATAAAGCATAAAAGTTTAAGTCTAAAAGTAAAACTCAGTTTCTGTTTATGGCCTCATTTCTTGAGATGTTTAATCCAACTTTCAGAGTATATTAGGAATGTTTACATAAAGTAAGTGTGACAAGGTGTACACAAAGCTCATTTGGGGATGACCAATGGGAACAGCAGTATCCCAAAGAATAGTTATTTTAAGGATTTTTTTTAAAGATTTTTTATTTATTTATGAGAGAGAGAGAGAGAGAGAGATTGTGCACACACTCACACACACACACATGAGCAGGGATGGGAGTGGAGAGGAAGAGCAGAGGGAGAGGGACAAGCAGACTCCACACTGAACATGGAGTCCCAGGTTGGGCTCCAACGCAGGACCCTGAGATCATGACCCAAGCAGAAACCAAGAGTCAGATGCTTAACCAACTCAGCCTCCCAGGTGCCCCAAGAGTATAGTATTTTAGTACCACTAAAACTGAGCTACAATGAAAAGCCTGTGTAAGTACAGCTTAAGTGGACATGTTGTCCAAAGTAGGATGCTAAAGCACAAGATTATTCCAAATATAAGAGCGAAATTAGGTCATAAGTGCAGATACACTGAACTTTTAAATGAGCGGCTTCTTGTGAGAAAATCTGTTAAACGTTCTTGGTGACTGCAACAGGAAATCACTTATCAATAGTTAATCATTCTCTGAACAGTGCCTAGGAAACAGCTACTACAGAACAAAACAGAAATAAGGTCAGTAGCCAGGAAAGAAGAGAGAAAACAGGTCTTGCAAATATATACATAATAGAAGATAAATACTATAGGTTTGTATTGTTTATATCTGAGCTTTACAGTGGCCAAAGACAAAGAGGCACTGTAAACACACACACATACACACACACACACACACACACACACACACAAGCAAGATAATACCCAAGTAATTATAGTCCATATATTTTGCTCTTCATCACGTGAGCACCATTTTAAACACTGGGTCAGTTATTGAAATATTAGAGTCTGATTTATTATCAGCATTCTAGAACACTTATTCCTATAATGGATTCTAACCATGTTGATCATGGCCTATGTTTGCATATTGGTCATATGTAAATATCTTTAAAAACTAGAATAAAAATTAGTCATCGAGTGAATGAAGGAGGAAAATACTATCAAAATTACAACAGAAAACAAAAAACAAGACTTACTGTTTAGATACCTAAGCAGAGTATCTGCACAGGCACAAGATATCCAGGTGGAAAAGTGAACTAAAAGCTCAGATTCTTATTCGTCCTCGGTCCCTTCTAATAAACTATATTAACCCAAAATTTGTTTCAAGTAGGTTAGGAAAATAATTTAACAGATTCATATTTGTTTTCAGAAGTGCCATTTTGAAGAGAAATGGCATCTAAGGGATGTTATTAAAATAAACAGCAAAATAGAAAGAAAAAATATACAAACAATTATTGCATTTCGATTGTGATTATTTTCCTACAAACTCAAAAAGCATCTTGAATGGAAGGCTGTGAGTCTGTTCATGGGGACAAGGTAGAAACAGAGAGCTATGGCGTCTTGGGATGTGCAGGAGTTGGCTGAACGAAACTGAGATGAATAACATTTTGGGAAGAATGAATATAATGCACAAGAGTCCTGGTTTAGGAAGAAACTTGTTCCAAGAACTAAAAAAGAAAAAGTGTGGCTGGAAGGTAGCGAGCAAAGACAAGAGTGGTTTCGGGTCATTGAAATAAGCAGGAACCCAACAACCACCCCGCAAGAAGTCATTCATGCTAATCCTATATGCTGTGGCATCATCGTGGAGTTTTGAGAAAGAATTTTCTCCCTCATACCATTTACCCCAACACCAACGATGCTCTGCTGTTTCAGATGGCTCTGGGAGAACGGCCACAGGAACCATATGTATCGAAGTTCCTGATGTCACTGATTACTGTCCAGTTGTTTTAGCTGAAAGTCATTACATATGCATTGCCTCTTCATCAACACTTATCTCTGCAAGAGACGTTGGTGATCATTCTTATGGGTCTCCCTATACCTTCTGTGTTGTTGATCAGCCACCAGGGACCGCTGACATGTGGGATATGGTACCAGTAAATGGTAAGTGGAATGCAAACTTGCTCATCTTTAAGACCAAAAGCAAACACAATGACTAAATAATTAGGCAAGACAGGCAATAATACTTTCTATCTCTGTTTCTATGATTCTTGACCACATTCCTAATAAGTGAGAAAATCTTTCATATTCACACTTAGGATATTTGGAAAATTTTTCAACTGGTATAAAAGTAAAAATGTTTTCTCAACACTGTGATTACAAATAGTAGTATGTAAATATCAGTTTATCTACCATTTTGTATATGTGGTATGTTACACCAATATTTGATCAGCTGGAAACAAACTGAACTCTTGACTAACTCATCATATGTCACAGTTCCCTACTTTGAATTATTTCACGCAAATCTCTTAAAAGTTTCCGAAACTCAAGTATCACATAGATACATCTACATATTTTCTACTCAGGTGCACACAAGAGCAATGAAATTCTTTCTAGAAAGAATGATAAGCTCAGACTTTTTGTAAAGGTTAAAATTTAAATCCAAATTGCTCGATGTGGGAAGAATGGTTAGGCAAACAGTAGTACATATTATTAAGATGTAGTACATACAGCGTTAAAGTTAGAATTATAAGAAGCATTTAGATACAAAGAAACACATGAACCAAAATATTTAAATAGTGAAGATGTCCAAGTAGTACATGTGTTTGTGGTAACTGTTGCTACGTTAAAAAAAAAAAATGCCTGGGGGTACTGAGAGCAAATTTCAGACAACACAACATTTTATATACTTGGGTTCTACCTCCCTGAGATGTCAAATAGATAATAGAAAATGAAATGCGATAAGAGGACCTCATTTGGGTCACAATAGCTCTCTAACTTCCTTCACTTGAAGCAACAATAAAAGATTTTTAGGGGGTGACAGGATGGGGGTCCGACCTCAGAGCCCAAGGTGAGAGGAAATATTTCCCAGCTCTCGGAAGCCACTAAGCTTCTCCATTCATAGAATGGAGAAACCCTAAAGCGATGCCAGAAAAAAAAATACCACCCTTAAGGACTTAGTCAAAAGAAGAAATTAGGCACTTGTTTTCATAAGAAAACTTGTTGGCTCTTTTCCACAAAACCACTTTAATATTTTAAAAAGCTAAGCACGAAAGTAACCCCATTAAAATTAAGACAACTTCGAATTCATCCTTCCTATAAAACCCAATATGTCATTCTTAAATAACAACTGCTGACCACATTTTCCTCACTAAGATCCTAAATATTATGAGCAAAAACATTGTTTTAAAAAGGTTCAATGTGGAGGTTCATAAAGGTATTCAAATTATAGTACAGATTTGCCAATAAAAAATATAATTGCATCAGAGACAATATTCCTGGAGTTCTATTTAGATGTTGGTGTTAAAGAACGGAATAAACTTTAACCTAATGTGCTGTGGCATTGCACATTATTCAATTCTTGCCTTGTGCACAGGTTACATTTTGGTAGACACAGTTGACTTATCATATAGCTAAATGAAATTAATAAATGATCATATTTATAATTAGTTCATGTTATGGGTTAATCAATTAACAGTCATGATTTAGGTATAAATTTAATCCTCTCTAAATCTTCTTTGGGTTAACAAATAATTTCAACCTATGTTTTAAGCAATAATTTCCATGCAAATCAATAGGCAGTGGTAGTGCACAGAATTAGGAAAATAATAGCTATTGAAATCATCTAAATTTAAGTGACCGAACAGCACCTCTGCAGTCAAATGCTCTACCACTGAGCTATACCCCCAGAACAGCACCTCTGAATAAGAGATAAACGACAGTCTTAAGGAGGCTATTTACAAACCATAATCCTAAATAGAAGACTTCTACTATTTCCTTTCTGCTCGATACTTTTCATTCATTGGACAAATATTTACTGAGTGCATAAAATATGCCAAATGTTACTGCTCTAGAAAATAAGCGGCAGCGTCCTAGCCTCCTTCAAAGAAATAACAATTCAGCAGGAAGAAGTATTAAACAATTCATTATAAATATTTTTTTAAGAAGTCAGTATAGGGTGCCATATGACTAAGGGAACATGAGAAAAATAAGGCCCTAGGTGAGTCTTGGGTATTAAGAAGGGTTACCCCAAGGAATTTCCATTTATTTTCTCTTTCCTCTCTTCCTTTTCAGGTACCTCTGCCATCCTGAAGGCTGTGCAGCCTTTAGAAACGATTGTTTACCAAATCCCAATCATAGTGAAGGACAGCTATAACCGGGCATGCGAACTGCCACAGATCGTAGCGTTAGAGGCCTGTGACTGCGACAACAACCACGTGTGCTTGTATCCCAGCACAACGGGCGTCGACGTAGGGGATGGCAGCTCAGCCACCAGTGACATATATGGCACTATCACTGATGAACAGGCTGGGGGTTCAAATGTTGGTCTCGGACCGACAGGGATGGGCATGATCGCCATGGGACTCCTACTACTGCTTTGTAAGTACTAGATCGAATCCCCTTTTCAGCAACGCTTCAAAACAAGAATGTAACCAGGTTCACTGGGGTGGCTAGTTTCATTTGGCCGCTTCCTTTTGGTATCTATAGCAATTCTCATGGGGATTTGGGAAAAAAAAAAAATCGGTGGGAGTAATAGGGGCACGCACTTGTTCCGTAATAATAACTAGAAATATTGAGGGTCACTGAGATGAAAAACACAAGCAAATTTCTAAGTATAAAATAGCAAAACAGAGTAAATCTCATCATGAAAATTTTTAGCCAAGTGCTATAAAAGAGGTAAGAAGCAATTCAAGTCCAACTGGGAAAGGTTGGGAGTCTTTACAGAGAAAGTGGCTTTGACCCAGGCCCTACACACCAAAGATTTTCTTAGAAGGAGAGTGGTATCTGGGGGAAAATCTGAAAGGAACAACACAAACATAAATAAGGAGAGGGATGGAAAGGCACTGACCACGCAGGAAATGGACAGGCTAAAATGCGGCTGGGAGCCATCACACAGGAATGTTCATCATAAGCCAAACATTCTGGGCTTCAGTCCACAGGCAATGAGAAATCAGTGAGGATGTGTGAAATCAGGTGACCTGTTCACACTGGCTTAATAGGAAGCCTGAAGAAGAGCCTAGAAGAGAATATGAACCTCTGGATTCTTGATAGGAGTGTCTGCAACTAGGACCATGGTCATAGGCATGGTGAGGTCCCTAAGCAAACCCTGTGAAAGGGGTCCTCCTCTGCCTATACCATTTTTTGAAACATGTAGGTCCTCAGAGGAGTATTATATTTTAGGCTGCCCCTGCAATACTTTAGATTTTGTGGAAATAAAAAATCAAATTTTGTGGAACTTCAAAATTAAAGCTGACTAAATACTTCAAACTGTAATATGAATACGCTTCAGTGGAGAAGTACACACTAAAACATGATCATTTTGAGGAATGAAAAAACAACAAGTGACTTTTGGACAGATTTTCTTTCTAAAATTTTATTTATTTATTTATCTGTCAGAGAGAAAGAGAGAGAGAGAGAGCAGGCACAAGGAGGGGGAGAAGCAGGCAGAGGGAGAAGCAGGCTCCATGCTGAACAAGAAGCCCGATACAGGACTCGACCCCAGGACCCTAGGGATCATGACCTGAGCCAAAAGCGGGTGCTTAACCAAATAAGCCACCCATGCATCCCCGCACTTCCTTTCTTAACTAATAGGAACTTTCAAGATTATACTAAGATCATGAGCGATTATCATAATGGCATTAGAGATATTTTTCCAGAACGTGTCAATAGCAAATGAGTCGAGGTATCAGCTTGCTTTTAAGCCAGTGGGTCTCGGTCTCAGCTGCACATCAGAATCATTGGAGATCTTTAAGATTAATCATGTTCAGGCAGGAGTACCCAAGATGAGACCCCAGCTGCGGCACGTGTAAGCCCTCTGCTGAAGCTGATATGCTGTTCAGGGATAAAAACCCAGAGTCAGCTGCATTCCCCCACAGACAAGCGCTCAGAATTTCACAACTCTTTCTTAATCAGGCCAACAAAGCGTAAGAGTTGTGAAGTCGATTGTAGGAGGAGCATACCATTTTGGAGAGTTATTTGTCCTCAATGGAGAAACCCAGACTCTGTTCTGGGTGGGGAGCAACCTTGTGATGGAGAGAGGAGGGGCTCCTGCCCAAAACATCTTCTCAAAGAGCCTTAATTTAAGACTTTTGATGTTTGCTCCAAGTGAGATTAACTATTTCAACGAAATCAATTAAAGTCCTGATTTAGCAGCTTTGATACTTTTGTCCATACCTCTAAGTAACTCAGGGGAATGCATGTTATACTAGGCAACTAGAAAAGTATAAAAAACAACTACAGTGGACCCCAAAGAACTAAACTGAGTATATTCTAAAATCTTAGAAAACTTAAGAAATGTTGATATTTATAGAATAACATGTAGAATTGAGGTAAGTTTTCATTATAGTTTTTAGACAAAAATCTTAAAATAATAAATATAAAGAGCTCAATTAAAATTAGTGGGTGATATTTGATTGATTCTAAGTGTAAATATGAGGTTGAAGGAGAAACCTATTTTTAGGTCCTATAACTGAAATTTGTATTCAGTCTTTTTTGATAACATATATTAGTTGTGTATTTAACTTATACATATATACATGATGCTTGGTTACATAGATTTGTATATATTGGTTTTTATATGGATAGGAATATATGTATATATATACACACACACACACACACACACACACACACACATATCCACAGAGACTATGTGTACATATATACATATCCAGGTACCTGCACATATATACATGTTCTTGGAGATAAGTACATATTTATTCATGTGTATATGTAGGCTAGTAAATATATACACACATACAGACAATTGTAAGTGTGTACATGAGGGACTAAGAATCGGAAAATTGGATTTGAATCCTGGATCTGCCAGCAACCAGTTGGGAGTCCTAAAGTAGACTGGAGAAAAGACCTTACTTTCTTTTTTTTTTTTTTTAAGATTTTTTTTATTTATTTGACAGACAGAGATCACAAGTAGGCAGAGAGGCAGGCAGAGAGAGAGAGAGGAGGAAGCAGGCTCCCTGTAGAGCAGTGAGCCCAATGTGGGCCTTGATCCCAGGACCCTGGGATCATGACCTGAGCCGAAGGCAGAGGCTTTAACCCACTGAGCCACCCAGGCGCCCAAGACCTTACTTTCTTAATGTATCAGTAAAGATCCCTGATTTTGTGATCCCAAATTCCCTTCAGTCGAGCTTCAAAAGTCTATGTGATTTGGTGGTTTGGTGTTTATAAACATGGGTATGTATATTCAGTCCTTTAGGGAAAACTGATGCTTTCTTGCATTTGCATTTTTCCCTTTGGTTCTCGATATAATGCCGCATTTTTCAAAAAAGGATACATTCAATGACTTCCTAACTTGGACAGTATGTGTGAACTCTCTTCCCATTTCCTGAGCAGTGTCTCCACTCTTGCTGCTCATGTGTTGCTGCTGCAAACGAAGACAGCCCGAAGGCCTGGGGACAAGGTTTGCTCCTGTGCCAGAAGGGGGAGAAGGAGTGATGCAGTCGTGGAGGATAGAGGGGGCCCATCCCGAGGACAGGGTAAGCGCACTGTCATGTTCCAGAGAAGTATGGGATTTCCATGGAATTGAGCATGTCTTGACAATTATACAAGACACAAAAATAAAAATAAGTCAGCTTTTATATACTTAACGTAAAGCATGCATTTCAAAAATATTTTTCTCTCTTTTCAGGATGTGTCAAATATATGTGTACCCATGACAGCCTCTAATACCCAGGACCGTATAGATTCTTCTGGTCAGTGGACACCAAAATCTGTTTTTCTTTTTAAAATTTGCAAAATTATTCAACCAGTTAAATTTCATGTATAAGTAATTTTAAAAGAAAACAATATGTCTCCCAACTCTTTGGATGATAGTATAATGAGAGGGAAGGTTACATGTTTGAAGTTAGCATTCTCTTTTTCTTAAACTACAGGCAGAGGAGTATGGTGTAGCAATTAAAAATGTAAACTCTAGAACCAGGAAATTTGAGTTTGACGCCCAGCTATGTCCTTGGGCCAGTACTTAACCTCTCTGGGTCTCAATTTCCTTATCTTTGAAATTGAGTTTATGATAATACCTACTTCAAAGTGTCACTGTAAAGAGTCACACACACACACATTACATATGATATATAATGTATGTATTATATATTATATGATATGTTATATATGTATATGTGTGGTATGCGAATATATATCACAGAATATACACATACACATATACATACAAAATGTGTGTGTGTGTATGTGTGTGTGTGTGTGTGTGTGTGTGTGTGTGTATATATATATATATATATATATATATATCACAAAATATACATTGGAACAGTGCCTTACATGGAGTGCTATGGTAGCCATTATTTGTAATACAAGCTGTTCAAAAAAATGATAATAAAATAAAAAGCAGCAAAAATGCTCTTCTAATATACACTAAAGTACTTTTCTTAAATCTACATGTGCATTTGCCTCACCAGTCTTAGAGTCTCCTAACTTACCAGCTCCATGTACACCTAGGCATACTGTAAAATACCCAGCTAGTGGGCAATGACCAAACAAAGTTGCCCAATTCTAGAGCAGACATGAGATTTCTCAGTGGTGGTTCCTTAGTATCCCCAAGCAGAGCTGGGATGCAGAGAACCTAAGGTGGCTGAGTACACCTAGGAAAGCCAGCTCTCCCTCCAGCGCTGGGGTGAATGAGGACCGTTTCAGTTTCTGCTGGTGCCCTTGCTGTGGAGGGTTCCTGGGTGGGTTGCAAGCCCTCTCTGACAGGCCAGGGCAGCTTGCCAGAGGCAGTGATAGAGGGACAGGACAGAGGCAGAGGTCCTGCTCTTCTTGGCAAGCTCTCCACCTTAGGTGAGAAGCTGGTACAAATGTGAGGCCAAAGTCTGAAAGCAAGCTCCCTCTGTCCCATTTACTTTTATTTTATCAGCAAGCCTGAGACTGGCTAGAATTCGAATGGCTCCTTGCCTGGCTTTCCAGGACCTACTTGTGTGGGTAGGTGCGGTGTGTAACACGGCACACAGTGGCTGGCAGTGTTGCACGTGGATGAACAGGGAAGACCACTCGAGCACTGTTCTCTGAACACTCACTCCTTTCAGAAATCTACACTAACACCTACGCGGGTGGAGGAACGGTGGAAGGGGGTGTGTCAGGAGTGGAACTCAACACATGTCTGGGGACCGCCGCTGGCCTAGCCACAGGAGAAGCAGCAGGAGCTCGACGGAGGAGAAGTTCCGCGATAGGAACCCAGTGGGAATACGCTGACACGGGCCTGAACATGGCTTTCTTGGACAGCTATTTCTCTGAGGTAATCCCCCTGCACATGGTCACATGAAATAGTCTTGAGACTGAATGATAACCCCCATGGCAGTAGGTTCTTCTGAAATACACTGAGTCATTCTCAACTCTGTCTCAGTCCTGAAAAAAAAGTACTTCATATTCAATTGGCACACATCCACCTTCATACTGTGGAAAAGGCTAGCATCTCTCACCATTCCCTACTTCCCTTTGCCCATTTTTGTTTGTTTGTTTTCATTTCGGTTTCCTTCTCCTTTGCCCACTTTGTTTCCCATAGCAGCAGCAAAACAGAAGGATTCTTATCAAGAAAAAAAAAAATGTGTCTCCATGTCCTCTCTGTAGGTGTCCCTCCTGTAGGTATTCCAAGTGTCTCCAGTAGAAAGGAGAAAAAAATAAATTAAAAGCTAGGACTGGGGAAGGAAGAGAATGGTAACTCCAGAGTAAAGCATCACCATGACTTGGTGCTAGATCAGGGCCTAGAACCCCTGTCTCCTGTTCTCTCTCCAGTGCCCCATCACCAAGACTATGTGTCCCCTCACTAAGAGAAGGGATCATGGGTCTCTGAGCATTCCAAAGAAGAAAGCTTCAGTAGACTGGCCTAACAGAGTAGCACAAAGGGTAAATAAATCCCCTTGTGAGTCCCTATTTAGTATGTTTATTTCCTTTAATTAGCAATCCATTTCATCTCACATTTCAACCAGCCTGTTTTACTCCCTATATAGCAGCACATGAGTTTCACCACTGCTCTTAACCAAAAAAAAAAAATGCTCAGGGTGTTTTTGTAATTTTAAGCTCTTTCCTAAAATCGATAGTTACAAATACTATCACAGGCTATGCATGAATTGTATCAACTATGTAAATGAGTGATCAATATCACTAAGTATACTTGATAAATGAGCACAAATCATACATGTATCATAGAAATGTCACAGAAATTACATTTAATGAATCATTCGTAAAAATCACACTAATATTAAAAGAGCTTTACCATTAAAGTCAAAATTGTCCTGGGCATTCTGATATGTCAAATAAAATCAAAATATGTTCCCTTTTCTCTGTGAGCACTGAGGTCACCCTTCCCCAAACATTTCAGCTCTACACTTTAAAAAATGGCAGTAGATTTCAGAGGTGGTGTGATGCAGCCTCTCCCTCTCTTAGCTGAAGCCTGCAGAATGGTGAAGTGCTTCCTTCCTGCCACATTTTATACCTCCACCCTCCACCCCTACAGCCAATTTGTGCCCTGAGCAAGAGGAGCTTTTCCCCTTGTAGAGGGGTCACTTCAAAATATTAAACAGCAAGGTGCCCGGGTGGCTCTGTCAGTTAAGCATCTGCCTTCAGCTCAGGTCATGATCCCAGGGTGCTAAGATCAAGCCCAGCATCAAGTTCCCTGCTCAGCGTGGAGTGTGATTTTTCCTCTCCCTCTGCCCCTCTCCCTGCCACTTGCACTCTCTCTCTCTCATAAATAAATAATAAAAGTTAAAAAAAAAAATGTTAGCAGAGTTTTAAGGTAGCACCAAACTCATGAAGAAACGATTTCAAGACTTAAAACCTCTTATTTCCAATGGTAGAATTTAGAGTCTAGTACAGAGCAGAAGGTAAGCAACATTATGTAGTATAAAAAGGATAGTTGAACTTGAGGTAGCGTTCTGCAATGATTTGAGTCTTGAGCATGCCATTCACTCTCTCCAGGCCTTCGGTTACCTTGTTTATAAAATAGGGAAGGGGTAAGATTATATCAGATCCTGCGGGGTTTCTTGGAACCCAACAGGGCCACAGCACCTGAAGGAAAGTGAAGAGAGAATGAGCAGCCACCACACCCTCTTCAAAAAGAGAAGTTCCTTTCCATCTGTTCTACACCTAGGATTTCATTTAAAGGAGCTGTCATTAAAAATGATTTGAAAATCACAGTAGGTAACCTCTTAGTGCCTTCTTCCTGTTAATTTAACTCCAAAGACATCTTGACTCTCTTCACGTACATCACATAAAACCACTGAACATTTGGACACAAGTTTCTGAAGCTTAAAGATATTGACATCTTTATACATGCTTTTATTCCAAGTTGATAAAACTCTCTCTCCTCAAGTAAGTAACATATTGAACATAACTAAATATATCTTGTTATTTCTAGACCACGTCAGAAACAAAAGACTATAAATCCAAAAAATTAAACCTTATCTTTGACAAATCCGGATTGCCAAAATCTGAATAAAAGGTAGAAATTATTATTTGTTAGCTTTCAAATAAGAGTGGCTCACATTTATTCAAACTCTATGCACCATCAATACAGACTGATCTCCTTTAAAAATTCCATTTAGAATTTCAGCAAAAAATTTTCAGTGCTTTTTTCAGTTCATTCCATTAAAATCTCAAATCAGACACCTCTAAGAAATTATTGTAACTCTTTGGTTATTTTAAGGGACAAGAAACTAATTTCCTGTTTTTCTTCTAATTTTAGAAAGCATATGCGTATGCAGATGAAGACGAAGGTCGACCAGCAAACGACTGCTTGCTCATTTATGACCATGAGGGGGTAGGGTCTCCCGTAGGCTCCATTGGTTGTTGCAGTTGGATTGTGGATGATTTAGATGAAAGCTGCATGGAAACTTTAGATCCAAAATTCAGGACTCTGGCTGAAATCTGCTTAGACACAGAAATTGAGCCTTTTCCTTCACAGCAGGCCTGTATACCTATCAGTACTGACCTCCCTCTGCTGGGGCCTAATTATTTTGTTAATGACTCTTCCGGAATGACTCTCTCGGAGGCTGAATTCCAGGCAGAAATGGCGGTACCTGAACCCATGATCCATGGGGATATTGTAGTGACCGAAACTTACACAACAGCTGACCAATGTATGCAACCCACTACAATTGTTTTCGATCCTCAACTCCCACCCAATGTCGTAGTGACCGAAACAGTAATGGCACCTGTCTATGACGTTCAAGGGAATATCTGTGTACCCGCTGAGTTAGCCAACACACACAATGTAATCTATAGTGAGAGAGTGCTGTCTAGTCCTGGTATGCCTGACATGAGCAGCGGTAGCATGACTGATGGCTGTGTGGGACCTGTAATGAGTGGCGGCATTTTGGTGGCGCCCGAAATTCAAGTGACACAAATGATGAGTCCCAACATTCACATAAGCCAAACCACTGGTTCCACATCCCCAATGACATCCCGACACAGAGTACGGTATAGTAACATACATTACTCCCAACAGTAAGTGCTTTGGGTCAGTATTCCACAGGGAGACCTCGTACCTTGTAATCACCAACATATCCATCAAAGGTGTTTAGTGTACTATATTTAACATTTTAACACCCAACAAATATTCAAATATCCTAAGATCAATGCCACTCTTTGAATATCTCTTATTAGGGGGTGAATATGGCTAAGCACTTTAGATAAGTCTTTTATAATTCTTTCTGGTTTTAAATATGTGCCAAAACTTAAAGAAAATGTATTCTATCCTTTGATACTGTCTAATAAATAGCACGTAACTCGTAAGGCAAATATTAGAGGTCTTCAGGTCTATAGGACTGGTAATGTAAGGCAAGATGCCTTTGTTCTTGGAGGTTGCAAAAGAAGTCTTGCCTGCATTTACCAGTCATATTTATTTTTTGAGAAATATTTCTGTTAAAAATTTTTAATTGAAAAAGTGAATGAAGTGTACATTTCTGAAAGGAGATAGAAAAGGAAAATAGAGCATCTATCATTGACAATCTGAAGTCATTTGTCTCTTCAAACAGTTTCTCAAGATATGCAATATTTAGGGCACGATTAATACAATACAGGGAAAGAGTTTGCCAGCTGAATGCATCACTGAAAATGGTTCACTGAAAAGAATTAGATATGTATAGATATGCATATATACATAAATCAATATGGATGAATTTTTATCGCACTTTATTGATTTATATCAGTAACTGTAAATTAATTTAGGATAGTAAAAAGAATTATGACAACAGTAGAGTACAAACAGTTCTTAGGGAAAGCAATAGAGTATTTCCTTCACACAGAGAATGTTTTTTCTATTCTTGCTAATTATGTCAGAAACCCATATGAAAAATGGTTTACTCTGTTTTGTTGACCTGAGTCATAGAGCTTTGATTTGGCAATCAGATATTCTCCAAAGCACCTCTGTAGTTGCGCATGTATTCAACAATATTTACTTAGAAACTACTATGTAATGAGTGCCGGTCTTGTCTCTATGAATAAATAGATGAGGAAGACAAACATGAATTCTGTCTTCCTAGAATTTCCAACTCATTTCTAGACTTAAAACTCGGGATACAGCTTTGAGTTCCTACCAAGAATAATTAACAAAGTATTTAAGTCCGTTACTAAGTTGTGTTTCTCTTTTTAACACTGCTACTTCTGTTGAATGAATGAAATGGAAACACATGAACAGATAGCTTACTTCTAGTAGGTATAAAGTAGGTATAAAGGTATAAACCTTTAAGAGGTTCTAGCAAAACCATTTTATTTAATTCTGTAAAATATGTAAACTATATAGTAGTAACTATAATGTGACTCATAAAACAATGTAAATGAAATAAACTTATTTTCAGGACTTATTCCTTTTGGAAGGAAATAACTGTAATGCTTCTTACTTGTTTCTTTATAAATAAAACTGTGGTAGAATTTGGAGCATCTCACATAATCTTTTGCCCAATTCTCTCATTTTATAGAAGAGGAATCTAGAACTGGAGAGGTAAAATGTCCACAACCTACTAGTTGTGGTACAGAACTTTGAAGCCATTGCTCAATATTCTGGCCTATTACCCATACTATATATATAGATATAGATATAGATATAGATATAGATATAGATATCTATATCTATATATATCTATATCTATACCTATATCCATACTATAACCTCATCAGACATGGAGAGGATCAAGTTTGGCTTGTTGCATGGTCTTTATGGGTTTAACGTTGAAAATACTGTGAGATATGAGAAAGGACCAAGAAAATACTACTAAACATTTAACTGAAACCACTTGTGAGAAGGCTAAGGAAATTTCTCTATGAACTTTCCTACCAATACACAAAGATTTAAGGGTGCTTCCAAAAGAGGAAATCTACCTCTGGTGGATGTTTTGCCTTATGCTGTTCATGGAAACAAGACCAGAACCATTTTATTTTCTCTCTCAACATTATCCGTGAGGAGGAACTCCTCCACTATTCTAAGATGGTCCATATCACTCACATGTTTATAAGCCTCTGAAGTTGGAATATTATTAAAATATCATACCAATCAAAATAGAAAGCATAAAACAAGATATCCCCTTCACTGCTAAAGAGTTAGGGTATTGATTTATCTAGGATATAAAGATGATATAGCATTGATGCCATTGATGTTAAGGTTTTAAAATGGACCCAGAAGTTCAAGAAATGAGATTTAATTGATAAATATAATAACATATAGTTTGAGTCATATCTCTTGCTCCATGCAATTACCTGAAGGGAAGTTGTTATCAAATGCATAAATGGTTTATCTTAGAAAACTCTTATTAGGTGAAGGGGAAGGAAGACATTAAGAAGACAGTATATATAGGGGAGCCTGGGTGGTTAGTCAGTTAAGATCTGCCTTTGGTTCAGGTCAAGATCCCATGTGACTGGGATATGAGCTCAGCCCGGGCGTTGGGTTCCCTGCTCAGTGGGAAGTCTGCGTCTCCCTCTCTCTCTGCCTCTCCCCCTGCTAGTGCTCTCTATCTCAAATAAATAAATAAAATCTTTTAAAAAAGAGTATTTATAAACTTGTTTCAGAAAAAGGTTATTTGAAAAAATTTCATCTTTTGAATTAGATATTTCTGATGGCAATATATTACCAAATGTAATAATGTTTTATATAGGGGGCACCTGGGTGGCTCAGTGGGTTAAGCTGCTGCCTTCGGCTCAGGTCATGATCTCAGGGTCCTGGGATCGAGTCCCGCATCGGGCTCTCTGCTTGGCAGGGAGCCTGCTTCCCTCTCTCTCTCTCTCTGCCTGCCTCTCTATCTACTTGTGATCTCTCTCTGTCAAATAAATAAATAAAATATTAGAAAAAAAATAATGTTTTATATAGTTCTTCAATAAAAATATGTGATAAAGCAAGAAATGTTTCATTTTCTCTTTGGTGCTTGTAGTGTTCTACACACAAACACACATTCAGAAAACCTTTCCCCATTGTGTTGCTAGGTGATTATCACGTCTATAGTGATGGGTATAATTCAGGAGCATGAATTCACTTGTAAATTGAAATTCAAAATTATTTACTCATCAATGGTAAAATTTCTCAATAAAATCATCATTTTCTTAGTAAATGGTCACTATAAACTAACATGTCAACTGCATAAATTCCAGAAATTGTTCTAGATTAGAGAATTAAATATCCTCTTTTTCCCTGTAGACTTAAATTCAATAAAATTATCATTATTGTTCCTCTATCAGAGGCACTAATTTCTGTTGAATAAGAAAAGAATAATGAATTTTCATAAGGGAAATTGAGGAAGACTTCTTGAAAATGGTGAGATCTAAGCAAGGCCAAGCAGAATTTCATCTGACAGGGATTCCAAAGGTATAAAAACTAAAAACATAGGATATAATCAAAGAATACTAAGTGCAAAATTAAATAAAATAAAAAATGTCTAAAGCAAAATAGGCATTATAAAATTGTAAATGGTCAGCCATTTGATATGATGCTTACCGTAATAATTACTCAGAATATATTATCTTATTGAATTCATTAAACAACACTATGGTATGACTGCTACCCATGTCATCCATGAAGACACTAAAGCATTGTTGTTTTTATGTTAGAGCTTCAGTGAGTAGCAGAGTTAAAATTCAAACCTAGGATGGCCTACTATTAATCTTCAAATTTTTTTGACTTAGGTTATGTGAGAAAAGCAAATGGTAAGGAAACTTGAATCTCATTAGGGATTTGGTTTTAACTTGGTATAAAATGGGGAACAAGTGAAATGTTGTGTGTTCATAAATGGGCAGGTCTTATTTTAGGAGCTGACAGTGGGGCCACCATCAGGAGTCCTCAGGACAGCTGGTACACTATTGATCACAGAGACACCTCATGACAGCTGGTATGCTATTGATCACAGAGAGCCAAGATCCTCCAAAAAGTCAACATTTGAAGGTGAGCTTGCTGGCTCCAAACACTCATAGATCCTCTTGGACCACCACTGTGATGAGCAGTTGTATTTTGGGTGGTCTAAAATAACTCCAATCAATCAAAGTTTTTCTACATTGGCTGCCCTTGACCTTTCCCCCGCCAGCCCCCCACTTCAAGTTAGGTGTATAGACCATCTGCAGGTCCCAGAAGAGGTCATGCTTTCTCATACCTCTGTAACTCTGCCCCTCTTAGTTCCTTAACCTGGAACCCTCTTCACGCTCCCCATCTACTTAGCTTTTCCTGCTTACCCTTCAACACTCACTTCAACCATTGCTACTTCCCAGAGAGCATTTCCTGATATCTCTTTCCCTGCCCCCAAGCTGCTGGCTTAGCTAGCTTTCCTCTACTCCCACTAACACAGGCGTATGCTTGCCAGCCTGTGAGTACCTTAGGGAAAAAGGCACTGCTTTTCTCCAGTGTTAATAAAATACTTAGCACATAGCATGCACTCATTAATTTTAGAAGTGAAGAATATAGTCCATTCCTCTCAGGCACCTAAAAGGAAGTGTCTACAGTTTACCAGCATTGTCTCTAGATAGCAGCCCTTTGAATGATCTTGTGTAAATGTCATCCTTGGCAAGAAAATGTAAGTATATAATTCAGAAAGACAACTAATTTCAGGAGAAATTTACCTTTTGCAGAAAAAGTAATAAAGTTATTGAAAACCTCATATGCTTTTTGAAAGAAATTATGTTATAGCTGAATAAAAGAAATTTTAAAATATTACAGACAAAGTGATTTTACTTTCAGGATTTACAAGATAAATACATCACAGGAAAGTTAACATTTCTGAGAAGTTGAGAGACTGCTGATAATAAGATTACCTTTCATTAGAGCCATTGATTGTGGGTCTTTTCTCTTTCAAAACCATTTCTTCTATATAAGGTCGGTAATAAAATGTGTGTGTGTGTGTGTGTGTGTGTGTGTGTGTGTGTGTGTGTGTGTGTGTGATAGAGCACTACAGCAGGAAAAATAGAGTTCCCAGTCTTAAGAGAAACATTTTTTACTTTTTATCAAAACAACCATGAAACCAATGAAAGAATTCTAAAAATTACACTTACATGTAACATGGAAAAAAATTCCCAGAAGGTCACATTTACCGTCACTATATATCATATAAATTTCTTGAATGTTACAATATTTTAAACATGGACTAATTATTAAATACAGCCAATGAAAATTAATTTGCTAAGACAACTTCTTTAAATCTATTTCAGCTTATTTAAGGGGTCCCTGGGTGGCTCAGTCAGTTGAGCCTCCACTCTCAGTTTCACCCCAGGTCGTGATCTCAGGGTCGGAAGATGGAGCCCTGTGTTGGTCTCAGTACTCAGTGCAGAGTCGGCTTGGGATTCTCACTGCTTCTCCCTCTGCCCCTCCCTCACCCCCCTCTTAAAAAAAAATAAAATAGATAATTAATTAGTTAATTAATTAATTCTATTTCAGCTCATTTGAAATAACAGTAAGACTAAAGAAACAGAGTTCACACCAGGAAGGAATCCACTTTTTGTGGCTTGCTAAGAAAATGAATAAACAAAAGATTGCGAGGTATCTTATCATTCTAAAAAATAATAAAGGAAAAGGCAATAAAACCCTTCTCATAATTACACAAATAAATTCTCTTTTACAGATAAAGATAGCCATTGTCCGGTACTCAGACATCATGCGCTAACACAAAGAGCTTATGCATTAGCTCATATGCATGTGGGACTGTGCTTAGACAGGCAATGTAAGGAAGGGTGGATAAAAAAAAAAAAGAGTTGAATAAAAGTAGAACAAATGAGGGGTGCCTGGGTGGCTCAGTGGGTTAAAGCCTCTGCCTTCGGCTCAGGTCATGATCCCAGCGTCCAGGGATCGAGCCCCACCTCGGGCTCTAGGCTCAGTGGAGAGCATGCTTTCTCTCCTCTCTCTGCCTGCCTCTCTGCTTACTTGTGATCTCTTTCTGTCAAATAAATAAATAAAATCTTTAAAAAAAGTAGAACAAATGAAAATTGAAGACTACTTGTATTTATTGTTGTTGGCATAAAAGATTAACTCTCAGCATCAAAAAATTTTTCTTAAAAAGGGTTGGATTAGAAATCCATAAAGCTGGGGCACCTGGGTGGCTCAGTCGTTAAGCGTCTGCCTTCCGCTCAGGTCATGATCCTGGGATCGGGCCCCACGTCAGGCTCCCTGCTCGTTGGGGAGCCTGCTTCTCCCTCTCCCGCTCCCCCTGCTTGTGTTCCCCCTCTCTCTCTGTGTCTCTCTCTGTCAAACAAATAAGTAAAATCTTAAAAAAAAAAAAACCTTTAGAAGTCCATAAAGCTGAGTTTCTCTGTGATTAGCTAGATGACTAAGTTAAAGGCAGGAGAGATACTGACTATGTGTTTAATAGGGAGGCAGTGACTATGCATGGTGAGTGATAGTGAGGTGTTGGTACAAAAGTCACAACGCACACATGTGATCAGCATAAACACTGGTTGACTGGGAAGTCTTCATTATGTATTCAAATACAGAGGAGGTACTGACTGGGTGGGGACCTTGGTATCAATGAGACATGAGCAATCAGGTGCAGGGAACATGAAACTACATACGTACTGTAAAGAGAGAAGAATAAGAACCGAATGTTTATTTATTATCATATGTAAAGGATTACACTAATTGCTTTTTCAAACATATTCTCACTTAATCCCCTTATGATCTCTCTTTCTAAATGGAGAAAATTGAGAAAAAGAAAACTTATGGGAACTACTGTGAGCTAGTTCCAAAGCTCATTCATTCATTCATTAAATGTTTTTTGATCATTTCACTATTTACTTGCTATTACTTGCTATTCACTATTTACTAGCTGCTAGGGGTAGAGAGGTCAACTGAGGTCCTTGCCATCAAGGGCCTCACAATCCAATGCAGGAAGAAGTAAAGAGTTAAAATGTAGTTTGGCAAGTGTTACCCAAGAGAATAAATAAGAGTGCTATGGGCAGAGACTGGGGGCATCCAGCCAAGTGGGAAAGGCTTCCCAGAAGAAATGATCTTTCACTGAGACTGGAAGGACCCAATGGGAAAAAGCCAGATAAAGAAATGGGAAGGGCACTCAAAACTAGAAAGAATGGGAGAGAAGCACAGAAACTGAGAACATGGAAAAAGAGATTAGCTCCTCAGAAAACTGGAAGGAGTCTGGTAAGGCTAGGGAATGAAGGAAGACAACTGTAGAGACAAGAAGTCAGAAGCCTAAGTATGTATGACATGCTAAGGAATTCTTATTTTAATCTGAACATTAAAGAGAAACATTGAAATATTTAAAGAGGGGTGAATTTGAAATCACTTGTGAAATTTGGTCTGGTACAGATAGAAGGGGTGCAAGGCTATTGATAAGGAGATCAATGAGGAAGCTGATTCAATGAACCAAGGCAGTGAGGGAATGATTTGAGTTTCATCTACCGGTCTTAATCTTTGAGATAATGTAACAATTAACTGCCCATATCACAAAATCATAGTATAAGTGTATTTCATGAGGTGCCTGGGTGGCTCAGTTGGTTAAGTGTCCAACTCTTGTTTTCAGCTCAGGTCACGATCTCAGGGTAGTGAGATCAAGCTACACATCAGGCTCCACGCTCAGCGGGTAGTTTGCTGGAGAGTCTCTTTCTCTCTCTGTCTCTCCTGCTGTCGCACCCCATGCTCCCTCTCTCTAAAATAAATAAATCTAAAAAAAAAAAAAAATTGTGTATTTCACAATCACTAAATGGTGACCACAGTTATACCAGCCATGTCCCAAAGATGGCACTGTAACCTAAAACCACCAAGCCCAATAAATGCCCTTGAAATAATAAGACTCTCCCTGGAGGACCATCTGCTAAAGGAAGAGAACATGGACAATAAGACCCAAACTTTCACCTCAAGAATAATATGCTTTCTACATTTATAAAGGAGAGAAATGAAAAATTTTGGAACAGGTCAGTGTTAAGATTTTAAGGGTTTTTGTTTTTTGGTTTTTGGGTTGTTTTTGTTTGTTTTGTTTTTTGTTTTTTGTTTTTGCTATTTGAGCAGCTTTCTTTATTTTCCTAGTATAAGGTATGTGTAGTTATTGCAGAAAATTTAGAAAATACAAAAAGGTAATGGCAATCATATACCATCACCCAGAGACAACTACTGCTAACACCATGACAGTTTTCCTTTCAGTTAACCCTTTCCCAGCTCTACCCTTCAGTTGGCAGATTAATACCCAAGAAATCCAAATTTGCAACTGTTAAACTTTGTTTCTACAAAGTTTAGAAATAAGGGTGATCTCTACACCCTTATTTGTTGCATCTCACTTTAAAGTTGCAATTATTATATATAAGTTTGTGTCCATTTTTTATATTTAAAATTATGTTATTTATTTATTTTTAGAGGGGGAGGAGCAGAGGGAGAGGCAGAGAGAGTCCTTTTTTTTTTTAAGATTTAAAAAAAAATTATTTGTCAGAGAGGAAGAGAGAGAGCATCCAAGCAGGGGGAGCAGTAGGCAAAGAGAGTAGCAGGCTCCCCACTGAGCAAGGAGCCTGATGTGGGGCTCCATCACAGGACTCTGGGATCATGACCTGAGCTGAAGGCAGGCACTTAAATGACTAAGCCACCCAGGTGTCCCAAATATATTTTTTTAAGATTTTATTTATTTCTTTTAGAGAGAGAGAAAGAGCAGAGAGGAAGGGGCAGAGAGGGAGGGAGAGAGAGAATCTCAAGCAGACTCCTTGCTGAGCACGGAGGCTGATGCAGGGCTCAGCCTCACAACCCTGAGATCATGACCTGAGCCAAAACTGAGTCAGGCACTTAACCCACTGTACCACTAAGGCGCCCCTATTTAAAATTCTTTATGAAAGTGTTTTAAGGGATATTCATGCTGTGAATGAATATTGAGGTTTCTTTCATTCTTTTTATATTGTAAATAATGATGTGGACTTTATATTATTTCCATTGGAATTGAAATTTCTGGGCCAAGACTATGCATATATTAAAGAATTTGTGTATTGTGACACATTATTAATAAGATATCCTGGATATTCCTGAAACTACCTTATATGCCAAAGTACAATAATCACAGCAATAGTATATATTTTTTTACTTCTGGAGTGCCAATTTCCCTGCCAGTACTCTAATGGAGACCATGGAATCTAATACATGTATTATAAAGTTATGAAGCTTATAGTTGTTTGTAAGGATGCCAACAATATGAAGGAATATTTGGATAGATGTGCCCTGCTATCAAGGCTTAAATTATCCTAGGTGAAGGGTGCCTGGGTGGTTTAGTCAATTAAGCCTCTGACTCTTGATTTCAGCTCAGGTATTTATTTCAGGGTCATGAGTTCACACCCTGCATTGTTCTCCACATTGGGCGAGGAGCCTACTTAAAGGAAAAAAAAAAAAGATCCCAGGTTATTTTTGATGGCCCTAAAACCTACTCATTTTTGAAGACAATATATCTAAGTGTTCAGCCCTGATAAATACACAGTATAATCCTAGAACCAGAGTTATAGGTAATAATTTTCTAAGAAAATGCCAAATATCATCTAACAATTTGAGCCCTGAGGGAAAAAAACAAAAAAATAAAACAAAACAAAACCAAAAAAAACCACAAAAACTTTCCTCCCCAAAAGGTATGAGGAAACCTAAACCACAATGCCATACTGGCATCTCCCGAGTACTGCCTATAGGCTGGTTGATAGAACAAGTTTCACCATCCACCAAGAAAGATCCTTAGATTTAGGTATGGGCTTTAGAATAAAAGAACGATGCTCAGCAAAGATAGGACATGATCTCTCATGACAATTGTAGATCCCATTCTGAGATGACACTTACTACTTACCTTTGTTCTTAATTTTTAAAAAAGAGATTTTTACACTGTCCGGAGTACAATTAAACTATGACTAATCTTCCACAATTTGTGGCTTTCAAGTACTAGCCTGTTCCTGAAGTTTTCCATTTCCACAGTTTCAAAGCAACATTTCTCATCTGCCTCCCTTAACTTGGGAATTAACCTTCTCTGTGCCATCTGCACTGAGATTTTTCCAGGAGAGAAGTTACCATGACAAGGATGTTTAAAAAACTACCATAAAATATTTTGTTTTACCCTTAAACAGCGAGGATAGAAGACCTGGACACTTGAGGGGACATCTGGCTTATTCAGTAACCACTGTCAAAACAAGTACAAGCCAACTTCCCCCAAACAACGACCATAAGCTAGTAAGATTCATTAACTCCTGTGCATGGGTGTCCTCTATTCGACAGCAGCATACTCTCCTCAGTGTGGCTAGAGCCAAGAGTTTTCACCAATTGCTGAAATCCAGCAGTACCTTAGGACCATATCTCAAAGCAAGCACCACAAAAAATCAACTGGAACCTTAACACTTTTTCACCCACCCCAATTTCATAAAATGCACCAGTGAAAAATAATCGATTATTGAAAGAAATGGAAAGGAAAATCCATTACCATATTTGGTGACCAACTACTTTAGGTACTTAGTGCCTTCCTCCCTCAATCTTCAGATTTTCTGATTGGAAGACCCTCGGGCAGTCTTGCTTTCTGTTAGGAGGAAACAAGCTGGAGAATCTGAGAGAGGGAGCTGTTCTTTAGTAGAACAAGCCTACCCTCCTGAAATTCAAGCCTCTCCCAAGTCAACTATGCTTTTCTGTCCTACACCACAGGCTGCCTCAGAAAGGAAAACTCAGCAGGTCAAGAAGACAGCACACTCCTCCCAGATTCCTCACTCCCCTAACAGAGCAAAAGAAAGGGAGAGGAGAAAAGACTACAGAAAATCCCACTGGGTCAAGAATTATGGTATCTATAGCATCGAAAAGGGTGTCCTTTCTCTGAAATGAGGGTGTGTTCAGTTCATTGCATGTTTTGGCAGAGTACTTGTTAAATCCTCTCAGCTAAGACAGAAAAGCATGTAGTTCAACAGGAAAAAGGCTGAGAAGTGAAATCTAAAGTTGGAACCACTAAGCTCATCATAGTCAGACTGATTAGCAGTGAATACATAGAAAACATCCATCACTCTGTCAACTGGAAAATCTGGCCAAAATAAAAAAACGCTTTATAATGAGTTTTGAAATTTGGAGCAGTTGGTGAATCTTGGGGTCGGGTGCATAATTAATAGTAAACTTACTTCCTGGATTTCCAGGACAGGTTCACAGTGATCACCATGACTTTCAGACCTGGAAGTTAAAATCACCTACCTGTTATCCATTACATACTCCTTCTCATTAGACAAGTTGAGTTTTAGAAAATGCGGTCACCATTGGAGGCATTCATTAAATATTTGTCAATTTCACATGCTGAGTTAGTCACGTAAAATCCTTCACAGCATGAATTGAATTAGTCACTTTCTTCCTATGCAAATGGGCACACCCTGATCCAAGATTCTAACACTATCTCATTCATCTTTGTATCTCTAGGCCCAAACTGTACTTCGTATATACTAGACACTTAGTGGATGACAGTGGGATGAGTACTTGGTGACTGAATTACCCTTCTTCGATTAATTCTTAATATCATTAAAAATATTATCTCTTCTACTAGCTGTAGATTATGGGAGAATCTATCTTTCTAAAAGAGAAGTCATAAAGAGATATTAATTACTTACCAAGTAAGTAAGGCAAAATGATTAGTAAGTAAGGCAAAAATGATTAGATATTCACCTTTCACCTCTCAAGGCTTATTGCTCTGCATAGCTGGACTGAGAATTCTATTCATATTTGGGGCCAATTCTTGGATGAGTCATTTAAAGCTGTTCACCTTACTTTACTTGTTAAACTAGAGAACTGGATTACCAGTGTTTTTCACACTGGGGTCAGTCACACTCCTAAATAATGGGTCTTTAAGTCAACTTAGTATACCTAGCTCGATGAATATTTTTAATGGAATTAAACAGAATATAAAAGGAAAGGAAATAGAGTACATCACACATAATAAGAGTATGTGTTTATGTATGTGTGCACTTGTTGGTGACAAACTATATTTTTGACTGTGGTTAAAAAAAGTTTGAAAACCACTAGACTAGGTCATCTTAAGTTTCCTGAGGTTTTCAAAATGCTTGAATTTTGGGGGTTATGGACATTGGGGAGGGTATGTGCTATGGTGAGTGCTGTGAAGTGTGTAAACCTGGCAATTCACAGACCTGTACCCCTGGGGATAAAAATACACTATATGTTTATAAAGAAATAAAAATAAATTTAATTTTAAAAAATGCTTGAATTTTTTTGAATAAGTTGAAAGAGAAATAAGAAGGGTTTTAGAGCTGGGAATGGGGAAGCTAGAGCAACAGAAGAGGGCAGTGCCTCTTGGAGCAGAGCAAAAGGAATGCGGGTGAGAGATATTGTAGTGCCCTTGCGATTATTCATATTACATGAAAATAAGCACTAGGTAGATCTTTCATATAGAATACCTTTTCCTGGAAAGCACTGGGAAAACAAGTAAGTTATCAGTCCCTGGAATACTAAGGAAGAATTTGCGAAATGAGCACTCAGTGACCCTCACCTACCACAGACTTATTATAATTGTAACTAAGGAAAGATTGTTCATCCTCACGGAGAAAGCCAGTGGGTTGTTAAGTACATCGTATCTCCATTTAAACTGAACCTAGCAATCTCCACTTTTGACAATCTTTGCTTTGATCTTCAACTTTTAGAGTATGAAACAGACGACACTTTGTAGATGCTGAGGCACAAGCTCATGATTCCTGCTCAGTGGCAATTTCTCATCCTAACCTGGCCACGGGATGGGATTCTCATCTATGCTGTGATACTGATGAGCCATGCAATGGTAGGCAAGTCCCTTACCTCTCCAGACTTCCCAGTCACTACCTTCCAAATGTAAGTTTCTGGAAAAACATATGTCCCTGGGTATGGAACTGTACGAACTGCTCCTGCTTAACAAGATAATCCCTACTACACATTAAATCTTTCCTGAAATGAGAGTGACCTAGGCACTCCAGGCATTTTGTTCAAAAACAAACCAGTTGTGGAGGATCCTCTGTGAGTAAAACTCCAGTATGTAATCCCTAGATGTTTTATGGTCAAGCGAGAAAATTGGGGATGAAGCCTCTTGGAGAGCAGTGAACTACTGTTCCCTGAGGATTAAGTCTTCCTAAAAAACCTCCAGAAATCCTTGAGATTTTGTTTCCCTTTCCCTGTGCTTCTTGATGGGTAGGGGGCTTCTGGGGGCTATCCTCAGTGTCTCCACTGCTTCCACCCCACCCTCACCAGACATCCATGCTCTAACAGAGTGGCTTTTAATTAAATTTAAATGAGCTGTAAGCAATTTTATTTGTTGGATCTTTTTGTTTGCTTCTTTAGTTGGATCTTCTTTTAAGAGGAAGAAAACAACCGGGGGGATTAGTCTGATAAACAGATTAATACAAATTTCAGATCTACATTCTACCCAAAGGTGGTGTAGTAGAGGGAAAAGAAAGAAGGGGAAAATAATAGAAAAAAAGGAAAGAATGGATAGGTGGGGAGAGGGAGGGTACCTGAAGAAGCAGGAAGGAGAAGGATGAGAGGGAAGGAGAGGAACAAAAATGGAGAGAGTGGGCTGCACCCAGAGAAACAGTCTGGAGGCCTGGAGGGGGGACATATCCAGAAAGGGGGTTCGGAGCCTATACGGGGCTCACAAGTCCTAAGATGCCCGCTGCACTTTGGAACCAGCCACACCTGCCCAGCCTGCTCTCTGACCTCACCAGGAAGCCCGCCCCAGGCAGAGCAGATAGTTCTTGTTCTAGGATAGACAGTCATTTCCTGGTTTGGAGCTGACCTACTAGTTGCCTGTTCTGCTTCTTATTCCTAATTTGTATTCTATTGCTGCCGTTGCTCTCATGCTAATCCTAAATGCCAACTCAACTTTTATTCAGACTGCTTCTCTCTCCTTCCTGACTTGGATTTCTGACTGCTAACATAACAAGAACTTTTGCAGGCGCGGAAACTTGTCTTCAACCTACAGTGTGACCTGGAATCTCTGAACCCGCTCTTAGACTCCCCCAGGACTCTCCGATCTGTTCTTGCAATGCAACATTCAGATGCATGATTTCCAGCCCACATTTTGCTGACTTCCAATCCACTGATCTCACTTTATTTCAACAAATATTTATTGAGTATCGGCCATGAACAGAGTAGGCACTGGGGCTACAGAGAGGAATAAGACACAGTTCGGCCCTTGGGGACGCTACTGAATAGTAAGAGGGATCAATTCTTAAGCAAATACTTCAGTATAATCCTTAAGAAATCTCTACCCAAGTGCTATGTATGGACATGGAGACACAAAGCCCCAGCTAGTCTGGGAGGTCAGACGTGGTACCTGAAGTGCATGGATGGAAAATGTGTGATTTGAATCTGGCACATCTTTAGATACAGCATATAAGGGGTTATAAATACAAGGAGAGGGGGACGAGTTTAACACAAGACTGATCCAAAAGTGGGACATTTTGTAGGATAACTGTCTCTGTCCTTTCAACAATTTGGTGTCATTTTAAAAAGGGGGATGGGGGGGTACTGCTAGAGTGAAATAAATTTAAGGTGGAGTTGCAGTCCTGAGTTAGATCTTCATTTGGAAAAATCACCTGTAAAAGCCTTTTTTTTTTTCTTACTTGAGGAAATTTGAATATGGACTGAATATTAGAAAAGATAAATGTTTATTGACATAGAAAGGCAGAGAATACATAGGGGAAAAAAACAAGTGATAAAAGAGCACATACAGGGGCGCCTGTGTGGCTCAGTGGGTTAAGCCTTTGCCTTTGGCTCAGGTCATGATCCAAGGGTCCTGGGATCCAGCCTCACATCGGGCTTTCTGCTCGGCGGGGAGCCTGCTTCCCCTCCTCTCTCTCTGCCTGCCTCTCTGCCTACTCGAGGTGATCTCTGTCTGTCAAATAAAATCTTAAAAAAAAAAAAAAAGCACATACAGCGGAATCTCTTTTTGGCTAAAACAAAAAATCACATATATGTAATTAGAAAAGTGAGTCGAAGAATTTCAAGCAAGAAAAGAAACTTGTATTTGCCTTCTAGGTATTTACATGTTATGCTAGGAATTTTCTTTTTATCATGTATTTATTCTCCCAAACACCCTGCAAAGAAAATGAAATTAGCCTCATTT
The DNA here is from genome assembly GCF_922984935.1 of Meles meles. Classification (NCBI taxonomy): domain Eukaryota; kingdom Metazoa; phylum Chordata; class Mammalia; order Carnivora; family Mustelidae; genus Meles; species Meles meles. The sequence goes on from NC_060077.1 coordinate 55,220,182, forward strand.
TCCGGATGAGACATGTATTTGAAAAGTGTGAATAGAACTAATCTGTGGGTGATCGAAATTTGGTGCCTTTCTTTTCTTTTACTTGCTTGTATTTTCTAACTTTCTACAATGTATGTTAAAAATCAAAATATCAAAATAATCAAAAGTAAACAATGTATGTTTACTACTCACATAATAATCAAAAGAAGAAAATGAAGACAAAGTAGGCAAATACAGTACTTTTCAGCTTTGATGAACCCACATCTCTTTAGGTCCGTGTTTTTAGAGTCACTGGGGTTGTGGGAAGAGCATAAACTTTGAAGACAGGCCGATCTGGTTCAAATCCCAGCTATAGCACTTACCAGTATCATCATCTTGAAAAAATTACTGAGCCTTGGTTGTCTCGTCTGCAAAACAGGGTCAATAACATCTTCCTTGCAGAGTGTTTGGTGAAAATAAGTAAATAAACGATGTAAAGAATATACTTCATGCCACAATTAAGTACATAGGGGCTACTCAATAAATATCAGTTCCCTTGCTCCCTGAAATGAGAAGTGTGTCTCGGTGTTCAATGAGTTTGGAGCTCCAGCCTCCTTAGGAGAGCCCTACTACATATGAGCCATTCATTCCCCTTCCAGGTCCTCTGCTGCACCTGTTGCTCCTACCTCTTATCTACTTGGCTTTCCTGCTCAATCTGGAGCCCAGCTAAACATGACAGTCCAATTACCTTCATCACTGCCTCCTCATCCAATCATTTATCCATCTACTTATTACTCAACAAGTGGCTATTGAGAGCCAAGCGTGGACCAGGTGAGAAGGGGCTCCTGCCCTCTCAAAGCTTGTGGTCTAGACCTTGTGAAACAGGTGACAACTCTCTTGAGCCATGTGTTGCTTCCTGCATTGCTTGTATTAATTCAAGACTGCCTCGATTTACGATGGATTCATCCACCTGAAGCCACTGCCTCGGGGCTCCACCATCTGCCCTTGTGAACCACTGGATAGAGCTACTGGCTCACAGCTGAGTAGACTCTCCAACAGCGTCCCCTTGGATCTGGTGATGAGGGCAGTTGCTCCCACTCTCACCTGCTAGAAGCCATCTACCTACTACAGGCCAGCCCTATGACCAGGACAGCAGGGATCAAGTTTTACAGCCTTTCATGCTTCTAGAAATTGCCAGTAAACCCCAGTGTAACTAGTGACATTACTGTTTTATTAATACTCATTGCTGGAACAGTAATTGTCGGCCTCCATCTTCAGCGTGAAAAATGCTCTATCTAAAATAATAAAATATGGGGCGCCTGGGTGGCTCAGTGGGTTAAAGTCTCTGCCTTTGGCTCAGGTCATGATCTCAGCATCCTGGGATCAAGCCCCACAAATGAGAAGTGTGTCTCGGTGTTCAATGAGTTTGGAGCTCCAGCCTCCTTAGGAGAGCCCTACTACATATGAGCCATTCATTCATACATATGAGCCTGCCAAGCAGGGAGCCTGCTTCCCCCTCTCTCTCTGCCAGCCTCTCTGCCTACTTGTGATCTCGGTCTGTCAAATAAATAAATAAATAAATATTTTAATAAATAAATAAATAAATAAATAAATAAAATAATAAAATATGCTATTTGTGTTTTCATGCAAAGTGCTACAAAAAAATAATGTTTTCCATTATTTCGGCCCTATCTTTCTCAATTCAAGTGCACATCTCTCCCAGTCATACCAGAAAACAATGCACACCCTTGGTCACTATGCCACACTTTCAGCAGCATGGACACAGTTGATTAATGTGTTTTTAAACCACACTGTTCTTATTTAGGGCAAAACACATGACTCAAAGGAATTCAATAGCTCAGTATTTTATGCTAATTTTGTTACTAGACAAAGCCCTAAAATAATAATTATATATAACTCCTCTTGTTTCTGGCCAGGTCTATCTTTTTCTAAATGGTTTAAATATCAAATTGTAAAATCCCTGTCTTCTCAATAGCTAATGCTTTGAAAGGAAAGATATTAAACATATAATTAATCAAAATACTTTTAAATGGAATGTTACATATATATTCAGTTTGACATAAATTAACAAATGTAATGTTATGATACATTTTCAGTGCATTTTTTTTACACTTCCTCCTCCGCTTAATTACCCCTCCCACCCCTAAACACATAGTAGTGGCATTCTCTTGCTTGAAAACCGATGCTAACAGTGTCATATTGTGCTTTGGGCTTTTCTCTATGTTCAGCTAATCATTTAAGTAACACACACATACACATATACACATAGACACACACACATACACGCATATTATACATAATAATCTATATCTTGCTTTTTCCACTCAATAGTACCTCATACAACTATCTCTAAGTCAATTGGTATATATTTAATTAACAATTAATTCTTTCTATTTTCTGCAGAATATTCTATTTTCTGTGTTCTATTGATCTATTCCTAGATCAATCCTGTATTTGTTAGGGTGTTAGAGAACCAACTTTTATATCCAAAGCAATTGAGAAATAAGGTATAGGAGATACACACACCAAAATAAGCATCAGTTTTAATTATTTGTAGTAAAATAGATGTGGATGATGTGGTTGAGATGGGCAGTTATGATGAGCATCCTAATATCCATTCCAGAGTTAAACTTACCCACCCAGTCACAGACAACCCCCACTACCCGGACCAAAGGACAGAGCCTGCCCCTGTGAGCCCATAGCTAGAAGAAACGGAAAACTTGTCTTCTCAACAGGCTGGCTCCAAAAGAGAAAATCCTGCTGGAAATTGAGTGGTAGGAACTGTAGGTTGAACCCACTGTGAATAATTCCTTTTCACAAGTTCATTAATCAGACAGTTTGTTCTCCATATAGATGGTTTGTTCCATATAGACTAAGATTTTTTGTAACCTCCTGTGTCTCTATCCCTCCCATAAACTAAGGGTCAAATCTTAGGACTGCATTAAGATTTTTTTTTCTTTGAGAAACTGACATTTTATAATAGTATTTCTTTTCATCCAGGTAACATAATAATATCTTTTTATTTTCTTAGATCTTATTTTATGTCCTTCATTTTTAAAAAAGATTTTATTTATTTATTTGACAGAGAAAGAGCACAAGTAGGCAGAGTGGCAGGCAGAGGGGGAGGGAGAGGGGAGCAGGGAACCTGATGTAGGGCTCAATCCCAGGATGGTGAGATCATGAACTGAGCTGAAGGCAGACACTTAACCAACTGAGCCACCCAGATGTCCCATTATTTTATGCCATTCATTAATATTCTTCTGTGCATTCTTAAGAAAGTTACTTCCATATATTTTATAGTTCTTAAATGAGACTGTGAAAGGATTCTTATCTCGTTTCACTCTGTAGAACCTTACCATTAAGGTAAAGAATTGTTACTGATTTATTCTATAAAAATCCACTTTAAAATTTCTTTAAAAAAAGAAGTGCTATGTGAAAATGTGTGTTAATAAACCTGAAAACTGGAAGATAGAATCTCCTCTCCAAATGTAAATTAACAAAAAGTAGCTCTGCAAAAAAATGGAAAACCTCAACAGACAAACTGAATATTGGGGAGCTTCAGACTAGTAAAATTTGGAGTAACTGGAGATAAATTTCATAAGCTCAATTCACTTCCTTCAAGTGTAGGCTAACCAGCCCAAATTATTAGGAATTGCATCACTTCAAAGTCTAAAGGTATAAAAAGGTGTTTCGAGACTCTGTCAGTCCTGACTTTACATGGAAGATTGGTGATTAACATTAAATCCCCAAGTTGCACAAGTTAATCGGCATGCACAAACATCTGTAAAATTGCCATTGTGTTTAACACATCAAAAATGAAGCCCAAAGTGACTCATGGATGTGCTGCACTAACAGGGAGAATAGAGTTTTCTCTACCTTTAATCTCTTGTTAGGTGTCGCCTCCCAGAAATGGGCCGAATATGTTGCAGCTGTGCCAGTACTGGATCAAAGAATATAAACTCACACTGCAAAGACTGTGCTTTGAGAAACGTTCAGTGTAAAGGCACCCATAGGCATTTTCAGAGGTTTCACTAAAGGAAAGTAAATTGAAATGATGTTCAAAAAAGTTAATGTGATACAATATAAAAAAAAAAAGAAAAAATCTATAAGCTACACATTGTTCTGTATGACATGTGATTTATGACCAGTTCAGGTAGGTAATGGATTTGGATCCTCTTCTTAATGTCAGTGAATAGAATAATGGTGTTTACTCAAAGGAAGGCCAATTAGACATGCCCAAAACTGAAGAAAAAACAACATGTTTATGTGTTTGAATGGAAAGCTCAGTGCTCCCCTAAGTACTATGTGAATACAAAACTGACCCCCATGATATGAAAGTTATTCTGCCCCCAATAAGCAGCAGCAAGAAAATAAACTTGAAATTTCTGTTCTCTTTAATTAATCGTTCCAGAAGGTTTTGTGGCTCCTCATCAGGACACAAATTGTAAAAGGACGGTACAATAAATTTGTATGAGTTTTAAAGGTTTGCCAAACTTACCTGGAACTTACTAATCATAAAAGTATCCCTGCGTGATGGCTCACTTGGTAAAAAGCTGGTAACACATGAGTCTGGTAGAGAAATGCACAGCCCCCAAACAGTAAAGAACAACCAGCTGCTCGTTTTTAGAAGCATCCCCTTTCCTTACCATCCGAGAGCTAGTAGTTCTCATCGGCAGTCTTTCTTGAAACCCCTGGAGATCATTTTTTTTAAGTGTTCCATGCCGTTTTCAGATTCCATCTTTCTACAGTTTGGTGTTGGCAGCAAAGCTGGGAGCACAAAGGCAGTGTATCCATATCTACCGGCAGTCACACCCCGGGTGTGGCACGTGGTTTGAGAAGCTGGTGGGTCATTCCACATATTTCTTCCCATGGGTGGCGTCGTGGGTTGAAATTTAAATGAAAACAACCAACATTTTTTCCTCCTTAGGAATTACCAACAATACCAGTACAATTTGATTACTAGAAAAACAGAAGATGTGGCTCCCGTGATACTTAAAAATACTTGAGAACATATGTGAAATGTGCTATTTATCGTCAAAAGGAAGATTAAAATGTATAAATAAAGGGATCTTAGCCATAGCAACAGAGTATAGCAAATTACTATGTGACTGCATGTTTGTTTTCTCGTATCTTTTCCCAGCATCATATCACCTGAAATGATGAAGAGACCAGGATGATGCTAGATCCAGGAAGGATGCCAGGTCCTTGGGATCTAACCAAGGTCCAGAACTTGCTTAGCTCTGAGTCAAATACCTTAGATTACTATACTCGGAACCTTAACTTTATTTTAATTTATTAGAATCCAGTAAATTATTAGCATTTAAATACACATTTAAATCTCTCTTTTCAAAAAGATTTTATTTATTTATTTATTTTAGAGAGAGAGCACAAGCAGGGGGAACAGCAGACAGAGGGAGAAGCAGGCTCCCTGACATGCAAGGAGCCCAATGCGGGACTCAATCACAAGACCTGAGCCGAAGCAGGCACTTCACTGACTGAGCCACCCAGGTGTCCCCACAACATTTAAATCTCTTAACAGAGTTTTGGTTTTTTTTTCATAAAAGTACTATTTTCTCATAAAAGAAGCAGAAAAGATTTATCTGTGACAAACATTATGGCTGGCTGGCATCTTCTTACACTATCCATGGGAATGCAAATTGGTATAGCCTTTTGGATGAAAATCTATTAAGACTTTGAACTGTGTCTTTTGTTCCAGCAGATAATATCTGCACAAAATTCTTAAGATATATTCATTTGTTCACCCTGCGAAGTCCTGGGAATATGCTGTAAAATGAAACAGACAAGATTCCTCCCTGATAGAACTCACAGTCTAAGCAATCCAACTAAGAAAAAGTGGCTGACACATGGTACTAATCCTGATAGGCAAAGCAAATGGGATGACTGATAAAAAGGTATGAGGAAAAGAGTGCCCAACTGTGGGGAGAAGGTAGTAGAAGCTACCACCTGATGAGTGAGAAGAAGCCAGCAGGAGAGAAAGAAACTGAGTGAACCTAAGGCAGGAAAAGAGCTGAGGGTTTCTGGAGAACAAAAGAAGACACATATGAGAGGGATGGAGTGTGGGATGTGGTTGGAAAGGAAAGCAGAGTCAATCAGGCAGCTCCTTGTAGGCCTTGCCAGGCAGATTTGCTTCTGGTCCAAGCACGCTGGAAGCCATGATCCTTTTACAGGTAGCAGTCAGGGTGCTGAGTGAGGGGTGGACTGGGTGAGAAGAAAAAGGAAAAAGAGCTCAGTCACTGTCCCATTGCCTGGTCTACATAAGAGATGTTAGGGGTCTGGCTAGAGCAGAAGCCCAAGGAGGTAGGAACTACATGGATTCCGAATACACTTTGCAAATAGATCCCAGCAATTCAATTTGATCTCCAGCAAATCACAAGAACCAAATCAAAACTATTCCAAAAGAATAGTGGAGTGAGCATGATGTTCATTTGAAAAATCCCTCCTTCATGCTTATTACCTGATAAAAAATACTCCCACAAAGAAGCAATTGCCTAATCAGATTAAATCCAAGCAAAAAGATGTTGACCCTGGTCCGCAGCTAATGCAAAAATTTTTTAGATATGCAGTCACCCATAATCACTCTTCTGAAGTTTGGGCTTCAAACAATATACCGTAAGAATCACACACATCCTTTTAAAGAAGTAATTCCAGGAATTGCAGAAACATGGTGGACCATGTTACACACCATCTAAGAGCAAATTGGATTAACAGCTCTATTTTCACTAATTATTAAAATGCAGACTCTTCTCTGCTGGTGCACAGTTATTAAATTCCCTGACATTTCTGCATGCCTGCAGGTATGATTGTAATGGAAGAGGTCTGATTTCCATGACCTTGAACAACGAAAGGTGATGGGTCACAACTTTTGCAGGTCATTTCAAGACGTGTGTATAATTCTGTTAATGCATGATTTATTGAACTAGTATCTTAATTTCATGAATTTGTAGATATTTAAGAACAATTAAATATCAGAACGTAGTAATGTCTGACATATAAAATACATTACATACACGTTTCCGGTCAAAACAAACAAACCAGTGAAGGCTTGCCAGTGAAGGCAAAGTCTCATTAACATTCTCTACTTGGTGAATAATAGAACTGCTCTAGATAATGGGCGTTTAGAAACATCATGGAAACCTCAGAAGCTACTGCCCAGTTGAATAAATATTCATTCTAATTGCTTCACCTCTTAGGCCATGGTTCGATTTTTAGCAAACTGAGGAATGGTTTCTTTAACTTTTTAAAACCTGTGATGTATCCTACTATCCAACTGTTATATTTTCAATATGGTGCCTCAGTTGAACCATAACGTACACATACGATGAAGCTCCCTTCTAATGATTATGATTATTATTGTTATTATCTTCATTTTTATTTCAGCCTCTGGAGTAACAGCCAGTGTCAAGTTGGCCTTAGGTTTCCAAAGCCATTATTCAGAGAGTAATAATAGAATCATGCGACAGAAACCCCTGGAAAACGTTCCCATCCTTCCTTTTTACAAACAAATGAAATGGCAAGAGAAAACCCTGCTTGGTCAGAAGGCATTATGCAAATGCACTCCCCAGCAGAAGCAACCACCACTCCCTTCCCAACACCATGCAAATCGGGCCCCAACAACATGTTGTATTACTTTCCTGAGGTCCCAAATCTCCAAACCAAAAAAAAGTATTGGCTTAAATCATTGTCAAGAGCACATGTAATATCAGAGAGCACCACTTGCCTGTAGAATGCACAATGGGACTTGTCGTGGATTTCTCCAGTCCTCCTTGACTGGGACATAGATGGAGCCTACATTGGCTGCAGGCCAAGTCTGGTATATTACTTCCTACAAGGATGTCCACAGTTTTTATATACCATGTGTAACTGGTATTTTAGCCTGTAACTGGTATTTTATTTTATTTTATTTTTCCATTTTACTTATTTTTTCAGCGTAACAGTATTCATTCTTTTTGCACAACACCCAGTGCTCCATGCAAAACGTGCCCTCCCCATTACCCACCACCTGTTCCCCCAACCTCCCACCCCTGACCCTTCAAAACCCTCAGGTTGCCCCAACCTCCCACCCCTGACCCTTCAAAACCCTCAGGTGTAACTGGTATTTTAAAGTACTAAAGTAAAATACTTCCTTATCTGTGAAGAAGGAGTGGAAGCCCCTGATTAATTAAAGTTGTCAAAGAACTGGAATTTTAGAAAAGGTAAATCAGAACAAAGTAAGTTGTATCTAGAATCTAGATTCAATGCAACTTATGGGTATGCCTAGGAATATCATAACTCACTGCTATCATCTTTTTAATCTCTTTTATCTTTATTAAGATTTTATTTATTTATTTGAGAGAGACAGAGCCTGAGCAGAGGGAGGAGGCAGAGGGAGAGAGAGAAGCAGACTCCCCGCTGAGCAAGGAGCCTGATCCCAGGACTCTAAGATCATGACCTGAGCCAAAGGCTAACTGACTGAGCCACCTAGGCACCCCTCTTTTGTCTTGAGTACAATATTTTGAAGGATTACAAGATATTAAATTATGGAAAAGGAAAGAATTCATTAAATCTTTCTCTTCTTTCCTGCCCCGTAGTTTACAGTGTTATTCATAAAAGGCTCTGCTCCACTCTTCATTGTACCACAAAAGCAGTCATTTATAATACATAAATGGGCATGTCTATGTTCCAATAAAACTTATCTACAAAAACTTTATTACAAAAACATTTTTCTGGAAGTGGATGGCGGTAATGTTTGCACAGCAATATGAGCATACCACTAATGTCATTCAGCCTTACACTTAAAAATGGTTAAAATAGTCGATTTTGTTATGCATATTTCACCACAATTTTTTTTAAAACCACAAGATTTTTGTCCACTCCCCTAACTTTTAGATTACAAAATCCTTTCTGTCTAAAATACTCTGTGATTCATCAAAAAACTAATGATGTACTATGTGTTGACTAAATGAATTCAAATTTTAAAAATTCAAAAATAAAATAAAATACTCTGTGATTAAATGGTTTTCCTGAAACTAAAAATCTTCCAAAAACTCTTGCATAAGTACTTATAAAGACAAAATTGTTCTTCTACTAAAGAAACATTTCTTTAAATACTCTGGAATGTTTAAAAGTGTTTTTAACTCGAGTGTTAAAAGCAAACTAAAGTGGTGTTAGTAGATTTTCCCCCATCCTCTAACTTGAGTTGGCACCCACATATTTAGAAGTGCATAAATATATGACAGCAACATCGTTGACTGCTCCAGAGGAAATGTTTTGACTAATTAAAAGTGCACAAAGATAACCTTCTCCACTAGGCAACCTATCGTTGAACAAACTTATAAATGAAAAGGAATACAAGAGGAAAGATGTCATCTGATTATTATCGGGGATCTGGTTTTGCAATGCATTATTATTTATATATTTCAAATATCCAAGGCACCAGGTAACTGTTTACTCCAATTTTATTCCCAATTATTTTCAATTATTTCTACTTTTTTCCCCCAAACCTGTATTAATAATTGCTTAATGTGATGATTTTCTTCTTCAAATCTGAATTTCTTTCAATAAAATATATCATTACTTCACACTGACATTTCGCTTAACTTTCAATCCGCCCGCATATACTCAGACTAAAAACAAATGCTCTTCTACAAGTTAGGTTTTAGGGGATTTTTGTATGTTTTGTTTTGCTTTTCAGTTTTAATTGTAACCCTGAAGAAAAGCCAACTAGATTCTTTTTCAGTGTAGTCAGGACAAGCTTTTGCACTTCCACACCATGATGAATTTATTATTCATCTGGGACCTTCCTATTAAACCTGTCTTCAGCCTGTGAACTTTTCTTTCAGCCTCCAACAAAGGATTTCATTGCTTTTGGAATTGAGGTGTGTCTAAGTTTTTACCTGGGAGCAAAAGTGATGCAAGCATTTCTGGTAAGACCAATCCTTGGTTTAGGGTGGGGAGGAGCTGCATAACAGACCATCTGTAGACTCCAGAAAGCAGAGACGCGACCGAAGGGCTTTTCTTAGACATCATATGCAGACAGTTGGAAGGACTGAAGCAGCAGCTTCCTTGGATTTGTCCACCAGGGAAGTCAGAGAAAATGACTTGGCTCCTTTTCAGAACACCAGGGGCTCTGGCCATTTTAATGGTAAGTTCACTTTTTTTTTTTTTTTTCAAATAATTCAAATTTTCCCTGTTCCCTTCCCTGTTTGTTAATACTATATTTGATTGCTGAATCCCTCTTATAGGTTCTAAAAGGAGTGAAATGGAAATAAACATTTTAGAATAAAATCATAAAGGTTACCAATTTCCACTTTTTGGTGGTTTTTAATGTTGTATTTTACATAGAAAAATAAATCAGAGAGAAACAGAATTTGAAAGTTGACATTTAGCGTTTCTTTAGTTAATGAATTTAGTCTTGATTTTAGATCTATTATCCACAGCACCTTCACTTTCTTCAAAGTAATGGTTTTATCCCTCTTTCCAATACACAAACTAAAACACAGGGAAGAGAGCCAGGTCTATTTTCCAAGGTTACATATCTCTTAAGCATATAGCTAAGAACTGTACATGCCTGGTCTTGATACGTGACGTGTTTTTAAAAATAGACCGTTGAATTAAAATCAAAGCAATGTTTGACTCTAGAGAAGTTGAAAGGGGTATTAAGAAAACTATGTTTCGCCATTATGTGCAAAAAATATCCTGACTTTGGGGGGAAAAGACATATAACATTTTAGAAGCCTTTTTTCTTTTCTCAGGAGGATAATACTCCTGGGTTGAGAAAGATTCATACAATGTTACCTAAAAGAGAAGTGAGATCTGAAGAGCAAAGCACTAGTCTGGATGTCACAGACTAGTTTGTTCCTTAACGATGCTGTTTCAGTGAAGAAAAAAAAGGCCACAATTTTATCAGTTACATTAGGATATCAAAGTAGTGACATATACCATAAATTAATATTAAAGAAAATTCCTAATACTAATTCTCATTTCATAATAAACCGAGTTGACCTAGGCACCAGTTTCCCTCACCTCCTCATCTTAAAAAGTTGAGATGATAATTGGACTTCAAGAAGTTGCAGAGAAATAGATCTTTAGAAAGAATTTTCTTAAAATTAAAGGTGTCCAAAATTAGAATAGGCTGCCTTATGAGCGGGAGTTTCCCAGCTTTCCCTTTCAGGACAATGTCCAAGCAGAAAATTGTTATCTTCTCTTCTTTTAGAGTCTATTTTTTTAAGTACTTTTTTTTTTTAAGATTTCATTTATTTACTTGACAGAGAGAGAGAGAGCAAGCAGGGGGAAGCGGAGGGAGAGGGAGAAGCAGGCTCTCTGAGGGAGCCCGATACAGGGCTCAATCCCACAGCCCCAGGATCATGACCTGAGCCGAAGGCAGATGCTTAACTGACCGAGCCACCCAGGCACCTCAATGTTAGAGTCTATTTTTGCTATAACAATGGAACAAATTGTTTTGGTTCTCTAAGGAGTCTGACCCAAGAATGTTGTAAAGAGAAATGAGACAGCTGTATGATGTTCCTACCTTTCCAAATGGTCATTTCTAAACTAAACCTCAGGTAGCCTGATAATCTCCATGTTCAAACCAATGACCAACTCAGGAGGCTATGGGAAAAGTGGCGGGGGGGTGCCAGAAGGTGTCACAAGAACACAGAATTGGACCACCACAAGTGTGGGGGAGCTCTCTTCCCTGCTTTGACAAAACTATTCTCAAAAATCCCTCTGGTTCTAAAATAACAGTATTAAGGGGTACTCCATTCATCTTTGTATTCCTAATGGCTCCTATAATATCTTTCTTACAGTGGACACACATTGTTTGAAAAACAGATAGACGAACATTTAAATGAGGCTTCTAAACTGTAGCCTCCCAGAGTGCCTCTATAACGCTGCTCATGAAGGAAACTATGAAAAGTAAGACATTTTTTTCCCTTAGAAAAATTTTACACACACACACACACACACACACACACACACAAGCTATTTAAACAACACTGTAACTTCATATGTAATTATTAAATTGAATAGTCTAGACCCGCTCTAATATGGCAGCCAGTGGCCTCATGTAGCTAATAACCACTTAAAATGTAGTTGTCTGAACTGAGATGTGCTGTTAAGTATAAAATACCCAACATATTTGAAGATTTTGTATGAAAAAAAGAATGCAAAATGTCAACTTTTATACTGACTACAATTAAAATTATAGTATTTTGGATATATTAGATAAAAGATATATTGTTAAAATTAATTTCACCCTTTTAAGCATTTTAAATATATGAATATTAAGGGACACCTGGGTGGCTCAGTTGGTTAAGCATCTGCCTTTGGCTCTCAGGTCATGATCCCAGGGTCCTGGAATCGAGTCCTGCATTAGGCTCCCTGTTCAGTGGAAAGCCTGCTTCTCCCTCTCTGCCACTCCCCCTGCTTATGCTCACTCTCTCTCTGACAAATAAGATCTTTAACAACAAATACATAAATAAATATTAGAACATTTAAAATTATATATTTAGCTCACATTTGTGGTTCTTACTATATTTCTATCAGACAGTGCTTGTCTTTTATTAATGCTGTTAGTGGAATGCTGTATCAGTCAAGAGTGAGGTCAGCAAACAAGGTTCCATGGACTAGGTGAGATTTGAGCTGCTTTTTTATTAGTATAGATGGGCCAAAGGGGGCTCTCTTATACCCTTAGTTGTCAGACCAGCAGGAACAAAGGAATTACAACATTTACCTAGGGGCAATGGACATACTGGTTTGGCTAGAATGACAGTATGCATTGGACATGAGTTGGAAAGGTAAATGAGGGTCAGATTGAAAGTACATTCAGTGAAGCCTAATGGAATCCGTTTAGAAGTGGGGAGCCACCCCAAGTTTTGAAATAGTGTGGTGAGAGGGGGAAAAAAACAAGTTTTTCAAAAAATTGTGGAGTGGGAATGCACATCTTTTGTTGTTGAAGGGTGAGGTCTGGAAGTGGGAAGACATATTTGGAGGGCTGAATTAATTCCACCATCCTATGACCATAGAAGATTGCCTAGAGAAGTGAGATATGATAGCAAAGTCACGGGCTTCAGTCTATGCCTATGTGAGTCAGTGACTGACTCACTCCAGGCTTTGTTCCCTCTACTGTCATATGACAATAATCACTGTCCTCTGCCACAGTAAGAATAAAGTGGCAACATGGATGTTGGGGCACCGGGGTGGCTCTGTTGGTTAAGCATCTGACTCTTGGTTTCGCTCAGGTCATGATCTCAGGTTCATGAGATCAAGCTCTGCAGCTGGCTCCCCACTCAGCAGGGAGTCTGCTTCTCTCCCTCTCCCTCTGCCCCTCCCCATGTGCCAATTCTTTCTCTCTCCCTCTCTCAAATAAATAAGTCACTTACTAAAAAAAGCAACAACATGTGCAAACAAGTGCTCTGGAAGATGTAAAGTGCTTTGAAAGACTCCTGTCATTTGCGATGTTTACATTAGTAACACAAGTGATTCTTGATAACTTCTTAAAAGTCTGCCTTACTATTTTCAATAACCACCAACACCAGTTTTAGTAAGTCAAGAAAGGACCTCCATTTTTCTTGAGTGAAAGAGCATATCAAACTATATCTTACACTTGTGTAATAGTGGGTATGAGAAAATAACATTTTCAAACTTGGAGCCTTACTCAAAATTTCAGCTGTCCAGTCTTCTAATTATTTGAGAGGTGAAGGCATGGGGAACACCTGCCTATAGTCAAAGAAAAACGTAATAGTTATCAGTTTCCTGTGATGTTTGATCCATTTCTCAAACAGAAAATAAACATTTGGGGGAAAAATTATGATTTGAAAATACTTATCTTCAGAGATTTAACCTTTTAAAAATAATGTCTATCTTCAAAGGAGACCACTGTTCAGTGTTTTATAGTCCACAAAATCTGCAACACAGTTTGTCATATAACACATCTATTAGCATCCGGACAAAAAGCTATTTAATTTCATGCCACTATATTATGTAAAAATTTACTCAAAACAAAGCTAATAGTGATGCTGGAAATCCAAAGATTTTTATTTTTTTTTAAGATTTTATTTATTTCTTTTACAGACAGAGATCTCAAGGAGGCAGAGAGGCAGGCAGAGAGAGAGGAAGGGAAACAGGCTCCCTGCCAAGCAGAGAGCCGGATGCGGGGCTTGATCCCAGGACCCTGGGATCATGACCTGAATGGAAGGCAGAGGCTTTAACCCACTGAGCCACCCAGGTGCCCCAATCCAAAGACTTTTAGAGCACAAAGTTTTAAAGAAATTAGTAGTGCTGGAAAAAAGAGAGTAGTTTAAATATCAAGTTTGGCATTAGAATGTGTTCTAAACATAGCAGAACTATTTTCAACCACTTTCTTCTACAGAACATACTAAAAGTAAAATTTTAGAAAAATAATTGTAAGTAAATGGTCCAAATTTTTTCTACTGAAATGTAATTGACATACAATATACTATTAGCTTTGGGTATACCTCATAGTAATTCAATATTTTTAATGCATCACAATATGATCTCCATGATGAGTCTTAGTACCATACGAAGTTGTTACAACATCATTGACTCTATTCCTTATGCTGTATATTACATTCCCATGACTTATTCATTTTATAGCTGGAAGTCTATACCTCTTAATATCCTTCACCTATTTCACCTGTCCCCCAACCCCTCCTCTCTCTGGTAATCAACAGGTTGTTTTCTGTATCTATAAGTTTCTTTTCAGTTTTATTTTTTCTGCTTATTTGTTTTGCTTTTTAGATTCCACATGTAAGTGAAATCATATGGTAGTCTTCTTTCTCTGTCTGACTTATTTCACTTAGCATAATACCTTTTAGGTCCATCCATGTTGTCACAAATAGCAAGATTTCATTCTTTTTTATGGCTGAAATCAGGGAGTATGATACCCTTTATATATATCTACATATATACACATATATATGTATATATCACATCTCCTTTATCTATTTATCTATTGAGGAATGCTTAGGTTGATTCCATATCTTGGTTATTGTAAATAATGCTGCAATGATTATAGAGGTGCATTTATTTCTTTGAACTGATGTTTTCATCTTCCTTGGATAAATATACAGAAATGGAATTACTTATCATATAGTAATAGTTCTATTTTTAATTTTTTGAGAAATGTCCACACTATTTTCCATAGTACTTGTACCAATTTATATGCCCACCAGCATGAGAGTTTCCTTTTCCCCTATACCTTTGTCAACTCTTGTCATTTTTTGTCTTTTTGACTATAGCCAGTCTGTTGTATGTGAGGTGTGAGATGGTATCTCATGCATTTCCCTAATGATTAGTGATCTTAGTTTAGCATCTTTTCATGCCTGTTGGCTATCTGGGTGTCTTTTTAGAAAATGTCTATTCAAATCTTCTGTGTGTTTTTTAATTGTTTTTTTTTTCTTATACTAAGTTGCCTAAGTTCTTTATATATTTTTTATATTAACTCCTTATCAGATACATGACTTGCAAATGTCTTCCTGCATCCAGTAGGCTAACTTTTTGTTTCATTGGTGGTTTCCTTTGCTGTGCAAAAGCTTTTTAGTTTGATGTAGTCCCACTTATTTTGGTTTTTGCTGCTCTGGCCTGAGGAGACTGCTCCAAATAAAATATTACTAAGACCGATGTCAAAGAGCTCACTCCCTGTGTTTTCTTCTAGGAGTTCTATGTTTTCAGTTCTCACATTCAAGTCTTTAATCCATTTGAATTTATTTTTGTATATGATTTAAACTGGTGGCCCAGTTTCATTCTTCTGCATATAGCTGTCCAATTTTCCCCCACACCATTTATGAAAGAGACTGTCTTTTCCACATTGTATATTCTTGCCTCCATTATGAATTAATTGACCATATATGTGTGGGTTTATTTCTGGGCTCCAGTCTGTCTGATTGATATATGTGTCTGTTTTCATGCTCCTACCATACTGTTTACTGTAGTTTGGTAGTACAGTTTGAAATCTAGGAGTATGATACCTCCAGCTTCATTCTTCTTTCTCAAGATTGCTTTGGCTATTTGGAGTCTTTTGTAGTTCCCTAGAAATTCCAGGATTCTTTGCTCTAGTTCTGTGAAAAAGGTAATGGCCCAAATTTGTAACAGAAGGAAAATCTTTGAGGTATCTTTCCTTCTCTTGATCAATGAAATGATCCAGTTTCCAGTGCTAATAAACGTATGGAAATAAATTTGCTCCTGAACCTCTCCAAAAGTTAAGATTCTAAATTCAGAATAAACTTGCCAAGCAATTCTGGCCAGTCCTGCCTGACTTGAGCAAATGTCAGGAAAGATGTAATTACATCTACCAATTATCACTCTCACTTGCTTAATACCTGAAACTGGTTTTCATTTGGAGCCAGAACACTTAGTGTCCCATGTGGTTTCTCATAAACCTCTTAGCCTTTGGCTCTTCCTTTCCAGTTAAGAGTCAATCTGATAGCCTAAGGTAAGGGCTTGTTTTGGGAAGTTCATTACAAGAAAATTATATGGACAACTGGTTCCTATCCATAATTATACTATGAATAATTGAATCCATCTAATATGCACATTTTTCTTGCATGGCCACTGCACAGTTGGCTAGGCTAACCACTGCACAACTCCAGGAGACACATTCACATAAACTACAATGTGAACAGTACCCCCTGAAATTGTGCAAGGAGGAACCCACACAGTTGTACAGTGGAACACTGGTTCTTGATTCTTCCTGATGCTCAAAAAGAGAAATTTCAGTATAGTTAACATACAGTGTCCTATTAGTTTCAGTTGTACAATATATGATTCAACAATTCTACACATTACTCAGCGCTCATCATGTCATGGTAAGTGTACACTTTAATCCCCACCACCCATTTCACCCTCCACCCCACCCACTCCCCTCTGGTAGCCATCAGTTTGTTCTCTATAGTGAAGAGTCTGTTCCTTGGTTTCTTTCTCTCTCTCTCTCTCTCCCGCCTTCTCTTTTCCCTTTGCTCATTCATTTATTAAAAAAGAGAAAGCTCTGATGTATCTTGACGTGAATAATAGTAATAAAAGGTCACTTCATAGTAAAGTGATTCTCTTACACCTTTTTTTTTTAAGATTTTATCTATTTATTTGATAGACAGAGATCACAAATAATCAGAGAGGCAGGTAGAAAGGAGGAAGCAGACTCCCCGCTGAGCAGAGAGCCTGATGTGGGGCTCCATCCCAGGACCCTGAGACCATGACCTGAGCTGAAAGCAGAGGCTTTAACCCACTGAGCCACCCAGGTGCCCCATCTCTTACACCTTTTTAAAAAAATTTGTTGACAGTGCTCGCTTTGGCAGCACATACATTAAAGTTGGATGACATAAGTGATTAATACTTGGTAAGCACTTACTGTGGACTAGTGCTCATCTATGTGCTTTAGACTTACTAATTCATTTAATCCTCACAACAAATACATAAAGTAAGTAGAATTATTATCCCTATTTTACAGATGAGGAAATCGAAAGAGTAAGTGATGTTCCCAACTTACACAACCAGTAAATGTTGAGACTGGGATTTAAATTCAAGATTCAAGATCTGGTGTCCAGTTTCTTATTACTACACTGGACTGTTTCCTACATAGCATTTAAAATAAGCATTTGAGAATATCCAGTTTGTTAAGAATATCTAGTATTTGTTTTTCTTAGCATCTCTACCATGATATGAGGTTTAACTTTCTAAACTGAGTTTACTCTTAAATCAGTTATTGAAAATTAAATTGTCCAAAATTAAATTTTAATTTCTAAGTAATTAAACATATATCATTTTTGTTAAATGAAGGGATTTGTCCTGATAAACACAAAGCTTATTAGAATGTTCTGGGGGCTCTCTGCCTACTTGTGATCTCTCTCTGTCAAGTAGAATGTTCTGGGGTTTTACATTTTAAGTTTAAAAGGTCTATAAATACATATGTATATATAGAGAGATAGAGACTACATACACATACATATATGCTGTGAGATACAAAAGACAAACTGCTCATATCGTCTGAATTGTACATATGAAATGTATTCATCAAACATGTATTGAATGACCTCTATGATTGAACTCATTAATAATCACTGTATCTAACTAATTATAAAAATAATATCACCAGCTTATGTATGTTTTCCCCAAAAAATTAATAAACAAAAAATCACATTTAAAACATACAATGATTTCTTTGACTCACCTAATTCATTTTACAAATTTCCCAGAGGAGAGTGGATGTGATCTACTCCTATCCCATTCTAGAGATGAGGAAGAGCTACCCTAAGCCAGCCAGGACAACCTCACTGGATAAATGCATAGTTTAACAGTCCATCCGTCCCCACACAAAAGTCTGAGGTAACTCTACACAAAATCTTGGCCAAACTCAGGAAATAGTAGTTGTTATTATAAATGACTTTTCAAAAACTGGTCACCCGAGTCCTCAAAATATATGTATTGTATATATATTATATTCAATAGAAACCATAATGACATAATTATATACATTTAATTAGCAAATAGAGTATACAAATATTAAATTACTTTATTCCATGTTATTATTAATTTACTAGTCTGATTTGCTTTTAATGAAATATTTCTGATTCTTATCTATACCAGAGTACTCAGGTTATATCAATGCTTTAAAAATCATATAACTAAAATTTTCAGAATAACCAGGAGACCAGAGGAAGGAAAAAAAAGTATAGGAATTTTCAAGATAAGGAGTGTTTTCTCCACATTTGTATTTCCAATCAAGACTATCAGAAAAGACAACTTAGTTGATTTATATGGTCAGGAAACTATTGAAATATTTATTAAATACTCAAAAGAAGTATATTAAAATAACTAAAGCAACAAAGTGACTAATATACATATTAATTATCTTAAATAATAAAGTTTTTTTTAAGAAACACCATTCTAAATAACATAAGGCTATGATTAGATTTCTAAATATTTAAAAAATATTGTAATATTTCAGAAGTGTTTCTTATTAACTTTCCCACATTCCTAGAAGCACAAATAACCACCACATTGCATGATAGTCCCTAAAATTAGAGAATATTCTTGGTAGTCTGACTTTAAAAGAGAGGATGAGAAAGAATGAAGGTCTGACTGAATAACTTGTAAGGGCTCTGATTCAGTGAAAAGAATGAATGAACAAATAAGGAACAACCGTCTGCAATGTTCATTCTCCACACTTTAGAGTTTGCCCTTTCTTTGCTTCCCAGGAAAACAGAAATTATCCCTTAATGTCTATTCGAAGAACCCTTCTCTGTGGGACTGGTGCAAACATGATTCATATTTTCTGGATGACTCTTCCCAGTTTTACTGTAAAGGGAAGGGTGCCCGGCCCAACCCTCCCTTCACATGTAGCTGAGTCGTCCTTATGAATTGAGAAATTAGTGAGACGATGACAGTGCTCGAGTCTTCTCTCCCAGGTAACTCATGACAACGTTTACAAGACCAGTGCTCTAACCCCTGAGCTATGGAGCCAAATGTAACTCATGACAACATTTAATAAAGAGAAGCAAAGCTGTAAAATCACTTTGAGACAGGTTATAACCATATGCAATGGTCCCTTTTCACGACAATTTGCAGACGCTTTGAAATAAGGATTTCAATGAAAGTTTTAGAATGCAAGGGTCCTGGCATCCTATGTCTGTTGTAATTACTTCTTTGGTTCACAGTTCCACCTGCCTCTTTATTATAGCCTTACAAAGTAAACAATGTATTAAATCTACATGTTTCAGCAGTAACTTCCACTGTTTCCAGGAAGAAATCTAAATTATCATATAACTTTCTTTCTACCACTAGTTTTTACTACTATTTATGCCAACTTTGGCTAAAATCTAGCTTAATGATGATGTACACTTTGGAGTCAGGGTGCAGAGGCTCAAATCCTGGCTCAATTAGAGCTGTTGGGGGAGACAAAGTTCTCATTGTCTCCTGGCTCCATTTCTTCATCCATAAAATAGACTATAATAATAGTATCTCCATCAGATGGCTACTATAAGTATTACATGAGATAACAAATATAAAGATCTATAAATTGCAACTAACACAAAAACCATAATAAACGTTAACTCCAACAGTTTCATGGTAATTGTTGGAACTTGAACTGATCATTACCAGTTAGAATGGCTAAAATCAAAGTGACAAGAAATAAGTGTTGGCAAAGATGTGGGGGTGGGGAGCCCTCGTACACTGATGGTGGGGACTGAAATTGATACAGCCTCTGTGGAAAACAGTATGGAGATTCCTCAAAAAATTAAAAATAGAATTACCATATGGGTATGATCTAATATGATCCAATAATTCCACTATTGGATATTTACCCAAAGAAAACAAAGCACCATATCACCATACCACAAAGATATATACATCCCTATACTTATTTCAGCATTGTTTATAATAGCCAAGATATGGAGGCAACCTAAGTGTCCATCAACAGATGATTGGACAAGGACGCTGTAATGGAAAATTATGCAGCCATAAAAAAGCTGATATCAGGACATCTGAGACGATATGGATGGACCCAGAGGGTATTCTGCTAAGTGATTTCACTTAGTCAGACTGAGAGAACCCCATATGATTCCACTTATAAGTGGAATCCAAAAGAAAAAAGAAGGAAAGGAAAGGGAAAGAAAAAGGGAAAGGAAAGGGAAGGGAAGGGAAGGAAAGGGTGAAGAGAAAGGAAGGGAAAGGAAAGGGAAGGGAAGGGAAGGGAAGGGAAAGGAAGGGAAAGGAAAGGAAGGGAAGGAAAGGAAAGCAAAACAAATGAAAGCAAAGAAAAACAAAAAGTAGAATCAGACCTATCAAACTGATGGTTGCCAGAGGGGAGAATGGTCGGGGTGTTGAACAAAATGAGTGAAGAGGGGTGGAAGATAAAGGCTTCTAGGTATGGAATGAATCTTACAGGAATAGAAAGCACAGCAAAAGGAATAGTAATATTGTAACACTGGTGTAACGAGACACATAGAATCCACACTTGTGGTGAGCATAGCATAAATTGTACACCTAAACTAACATAACATTGTGTGTAAACTATATTCAAGTTAAAAAAATGCATTCTAGGTAAAAAACAAGATGGAACGTGACACAAATGAAGATCCCATATATTCTTGAGAAAGTAAAGACCCTAGACTGCCTGACTTCATTTTATCCTCATTTAATTTTTTCAGATTAGTGTGAAAATTAAGCTCGACATTTAAGCTGAAATAACAGGGCAGGGATTAGCAGGTCCATGTCCCACATACACCGTACTTGTGATTGGAACAGCATATCCCCAACTTTTATGTTCCACTCTCTAAACCTGACTAGTTCTATTACGTCCTCCTCACAGTCATACAACAAAAAAGCGCAACTAATAGCTTATCACAATGATGCTCACCACTGTTTCCCAAAGCAGTATCTTCCAGGGTTCTTAGAAAGTCTTTATAGAACAGCCAGGTAAAATAGGTTTGGCTGTTGCAACTGTTTGGCACAGTTTTGCATAATTCAGTAGATTCTTTTGTACACCATTAAAACTCTAAAGTCAGATTAAAAAACTGTAAGAACTTGTTTATACTGAGAATATTTTCTTTTTCCTGAGAGGATTTTACCCTTTGAATACTGCTTCAACAAATCCACTTCTTTTGAAATAGAAACAAACTACAGTATGAACAGGATTATCTTTGTAATTATATATTAGAAGAATTTACATTTAACTTGATTTTATTTAAATGTCTACAGGTGCTCATGTTGGTTCACGGAGAACTGCGAATAGAGGTAAAGTATGAAAAAGTTTTTTGTAAATAAAATAATAGTTTAGTTCAAAAAATTAAAATTGTATTGGGAAAGTAAATATTTCTTTAATGTTTAAAACTATTAAATAACTGTGAAAATAAAATTAAAACCAACCCAATTTTAAATACCAAGAATGTATAAATGTCATTATTGTACTTTATCTTATGCATTCTTTCTTATTTTAAACAAATCAACAGGTTTTTATTAAACACATCCTAGGTACCCAGAGCAGTGAGATATTGTGGAATATATAAAGGAAATACAAAATATGATTCAATGCCAGTATTAAAAATCATATGGTTCTGTAATTGTTTTAGATGTTAAACATTCTCTCTTTGCTTGACAAAGTGTGAGGTCAAGCAAAGTAGACTTTTGACAGTCCTAGATACTATGAAACAGAGGGGGCTCCTCAACCAGGTGTTGATAAGCAATACTCAAATCAAAAATTTTTAATAATGTGCATAATAAAATGGGATCCCTTTTCACATAAGACAAAGGGTCAACATGGAGAAGATGATACTGCTGTACAAGGCAAAAGGAGATACAAACGTGAATGGGTGAAATTTGCGAAACCCTGCAGAGAAAGAGAAGACAACTCGAAAAGAAATCCAATCGCCAAAGTAAGTCACATCAGCAGGGGCAATGTGAAGTTTCAGAATTAATGTAATAGATATAAATTAAAATGATATGGCAACTCCATTTATCAAAATGCAGACTGGGGAGTCCATAGAACAAATAACCTGGTATCTTCAACCACAAAAACAAACAAACAAACAAACAAAATAGTAATAAAAATATAGATGAGATGAAGGAACTTCTAGAGTAATAAAAAATAATTAAGAGACAGGGAGACCAACTTCAATGAATATGCCTTGTTTAGATCTGGATTCTAATAGAAATACAAATAGAAAAAAATATATGATGAGGAATTTGAAAGGCAGGGCAGGGGTTCATGGGGGGAAGGGAGGGAAAAATGAAACAAGATGGGACCAGTGAGGGAGACAAACCATAAGAGATTCTTAATCTCAGGAAACAAATTGAGGGCTGCCAGGGGATCGGGGGGTGACAGGGAGGGATGGGATGGTTGGGTGATTGACACTGGGGAGGGTATGTGCTATGGTGAGTGCTGTCAATTGTGTAAGACTGATGATTCACAGACCTGTACCCCTGGGGCAAATAATACTTTATATGCTAACAAAAAATACATGTATGGGTGAGACAATAAGATAAATGGTTGGGGGTCCATGTATTCGTAATGATTAAGACTGGGTGATGAGATATATCAGGTTCATTATACTAATCTAACTTTATATATATTTGAAATTTTCCATATTAAAAAGCTTGAAAATTATAATAATAAAAATAAAATAATAATAAATAATTTATTTTAATAAATATGTTTAACACTTACTGTATCGTTCCTTTCCCCTTTTTCTCTCCAGCTCCCTCTATTTAAACTAAAATAAATGTCTTTTTTAAAAAGATTTTTATTTATTTAATTGACAGAAAGAGACAGCAAGAGAGGGAACACAAGCAGGAGGATTGGGAGAGGGAGAAGCAGGCTTCCTGCTGATCCCAGAACGCTGGGATCATGGCCTGAGCCGAAGGCAGACACTTAATGACTGAGCCACCCAGGCGCCCTTAAATAAATGTCTTTTTTTCAAAAAATGTTCTCTGCTAAGGAAAGGAGCATTCAGAAGTAGTCTTTTCAATATTAAGTATCCATGACTTTCTCTCAACATTTTAACATCGCCGTGGTGGCCACAATCTGAGCAAACATTCTAGAGACAAAATGATTAATGTGTGTTGGTCCGTGCTGGTCAATAGATGCAACAGTTTGAAATATTTCACATTCCCAGTATTCATCAAGGCAAAAGTAACCATCACAGTGTCAGAAAGAGTGAATAAAATAAACAGAAGACTTAAGACTATGAAGGTGGAGAAATGGGAAGGAAAAGGTCTGACTGATGATCACATTCACATTTTGGGTGTTTGGGGCTTCAGATTACTTCAGATTTCCAAGCAACCCAGAAAATTACCTACCGAATTTCTGGAATGGGAATTGATCAACCCCCTTTTGGAATCTTTGTTGTTGACAAAAACACTGGAGAAATTAACATAACAGCCATAGTTGATCGTGAGGAAACTCCAAGCTTCCTGGTAAGTTTGTGTCCTCAATATTGGGCACGCTTACGTTTGTGCCTGGTGGCTTTAGAATGTGCTACTCTTCTACTGGTTAATTTAGAAGAGAGATCAGTGCATGAAAAATTCCACCAACAAATAACCATGTTCGTCCCTCTTATAAAGAGCCTTCACTTCTGGATGTGCCCCTGAAGGAATTTACTAGGAGGGTGCATGAGTAAGCACTGAAATCCAACATGCATCCTGCAAAGAGTTTCACACTCTTTGTATCACATGACAGTACCAGCCCGGAAGAAGGGGCAGCTTGCCTAACTGGCCTGCCCACTGTGGGCACCTTTACCTCCTTTGTCTAGTTTTGGGGGGAACATTTTTCTTCTGTGCAAAAAAAGTCTGTACATGGTAGTAGGGGCTTTATTTCTACAAGTTTTAGTAGTATGCAAACTGAGTTTGTAGAGAAATAAGTAACATTTCCCTCCTTTTTCTAGATCACGTGTCATGCTCTAAATGCCCTAGGACAAGATGTAGAGAAACCACTTATACTAACGGTTAAAATTTTAGATGTCAATGACAATCCTCCAGTATTTTCACAAAGTATATTCGTGGGAGAAATTGAAGAAAATAGTGCTTCAAGTAAGTCCCTTACAGTATCTACCACTTCTAATTTTTTTATTTTAAAATACAGGCATCACTATAGTCATCACTTTATAAGCTAATTTATTCTCCTAGTTTTATCAGTAGTCTTGCAGAAAAATTCATCCAAATAACCTGGGTCTTACTTTCTAATATTTGTATTTGAGCTAATTATCCACTGCCACTGTATCTCTAGGTCATGATCCTGTTATGAACTTAATAGTATCTTACTCTCTATACATAAGTCACATGAGTACCTGGTAGTCATAAAGCTAAAGGCGTGGCCTTAGGTAGCCTGGATGCATCAGCTAGACTTTTTAGATTATAAAGGACAGAGACACACTAAATTACTTGGATAATATGGGGAAAGGGGAAAAAGACAATGCCATCCATCAAGGGAAGAAATTAAGACAGAAAATAGTCTCAACTCCAACACAGCCAAGGCTTAAGGACAACAGGAAGTTCTTTTTTTTTTTTTAAGATTTTATTTATTTATTTGACAGACAGCGATCACAAGTAGGCAGAGAGGCAGGCAGAGAGAGAGGAAGGGAAGCAGGCTCCCTGCTAAGCAGAGAGCCCCATGTGGGGCTTAATCCCAGGACCCTGAGACCATGACCTGGGCCGAAGGCAGAGTCTTTAACCCACTGAACCACCCAGGTGCCCTAACAGGAAGATTTTTATAGAAGGCAGCACAGTTCCACCTGATTAAGACAGTAAGAGACACTGCAAATGACATTTAATTCATTTTTGAGCATACAGATAGATTTAAGATTTTAAAAAACAAAGGCCATTATTAGTGTTTAATATTTAATGTGAAAAGAATGTCAATTCTTACATATTCTTTCATGAGTTTCTTCGGGTTTCTAGACTGTATTTTAAAAAACAAAGGCCAATATTAGTGTTTAATATTTAATGTGAAAAGAATGTCAATTCTTACATATTCTTTCATGAGTTTCTTCTGTGTTTCTAGACTCACTGGTGATGATACTAAATGCCACGGATGCAGATGAACCAAACCACTTGAACTCTAAAATAGCCTTCAAAATTGTCTCTCAGGAACCTGCAGGCATACCCATGTTCCTCCTAAGCAGACACACTGGGGAAGTCCGTACTTTAACCAATTCTCTTGATCGAGAGGTAAAGCAAGGCATTTGGGAACATTCGATAATAAAAGATTTGATTGTAAGAAAGCTGAGAGAGGTGACCCCACTTTACCTGAGGATGAAAGGAGAAAGGAAAAGACGTTCTCCGTACTCAACTGGGCCAATCTAGGGAAATTGTTTGCATTTCAATATGATTCTAGTGGGGTAAGATGTGTACCTAAGAACTGTATAATCAGTTGTACCCTAAACGAATATCAGCATATCAGTGGGAGGTCAAGTGGAGAGTAAAAGAAGGCATGGAAGCATACACGGACAAAGACAGAACTGTGACTAATTCCTTATTAGGTGGAGGAGAAATAAATTTCTTAGATGATAGAAGAAATTTCTTTCTAGAATAAATCCTTCTCTGATGTTATATTTTTTATCTATTGACTAGTTTTAATGTTACCCCTGCTTCCAGAACACTAAAGAATCCTTGTTCTCTCTTCCCCATTATCCTACCACTATAACTACCATCACCACCACCACCGCCATCTTGATCACATACAATATCCTGTCAGACCTTATATTACTTAGGCAAATGATTCTCAAATAGACCAATAGGAAAGCTCTATTAGTAAACTTCCCTCAGATAAGCATCCCACCATCCTCACTGCCCATTTTTGCTCCAAGTGTAACTTTCTTACCCTAAGAAGCCTACAAAAGAGAAACCTGGTCTCCAGGGTCCCACATGCCTCCTCTATGCTGGACAACAAAACAACTCACGTGATCCTTCTAGACAATAAACCAGGAGCTTGAATATTTTCACCTCTTTACCCATAGGAAGCAGGTAGTTTTCTTTGTATTCTTGGCACTGGAGATAAATTATTTTTCTTTGTTTTTCTCCAAATTTAGCAAGTTAGCAGCTATCAGCTGGTTGTGAGTGGTGCCGACAAAGATGGAGAAGGGCTATCAACTCAATGTGAATGTAGTATCAAAGTGAAAGACGTTAATGATAATTTCCCAATGTTCCAAGAATCTCAGGTACACCTTGTCCTCCTTGAAGAATAATGATATATATTTTTTATTTTTCATTTTGTCATTCTAATTCAGTATTCACTTGCCTGCTGGCTTCTATTTAAGTTCTCTGCACTTTTCTTTAAAATAAGCTTTTGTAAAATAAAAGAATTTAGTAACCAGCAAGAGGCAACACAGAATTTGAGAATTAATAATTAATTCTATTCATAATCTCTTTAGACAAAACCTGACAATAACTCTTAAATTCTGTTTCTCTCCTTTTTAGTATTCAGCACGTATTGAGGAAAATACTTTAAGTTCTGAGTTGCTTCGATTTCGAGTTATAGATTGGGATGAAGAATTCACAGATAATTGGCTTGCAGTGTATTTCTTCACCTCTGGAAATGAAGGGAATTGGTTTGAAATACAAACTGATCCAAGAACCAACGAAGGCATCCTAAAGGTGGTTAAGGTAAGGCCCATTTCCCTTCCATGGTAAAAATATTCCATATTAGCCCAACTATCATTTCTGCAGATAAACTTTATTTACTTATTAATAATAACACTGCTTCTTGATAGAAAACTTAGAAAACACATAAAAATAGGTAGGATTTTTTAAAGACACATGCATAGCTCCATTACCTAAGGGTAGCTTTTAAAAAAAATTTATTTCCTTCCAAGCTACCACAGTAAACACAAATACACTAATACATGTATATTTATAGGTGCGCTTGCTTAACGCACAAGAATGTAAAACCCATTTCTTGACTTAATCTCATTTACCCCCTACAACTGAAGATGGGAAAGGACAAGAATACATGATATTGTGGCTTGTGAATTTGTCACCTTGCTTTAAGTGGATTAGTTACTGTCATAAGAGGGGGGAAATACAAGTTTTTGGAAAATGGGAATACATAATTAAATCTGCAATACAAAAAAGAATAATTGAGTAAACCTTCCATTTAACGTGCTTGGCTGCAACAGTCACTCCCCCTCTCCCCCAACACACACACAAATACAGAATCCAACTGGAATAACATAAGGATCTTTCTGCCTGGACACAATATAGACTAGAAAAAATAACCACTATTTGAAGACATTCCTTGGCACATACTGAACTAGATAGGACTTTCTTTATTTCCTTGAGTCCAGTAGAGTGACAGACCCATAATAGCCCCTTAACAAGGAAACTGCTGGAATCCCCGAATGCAGGAAGCCTTGCGAGCAGTTCCTATTACTCTGCTTTTCAGAGAGAAGGCTATAACCATCACTTGCAAGAGTGTATTATAAACTCCCAGCAACCCCTGAAAATGAGGTCTTCCCTCTCTCCTGTCTTGGTGTCATCTAGTCTTCTAAACTAGATGAGAATCAGAGAAATTAGGCCTTATTATTCCATCATAACATTTCCTCACAACAGCCAGTCATCCAATTCTGCCCTAGAAATTGTCCTTAAAGTCTGGCTCTGGTCTTCCTTTCTATGGCCTGTGATCTATCGGGCCTTGCCTTCTTGCTTTACATGACTGTAATCACTCCTGACAGATCTCCTTACCTCCTGTTTCTACTTCCCTTCATCCTCCTAGTGCCACTAGTCTACTGCCATGTTTTTCTTAAAACCAATGTGAATTACTCTGTTCTTTAAAACCTTTCCTTGTTCTCCATTGGCTGTGAAAGTGGCCCTCCATTCATTGCTCATCTGTACCACCAACGGGAATATAGGAACAATTGGTTCAGTTGGTCTGTGAGGAAGCCCTGAAAAGGACTTAATTGCTCCACAGAGAACTCTAATTGCAGCCAGGACTGAGGACCAGCTGCTGGCCTTGAAGATGACCTTCAGCCTCCTCAGAACTGTGGACAAGGCCTCTCACCCTGTCACCTTCTGTAACTCTGGGCATTTGCAATGTTTCACCTCTGCCTGAAAAACTGCTCCTCAACCTTCAACCTTTAACACTCAACTCCCTTGAAACGTCTCAGAAGGTTTCCTAACTGTCCCCAGCAGAAGTGTTGACTCATTTTTGCACATAGACTCTATAATTTCTTCTGTCACTTACCCATTATATTATAATTACCTACTGATATTTTCTCTTCCACTTAATCTTTCTGTTCCATGCCACTGGAAGAGCTCACAAAACTAGTCATTGCAAACTTAAAACTCAAATCCAGATCCCTTACCTTAATTATTTTCAGTAATGTACAAATGTAACACAAATGAACATTTTCTTATCTCATCACACTCAGAAAAATATATTAGTGAAAGGAAAAAGCCCTCCTGGGATTCCTCAGGACTTGACTTGGGCCACCCCAATAAAGGGCCAAACAGTTATCATACAAGACCATCTAAAAATGGTTCTACAAGGAGTTGGTGGGCCACACACCCCCGCCCCCCCCCCCCCCACTGCTTTGCAGAGGCATATTTGCCAACTAAATTTATTATGGTAGTTTGCCTTTGCCACGTAGGAATTTCCAGTCAGGAAAGACACTATGACACATGAATACAATAGCTATTCTGGGAATGGCTATAACTGCCATTTATAGGAATGTATTATGGGACTAAATTTGTGTAGTCCTCACAACGATCTGACGAGGTAAAGTTTTGTAGTTTTTTTCCAAGTGAAAATTTGAGAACCAGAGAAATTAAGTATTGTTCCATGAGTCACACCACTATTAGGCAGCAAAACTAGTATTCAAGCTTTGCTATCATAGCAAATTCAGGATTCTTTCCATTGTACCACACAGCCTAAAGAAACTATAATGATGTTTTAGTAGTCTAAAAAGAGGTCTGCCATTTTGTAAATATCAGTTACCAAGCTGAGGTCTTATGAGTTAAGAATTTCAGTGGTTTCTCCATCTCAACATTATAACAACTTCTGAAGCTGTTTTGCTATATAGAAATAAAAGTGTCACTCATAGCATGGGACATAGAGTTCTCTTGTCCTATTCTAGGTTTGCTGGATTGTATCTCTGTGACACTTCTTTCCTTCTAATTTTATTTATTGATTTATTTTTTACTCTAGGCTCTAGATTATGAACAACTACAAAGTGTACAACTTGGTATTGCTGTCAAAAACAAAGCTGAATTTCACCAATCAATAATTTCTCAGTATCGAGTCCAGTCAACCCCAGTCACGATCCAAATAGTCAACGTGAAAGAAGGAATTATATTCCATCCTGATTCCAAGAAATTTACTGTGCAGAAAGGCATAAGTAGTAAAAAACTGGTCAATTATGTTCTGGGAAAGTATCAAGCCATTGATGAGGATACTAAGAAAGCTGCCTCATATGTCAAGTAAGACTGTTTTCACATTATTTTGATGTGCCTTTAATTTATAAGCGACTACAAAATAATATACACTTTTATATGCCAAGAATACGAAGAGACACAAAGGGGCCAACTCAAGGAAATGGCTAACTCAAGAAGAGACTTATAGCCAAATCATTGGAACATCCTGGGCTATGAGCAAAGAAAACATAAGCATAAGTTAAAGTGGGAACTAAGAGAAGAATGCCTTAGCCTATGGAGAAGAATCAGGAAAAGATCTTACAGAAACTTTCAGTTGAGTTTAAAAGAGTAGTTCTGGGCACCTGGGTGGCTCATTGGGTTAAAGCCTCTGCCTTCAGCTCAGGTCATGATCCCAGGGTCCTGGGATCGAGTCCTGCATCAGGCTCTCTGCTCAGCGGGGAGCCTACTTCTCCATCTCTCTCTGCCTGCCTCTCTGCCTACTTGTGATCTCTGTCTGTCAAATAAATAAATAAAAATCTTTTAGTAAATACATAAATAAAAATAAAAAGAGTAGTTCACCAGAAGACCATGGTGCAATCAGATAAAACAGCACATACAAAACGAATATGCCCCAAATATAAGAACACCAGGCAAAGTAGATGCTGTAAGAGCAAGAAAGAAATTATTTTATTGCACAGAGTAGAAAACTGAAAAATCAGGCTAATACTTAGGGATTATGAAATACTGCTCGTCCATGCTAATATGCTGATTTTCTGCCACTGTATATTTCCATGTCTAAAATTAAGTATAAATACATTAAACATAAAATCAGCTATTTTCATTAAGTAGGTAAACATTCCATATTTGAAAAAAAAACTCTATTTTTTTTCTGTCATAAACAGGTATATCATGGGACATAATGATGGTGGTTTACTATTCATTGATTCAAAAACTGCTCAGATCAAATTTGTCAAAAACATCGATCGGGATTATACATTCATAGTTAACAGGACAATCACAGCTGAGGTTCTGGCCATAGACGGTAAGAGAAATATTTCAAAATGGGGTGCCTGCCAATGCTCAGGCAATAAGCAAACATAAGAAAATAAAACAAAAGAATAAACACCAAAAATCATATCACCTGAGGAAAGAGTGAAAAGTACTAAGGGAAATAACAGAAATTATTCATAATTCTACAACAGAGAAATCTTTATTGCTTTACTGTTTTTAATTGTCAACACTGAAAAAATTTTCTTCAATAAACTTTTGTATCTTGGATAGTAAAAATAAATCATTGTTTATTCCAAATACTTCGGCTCAAGCCTCAGGAACAAAAATCTTCCACACAGTGCTGGGTTCATGCAGTAGGATACATTTAAGAAAACTTGTTTTTATGTTGATTTCATTTGTAATCAGTGAATTTGTCACCTTACAGGTCTTGGTTCCAAGCGTATTAAATTAATAGCCTACGCTAATAGAGACACCAGCCAAGTTAATAAATTTAAGCTTGCTTTTTACAAGATGTAGGAACTAAATGACATCTTTTCACTTGTAAAAATAACAAATATAATTTCTCATGAGAAGACATACTAAGTTGTCTGCATGCAAGTGGCATTTAAAAGGTTTTGGGGGGGGGCGCCTGGGTGGCTCAGTGGATTAAGCCGCTGCCTTTGGCTCAGGTCATGATCTCAGGGTCCTGGGATCGAGCCCCGCATCGGGCTCTCTGCTCTGCAGGGAGCCTGCTTCCTCCTCTCTCTCTGCCTGCCTCTCTGCCTACTTGTGATCTCTCTCTCTGTCAAATAAATAAATAAAATCTTTAAAAAAAAAAAAAGGTTTTGGGGGTACAATGTATTCTGTATATTTCCTTAACTCTAAAATGTTATTCTTACAGAAAACACAGGTAAAACATCTACAGGCACCATATATGTTGAGGTACCTGGTTTTAATGAAAATTGTCCAACAATCGTCCTTGAAAAGAAAACACTTTGTAGTTCACAACCTTCTGTAGTTGTCTCAGCTAGAGCACTAGACAATAAGTATTCGGGCCCCTACACGTTTTCTCTGGAGGAGCAACCACTAAAATTGCCAGTTGTCTGGAGTATCACAACACTCAACGGTGAGTAATAGTAAACTTGCTTTTGTAAATGAAAAAGTTGCTGCTTCTTTATATTTTCAGAGGGATAAAAGAGTTCATTTGGGAGCAAGTCTTTTCCAAGAATAATTGAAAAAATTCTTTGCAATGAAGATGTGGTCCTAGCCTCATGAATTTCTTCTCTGTTCAAAAGAGAAGAGGAATGATATGATATGTTCATGCTAGTTAATATTTTTTATGTGCAAACTAATTGTTTTGTATTTTTAATGTCTTATTTCTGCCTCCACAGCACACCATAAAAAGAATAGAGTCAGCCATCAGTTTTCTTGCAGAGCTGTTTAAATTTCTAACTATACAAACTTTTCCTAACCGGGCAGACTGTGAACAGACGTGAAGCACAGGAGGAGTCGCCCGGTCAAGGCTCATAGGAAGTGTTACTCAGTCTGTCACTAGTTAGGAATCTTGAGAGCATGGCAGACTGAAATTCCTATTGACCAGTGAGAAAGAGCTCATCATCCACCCTTCCTTTTCTTCTCACTTTTATCGTCCTAATTTTACATTTTTTATGTTTTCTAGGTGTCTCCTAGAAATAGCCATTGGACTTAAGAATCTTCTCACTTTTCTCTAGATCTTTGCTGAACCAGTCTTGATTCCCTCCATGAATGTGCTCTATTGTTCCCTAGTCATAGGTATCAACCATTGCTAGAGTCACCAAAGCATTCTTGTTCTCCATGGCCTTCTTTCCTAAGGCTTACTGATCTAGGTGGAAGTCCCTATTTCCAAAGTATTCATGTAGCTTTTGGCTCCAAATGGGTTTACCAGCACATAACCAATGAAGAACCTGCAAAAGAAACATCAGAGAGAGACAGTACCTAGCACCGGACACAGCTGCTTGAGTGAGACTGGACAAGGCAACAGTGGTTAGACTGAGTGGATCAGACATAACATCAAAGGGGTTAAGGGGTTAAGAGTGGTTTAGTTGACACAGCTCTGCAGCTTACAAGAGCTGCTAACGGAGCCCACTTAAAAAGGGACAGCATAGCAACGGAGAACGGAGAATAATCAATGTTCATGAGTCAGGTAGGCCACAGGCCCTCACCTCAGAACATCCTATACAACTGGCATTTGGGCACACGGATGAAAACTATCAGAATCAGTGGAGGTAGTGGAAGCCAAAGTAGAAGCTCAGTCCTAATAAGTCAGGCACAAAAACATGGACGTAGAGGGAAAGCTTTAAGTCCAGACGGCCACACAAGCGTTCAGGGGGTTGGTGCAGACATACAGGAGATTGGTTAAGTCCCAGGGGAGGGAGCTTGATATTGAAATATTACCTGCCTCCCATCACCTTTCGGGAGGAAAACTGGGGTAGAACTGAGTCCTCATGGGAAACTATAACAGGCCCCTGTAGGGCAGAAAGAAGGACATGAAGGAAGTGCAGCCCTATTTACCCAACCGAACCCCAACTTCTCACTCTCAGAACTCCTCCAGCCTCACCTTATCAGCCTCCCTATCTGTGACAACGATGTTTAAGGCAACCCTGGGTCTGTTAATAAAAATAAGTAGTTTTAAGGGCAAAAGATGCCTGTCCTGCTGCTGATTTGTGTGATTGTTTGTCTTCAGCTACTTCCGCACTCCTAAATGCCCAGCAGCCACTATCTCCTGGATCGCACAGCATCTCCCTCACAGTGACCGACAGTCAGGACAGACAGTGCGAGACACCAGAGAGCCTGACTCTGGAAGTCTGCCAGTGTGACAACAGGGACACCTGTAGATCTTCGGAGAAGAACCCTGCAAAAATAGGTGGAAACAGAACATCAGGGAGGCTGGGGCCTGCTGCCATCGGCTTGCTACTCCTTGGTCTTTTGCTGTTGCTATGTGAGTATGCCAAAGCTAACTTCTGTCTTTGATAGGGAATCAGGTCTTCGCGCTGCATGGTGAATACCATCTTTGCAATGTACAACCATGCCCTAATGGTGTCACAGGCAAAGATGGGGGTAACATTGTCAGGAAGAACCGGAAATGTTGAAAGTTAATATGTCACTTGCCAATAATCTATCTTCATAATACAACAAGGCAAGTCATATATGTGTTAGACAGGTAGAAAACAGCCCAAAAGAATCAACAAGAAAAAAATTTAAGCATGAACACTTTCTATACACCGCCGGTAATGTTCATCATCAAAATAATGCTTTTACCCACAATGCAGCATCTTCTAAGATGTCTTCTCTGTAGACATAAAATAGAAAAAGAACCATTGCCAAGTAAATCTAGAGAAAAATGTAAAGGATATGGGCTTTGAGCTTTATAGTGAACATTATTAATACATCATAGGCTCTGAAAGTTATGCTTAATCCAGCACTTCCTGAAAATAGTTTACCATTACAAATACACCCTCTTAAAGGCTTTCACTTAATAAGATTAAGCTTATTAAACACATTTAGGGAATGTGGGTTTTTTTTATCTTTTTTTCTTAAAGATTTTGTTTATTTATTTGACAGAGAGAGATCACAAGTAGGGAGAGGCAGGCAGAGAGAGAGAGGTGGAAGCAGGCTCCCTGATGAGCAGAGAGCCCGATGCAGGGCTCGATCCCAGGACCCTGGGATCATAACCTGAGCCAAAGGCAGAGGCTCTAATCCACTAAGCCACCCAGGCACCCTTTATTTTTTTATTTTACAAATCAAACGTTTTATTTTTCAATAAAAGTAAAATTTGTTTATTCAATGGAAAGGTTTCTAAAATGCTTCAATTAAATCAAAATCTTGTGATCAAATAGAATTTTTAATGTAATAGGTCTCTAAAGGACATTCATGGCAAATTCTTATATAAATAAGAAAAGTTCTTGACAAATTCATATTCATTTCCCAAATTTATTATAGAACTGTAGGCTTTTCTTCATGATAAACAATTCTATGCCAGCCCCTTCACTTAAATTTTTTTTTAATTTGGGCAGTATTTTTAAACCACAAGGTGCAGAAAATTACATGACAAGCACTCATAACCAACCATCATTCAAAT
Source organism: Meles meles (assembly GCF_922984935.1). Taxonomy (NCBI): domain Eukaryota; kingdom Metazoa; phylum Chordata; class Mammalia; order Carnivora; family Mustelidae; genus Meles; species Meles meles. The sequence goes on from NC_060077.1 coordinate 55,255,121, forward strand.
TTAACAGATCTTCATATTCGCCATATCTGTTCAGATCTCTTTTTACAAAAAAGAAAGAAAAAGAAAGAAGTTGCTATTCATACATCTAGTAGCCCCCACACATGCCATATATTCTTCTTCTGCCTTCCCCAAAAGTGTTTACTATTCTGCAATTAACTTGCATTGTTTCATTTCAGAGCTGAAATTGACTCACCTTTCAGTTTTTCAATATCATATTAATCAATATCAAAACCAAAGATTTTTCAAGTACGTTGATGTGAGTCTTAACACAAGCAGCCAGCTGGAAAGGGAACTTGATTCTGGTTTTCATGTAGTTCACAGGTTTATGCATGTCTAACTCTATGGGAAAAAAACGATACTATGATGTAACTATAACAGAAATGAATACAAAGGGGTATTATGCAGGCTTTGTGGAGTAGGTGAATCATCAATCTGAGCATTGGAAAGTGAGGAGGATATAGAAAGCACAAAAAGAGGGAAATTTGTTCCCAAAGGGTAACAGCATGGGCCAAAGCCAGAAACGCTTTGCATGTTTTAGGAATCACACCTTGGGAGGCTAATGCATGGGGAGATTGTGGACAGTCAAGGAGATGAAACTGGAGATGCACTGGTACCAATTTGAAAGGGCTTACGTACATATGTTACAGTGTTTGTGCTTTAAGCTATGAAATAAAAGAGTTGCTATGAGAAAAAAGCCTAGCATGTTCGTATTTATGTTTTAGAAAGATAACATTGGTTGAGCTGTGTACCATAAATTAGAAAGGAAATAACAGTTAGGAGGTTCTTCTACTAGTTTCAAAGAAATGATAGAAGCCAGATTTAGACATGAGACTGGAAAGGAAAGGATAAGTGTGTAAGGCATTACATGGCAAAGATTTGGAGACTAACAAATATGAAGAGTGGTTAAGAAATCCAGATGAACCATTGAATTCAGTTGTCACTTAAACCATTAAATGAAATTGCAAATACTAGAGGCAGCACAGATACATACGGTAGTAGTGATGAGTTTCATTTTGAAATACTGACTTTTAGGGTGTTGATATAACCTGAGGCAAGCCATTGTACATTTGGAATTGTGGCTCAGGACAGTAATCAGAGAAAGTACACCATGTTAATCCCACAATCATATTTGCTTCCTGTGCTCCTACCATTTGAAAAAATGCCAGGTTTTGATTTTTGTGCATGACAAAACATACATTTTTTTAGTCTGCAGAAATACACTCAAGACTTTGAAAAAGTTTCCCTGGATACATATATAAAAACCAAATATATATGGTAGATAACAATGATAGCAAGATCTCTAAAAGATGATTTATGCCCATCTAAAAATACTCACCATACAGGTGTACATCCATCACCTTAAAAACTAATTTGTCAAGGAGTAACATTCAATTCTTCCCACACACTTAACAAAGTCATAGAATTGAGAATGGCAATAAATTAAAAAAGCATGCAGAAGTATCATTTATATGAACACTATATAAATTTTAAGAAAATACATCAATTATATCCAACCTATTTTATTTATAATATAGGAACAACCTAATTTGCATAACTGATATAGCCCTTCCAGACAATACTAGCAAATCCTCATACCACTCACTACTGTCCTTTACTTTTACTACTAACTCACTGAATCCTCACAACAGCTGGTGATGTAGATAATATTTATTCTCCCATTATCTGGATGAATTACTAGAGGCAAGAAAGGATGATATAACTTACCCAGCAGATGAGAGGTGGAGCCAAAATTCAAACCCTACAACCTCTAACTAAACTATCTCTGGGTGGACAGAATTCAAACATGAGGATTCAATAGACCCTGATTAGCCAGAGGTTGGGGTGAGGTCACTAAACCACCTAGCTTTCCAGAACTTCCTTTCAAGGGAGAGTTTAGTATTTTCTTCTTGATGCATTAGCATAAGAAAGATGTTAAACTTTATTGCTGAGATGTGACAGATCTTGCAGATATGCACAGAAGAATGAAAATTACTCAGACAAGAAAGCCCCTCCAAGCTAGGGATTCTCAAGTCACGATTAAGAGTGCAATGGTATTAGCTCATCACTCTATTGCCGAGGGAGTTTAGGGTTAATTGCTGTTTACTAAGAGATGACTAGAGTCCAGATTACAGGAACATTATCCTCCCCACCTAAAATCCTGACCATCCAGGTGTGTATTCCCCTGACATAATATACATTGCTCAAAATGTTCAAATAAATATACATTTACATATATATATAATATATATTTTTTATATATTTATATTATATATATATATATATATATAAACAGAAAAGGATTGAAGAACTGAATGACCATCTTTATCATACATTAAACTCCCCATGTGGGACTTGATCCTGGGACTCCGGGATCCTGACCTGAGCGGAAGGCAGCTGCTTAACCAAGAGCCACCTAAGCGCCCCAAACAGTGACTATTTTAAGAAAATATACATATCGCAAGAATGATCAGATCTGTATCCTCCAGTTTCACAATCATATGAAATTTTAGGATGCTTAATTTACATTTTATTTTGTAGAAACTAGTTTTGCTTTCTATTAGATTTTCCATGAGTCCTGAAATACTGTATTTTCTTCATAACGTTTCAGATAATTGTCATGTCGCATGGTTTCCAAATGATTCAAATGTTCCGATATTTTGTTTTCCTTTAAAACTAGTGGCTCCCCTTCTGCTGCTGACCTGTGACTGTGGGATGGGTCCTATGCGGGGAGTGACAGGAGGATTTATCCCAGTTCCCGATGGTTCGGAAGGAACAATTCATCCGTGGGGAATTGAAGGAGCCCATCCTGAAGACAAGGTGAGGACTTAGTTTCTAAAACATTTCTTTCAATCACATAGAACAATCTTAGATTTATATTCAGATAGGAAAGGGGGTGATAGGGTATAAAAATAAGACACTTCTTGACCTTTAAAGACCTTTGTGAGGGCTGAAATAAATGGAGCCTTTTAGAATCACAGCTCTTCAGATGTCCAATCATAAAAATGGTTACTCCTGTAAGAATGTGGCCTTCTTCTAAAGTCACCTTTTGCAAAGAGCCACATTTCACCCATAGTACCATGAAACTGGTTCATTTGTAAATTTATTTATTTCTTTAACATGGTTTGCAGGAAATCACAAATATTTGTGTGCCACCGATCACTGCCAACGGAGCTGATTTCATAGAAAATTCTGGTAAGTAAACATCAAATGGATTTTTGAAGGCAATACTGGGTTAAACAAGAAATAATGAAAAATAAAAAGTGTCCCGAATCATTTTTTTAATAATTTGCATACATATATACACGCGCTGGGAGAGGTTACCACTAAAATAGGGTTTCAATGAAATGATTTACTATTAGTGTATTCGTCAATTCCAGGGCCAAGCTTGGGTTTCAGTAAGTTCATTGAAATTCATTGTCCACTGATGCCACCATTTTTAACATCCAAAGATTTGTTATACATTTTCCAAACTTTAATAAACTGAAGTATAGCTCTCACTATAAATTAGTCACTTACTAATTTTTTAATTAGAAAAGATTTCACACATGTAGAAAAAAAAATGTAAAGGAAAATAAACCAAATACTGTGTGCTCAACTTTGACTATTTTTACCATTGGTAATATTTGCAGTTAAACCTCATATGTGCACATTCTCGATCTTATTGCCCTTCTTCCCATCCCAAAACTAACCATACCCTGATTTGAGTTTGAGTATCAATTTTATATTCAGTCATAATGGGACAAGATCATTTATATTCTCATATAGGTGAACTTATTTATTTCTTTGGTTTACCAAATAACTATTTTATCCATCTTGTCTCAGTGCCACAATTAAGGCATAAACTACAGGAACAATATGGCCTAATGCCTAATATTAAAGTTTATCTTAACCCCATACTTAGCAATAGATTGTTTTTAAATGTCTAGCCTACAAAATCTGCATGAGATCACCGCAAAATGTCTGCCTTTATCAGCTACCCCAATCCTCACCTGCTTCTCCGATTATAATTACAGAGCAAAAACTATACTCAGAATTCTCTAAAAAAAATTAACTTTCCATGAAAGTGTAATGTAAAGGTAATAAGGAGAATAGTCATAACTCTTTAAATTGTCTTCAGACACCAAGACACTAAATTAGCATCTGCTAATTTGCATGATTACATTATGGATGTTTCCTCTTTGGTTTCCATATTGAAAGCAATGATAGCTTAATTTTAATTTCTTCTTTTTCCTGAAAACAAATAAGCATTGGGTTACAAGTTTTCCATGGCTGTGTGCTGAATATTCTGTTTTTACTTTTCTATTTCTGGCTGTTGTCACTGAAAATATATTTCCTGTGTATATTTTTTAATTAGTATGTTTCCAGAGCTATTCTATCTGCTAAGATCCTCTGTACAGACTCACCTCCTCTGTTACTCTCATAACAGACCCTAGAATGTTCTTATCACCTCTAGTCATATAATTGTAATCTCTCCTACTTATTTGCCTTACTGGGTGTTTGCCTACTGATATCAAAAAACAGTAAAAAAAAAAAAAAATTACAGCATAAGATGCTTCAGAATTTTCTTCCTTGTTTTTAGAAGTTTGTACGAATACATACGCTGGAGGGACAGTGGTGGAAGGAACCTCGGGAATGGAGCTGACAACCAAACTTGGAGCAGCTACAGGATCTGGAGCCGCTGGAGGATTTGGAGGAGCCACTGGACTTGGCATTGGTTCTGCAGGACAGTCTGGAACAATGAGAACAAGGCATTCTACTGGAGGAACCAATAAAGACTATGGTGAAGGAGCAGTAAACATGAATTTCCTGGACTCCTACTTTTCTCAGGTAATGTGGTAGAAAACTCTGTGGTTTTGTTATCTTATGTACATTAGAGATCTTTTTTTCTTTGCAATTCGTTGTTGTTGTACTTACAGCTTGTTAAAATGTAAGAAAAAAAATAGGATTCTCTGCCAAAATAATGCAGATAACCTAAAGTGATGGCCAAAATTGGGCCATTAGTCAAAAGGAAAAATGGTAGATAGACACAAAGGGAGAGAATGTAACAAGGGGAGCCTCCTCCCTCTGACTGGAATAACAGTGGAAAGCAAAACCTTTTGTGTGTCAGGATCAGCAGCATCCTCTGCAGAAATACAAAGCAGCCTCTTTTGTGTTTCCTGTACCATAAAGTATGTCAAATGTGCATATTTTTCTGAGACAGGGTTATAGTACTCCACATTTTCAAAAGAGTCCATGCCCCAAAATGCTGAAGAACCATTGAATTAATGACCCAGAAATAAAAGTGGGAAAAAATAGATGTGATCAAAGGTGAGATGAAGTTTCAGGAAGCATAGAACTGAAAGGAAAACAGGTTCAAGAACAGAGAGGACTTTAACAGGCAGGTCTTGCCTCTTGGTTGGTGCATCAGTAGAAGAGATTTCATACGGAGTTTTGGTATCAGACCTGGTAAATTCTGGGATCAGAACTGTTGCTGAGAAGGTGGAGTCTCACACTGACTGGCAGGGAGAGCTTGTTTGGGATGGGTCTCTTGGGATATTCTGAGATGTGGTGTGGGCCCTCATTATGGGTCAGGCTCCCGCATGGGTCGGGAAATCTAGGCCAAGGCCCCAGTCTGGCTGAGAGCTGGCTTAGATGGTGCAAGTGGGATGCCTCTCCCCACCCCGAAACACAAAGACATGCCTTTACAGAAGCACATACAGGGACCCCCACACTGGGCCCAGTAAATAACCTCCAGGCTTTGAACATGTTGGTTTTGTAGGTCCAAATCCATGCCAGTGCCTTCAAAACCCAGACTTAAAACGTGAGCCTAGGCCAGACTCAATTCCGAAGGAATAACAGCTACACTGTTCTCCAAACACCAGATAATTTCTCTTACAAGATTGCTGATACCCAGAGTATGGCTTTGCTTCTATGGATTACCTAAATTATGCATTCATGATCAATCCTTGAGTTCTATGAACAGTATTGCATTCTTCAGCTGAGACTCTTTGAAAATTCATTTTTTCCACTTTTCTCCCTCTTTAGAAAGCATTTGCCTGTGCAGAGGAAGACGATGCCCAGGAAGCAAATGACTGCTTGCTGATCTATGATAATGAAGGAATGGGTGCCCCCGGTTCTCCCGTGGGCTCCTTGGGTTGTTGCAGTTTTATTGCCGATGAGCTGGATGACAGCTTCCTGGACTCGCTCGGCCCCAAATTTAAAAAGCTTGCAGAGATAAGCCTCGGGATCGATGAAGAAGCCCAACAATTTCAGCCACCTTCCAAAGACAGCCATTTGGGGATGGAATCCTGTGGCTATTCCCTAGGAGTCCAACAGCCAGAATCTGCTAGGGGCCAGACTTTGTCAGGCAGTCAAGAAACTTCTGCTTTGTCTGCTTCCGGCTCTGTTCTGCAGCCAGCTGTTTCCATCCCTGACCCTTTGCAGCATGGTAGCTATTTGGTAACAGAGACTTACTCTGCCTCTGGTTCTCTTATGCAACCTTCCACTACAGTCTCTGAGCCACTTTTCACACAAAATGTAATAGTGACAGAAAGGGTGATTGGTCCCATTTCCAATGTTCCTGGCAACCTACAGACTCCGATGGAGATAAGGGGGTCACGTAATATGATCTGTATAGAAGACCCTTGTTCCCGTCTGATATGACCAGAATGAACTGGAATAACATATTGGCTGAATATATTACTTGGACCAAATTGTTCAAAGGAGCATAGCAAAGCTCACAGTATTAGTCTAATTGGGCACTTATTTTGGACTCTCCTAAACCAAGCTTGATCAGTTTAAATTTTCTAGTTAATATCCCCAAACTGGGTCATGTTGTCACTCTCACTTCTCAAATACCATTCAAGTGGTAGTAAATCTGGATGTTTCTCAAAAAATCTTAAGATCATATTCCGTGGGAAAATTCCAATTGATAATTAACAACTTTTAAACTTCTATTTTTGCAGTACCAAAGAAATGTATTTGTCACTTTAAATAAAATGCAGCGTGTTTAATTGGATTAAGCACTTGGAGTCAAGAGCCCCAGTTCTTGTCTCTGTCACCTTTTCTTATGTCACTAATAATGATGTAAGAGTCATAAGGTCTTTGCTAAAGCATTTTGAGCTGCTTGGAAAAGGGAAATAGTTGCAGCTGAGTTGTCATCTTCTCGGTGTTGGGAGACCCTAAGTGCATCTTTTGCTCAAGCTAAGGGCTACTGGCTTATGCATTAAACTTGCTATATCTATATCCCTCCATTCTCAAAATACAGTTTGATAAGAAAATACCATAGAGCATTTAGGAAAGTTTAGTATGGTGTAAATAATATTTTGTGTTTTTCTAGATTACTTTGAAAGGATCTATCCAAAGAAAATATCTTACTTTGAGCTCCTTCGTATACATTTCTCATTACAAATCCTGTGTTAATAGTTCTTGAAAATTACTCTCTATTTTTTAAATGTCAGTGAGTAGATGTAATTTGCATATGATATATAGTGATGTTTATTATGTTAACAATGTCTACAGACTTTGTGAGAATACAAAACATGGTTTTTCTCATAAGAAAAAGAGGCCTCTGACTAGATTAACATATGGTGAAATTTTTGAATATGTATTATAAGCCCCGTTTCAAGTCAAAAAAGGGAGATGGAAAGGGATTCTCAGTAACCTCTATTTTATTAAGCTTCACTCCTTTGAAACAGCTACAACAACTTAATTCTCTAGCATAACAATGAAGATTTTGAATTTATTACTTCATACGTGTAGCCATGATAGCAGTGCCCCTCTTCAAATCATTTCAGGTCATTCACCTTCAGCCTTTAGTCCCTACAGAACACCCTACCTTCTTATCAACATTCTTGTCTTAGCTGAGTCTTTACAAGGTCATTGTCCAGCTCCACTATCTCTAATTGTATATAAAAGACTTCTCCCTGTTTTGTTGCCATATTCAAAATCTATTTGTTTTTCCAGATGGAATGCAAAGTAATAAAGTGTCTTTTAACACAGAAGGATACAGTCCTAAGCCTCCCTGGGGGGGAAGAGACCTCCTAAATGTCCCTACATCTAACATCCTTCCCTCTACCTGGTGCCATGACTACCAGGAAGGTATGTGCTAGGATGGCCAAGAAGAGCAGGCAATCTGTTCTTTCAAGATAATCCTTTTGTTTCAACAACACCTGCAGTGTGCCCATCTTGAGGTGAGGGGACTTAAACCCTGTGGAGCAGCCGTCCTGAAGAAGCTGCCTTGCTATTATCACTGGGGCCTCTTCTCAATGGAAGCTTGTCCTGGAGTCTAGATCACACATGGTTGATTCGTGCCTCTGTGATGCATGAGAATTAAATTAATAATCATAATCCTTATTTCAAGTTCAAAAGTGTCTTCAGGATCCTCAAAGAATTTTGGTGTTGCCTCTTAAAACCCAACTTATGATGAAATAGGAATTTTGCTGCGCTGCCAAACTACAGAGGAAACTATGTCACTGTAGTAATGGCTCTATAAGGGAAAAATTGAAATTAAAGGTGTTTTGAAATAAAAATAGACTCATCTTGTCTAGAAGGACCTCAAATTGAATTGCCATGTAAAAGTAAATTCAAAGCAAAAACGTATCTGTATTTTTTCACCAAAAATAAAAATTGTTTTAAGCAAAAAAAAGAAAAATGTTTAAAACTGTCTTTTTACTTGATGTATTATAAATTTTAAACAGTATATGCTAAAACTTTAACAGTATAACACTGGGATAATAAAACCGTTGGCAACAAACATGAGTACTTCCTTGACCATTTAGTGAAAGGTGAACTACTCTCTAGAATTAATAGTTACTAAGAAATATAAGAAGAAACTGACTTACATATGTATTTTTACCAGTATTCTGTATTTTTTTCTAGCTGATAACTTTTGTCCATCCTCCCAGGCAGGAAGGAAGTACCTGGGGACTCAGGATCTCTTCTTCAGGTGGAAATAGTGCTGGACGAGGTCAGAGCAGTCTTGTATTAACAAGATGCTTTAAGTCATTTATTACTTGTTTGGTAGTTTGGAATGACCTTTCAGGCAAGTTCTGACATGCAATGATGCCTCAGAGACAAAAGCTGGAGTAAAGAGAAGGTAAGGTTTCCAGACTAACATGATGAAAAATGTACTGTGGATCTGAGGACAGCTGTCAGCCCCAGCAGCCTGGATTTGTCTCCCAATAAATGTCTGTTATTTTTATGTCTTCCTTTAAAGGGATGCCACAAAAAGTCCCTTTGGAACTTCAAATCTTGCCTTGGCTGACCTTCCTTATTCTTTAATCCGTACAATTCAACTGGGATCTGGTGTATGAGGAACAGAAACTGGGTTAGAGTGGGCGTTGAGTGAAGGAAAGTGGATGGTTTGATTCTGACATTCCAAATCAACCCCAGGAAAAAATGAAGCCCCTGTAGGTAAATTCCAAATATATCCCCTGATCCTCCAATTTATAGAAAGTTTGAAGAATAAAAACAGCAAGATCAATGCATCTTAACTATCAAAAACCAAGGAAGAGCATGAAAAAACACACTCAACTGACAAGCTTCAACGCAACTAACAATTAAGAAAAGTAAATGTTAAGGATCTCTCCTTCTTGTTATTGGTAATTCAGTTTTTTCTGCACTCCTGCAGAAAATACTGAAAATATTCAGACTCTGAATACTGAGTATATTCAGACTCTTGCACTGGGTCTACAAATAACTCTGAATCAGAGATTATATGGCTTAATACTTGTTCTGAATCAGAGATTATATGGCTTAATACTTGTTCAACAGCACAGTCTGAGATCATTTTTAAGTGGGGGGGATAACTGATAAACAAAAGAAGATAATTGTTTGATTTACAGGTGCCAGAAGCAACACGTTTTCCACAATGAAGACTGAGATTCCTTCTGCTCTGCCTGATCCCTCCATGACAAGACACGGGCCCTTCAAGGTTGGTGTCTTTACTTTCTTTTTCTTTTATACATAGACTTTCTTTTCAACAAATGCAAAACAGAATGATCTAAACACAATGCAGATACAGTTAAAACTCAAGAGAATGATGGTCTAAAAGAACAAGTGCAAATGTATACAGTTACCAGAGCAGGAAGAAACTAGACACTAGTAAGCCCCACCAGCTGGCCAAGACCGTTAGTTACATATTCTAATTTAATTCTTACAGTAACTCTAATTATAATGAGGAAAACAGAGATCCAGAGAAGCAAATTAGTACCTCAAAGTCATTCAATAAAGTGACATAAATGTAAAGGTTTATCTATAGTTATTCACAATAGAAAGCAATAATAATATATAACATTACTCTGTCAAAATAATCTGCTTGCTTTCAGCCCTAAGACTTGAGTAGACCATGAAAAATTGGAAATACAAAGAAAACAATGAAAATAATTTTTAAAAGACCAGAAATCTAGATATAATTCTAAAGATTAAAGAAGCAGTATATTAGACAAATATATTTATTTGGACATAGAGGACAGGGCAATCTATATATTTCTATATGTATCTAAGATTGAGAGAGAAAAAGGCAGAGACAAAGGAATAGATAGAAATAAAGCAAGTACATGATTTGCTGCTATTTTGAAGTATATGTGAGTTTATTTTTCAGGGCACAATGAACATCTCTTCCACATTTAATAAGGAAAACAAACTACCCAAAAGTCATGGAATCTCTTTTCTGGTCAACTCCTTAAGGATTACTTTGTTAGCACACTATTTAGAAGAGGTCATGTGTGACATGTAGCTAGATGTAAAAGTAACTTTATATGGAGAGATTTTTTTTTTTTTTTTTAGTGATAAAGGTGCCTTTGTTATGTTAATGAGGTGTCTTTTTTTTTTTTTTAAATACTTTTTATTTATTTGACAGAGAGAAATCACAACTAGGCAGAGAGGCAGGCAGAGAGAGAGGAGGAAGCAGGCTCCCTGCAGAGCAGAGAGCCCGATGTGGGGCTCGATCCCAGGACTCTGGGATCATGACCTGAGCTGAAGGCAGAGGCTTTAACCCACTGAGCCACCCAGGCGCCCCTATATGGAGAGATTTTGATTCAATATTAATACATATTGAGAAATGATCAACACAGTAAGTCTAGGTAACATCCATCGCCATACATAGTTATAAAAATTTTTTTTTCTTGTGATAAGGACTGTAAGATCTACCCTCTTCACAACTTTCAAATATGCAATTCAGTATTATTAATGATAGTGACCGTGCTGTGTATTATATCCCCGTGACTTATTTATAACCAAGTTCGTACTTTTTGAACCCTTTCACCCATTTTTCCCGCCTCCCATGCCCCACCTTTGGCAATCACCAGTCTGTTCTCTGTATCTAAGACCCTGATTTTTGTTTTAGTCCATTTCATTTTTTTATATGATAACTTTAAATGGATCCTTCCACCTCAGTGTTTCCATGATTTGTAGAAAACAACACAACTGAACAACTGCAAGTACTATTTTACGCCTCAATTCTATCTCCCCTTCCACATTTATTTCATGAAGTACCATCATATTTTTAAGTTTATGCCTTGGAACATCTCTGATGTTTTCTGTGCACTGAATTTGTCATTATTAAGTTAGCAATCAGTAAAAGTTGTGTGAAAACACAGAGTATGAAATTCTAATATAAGCAAAACACTCAGATTAAAAGAACATGTATGTCTTCCTTTCCTCAGAAGGCAAAGGAAGTATTTATATTCTTTCATAACGAAAAGAGGATTGCAAAGAACTCTCTTAATTATAAAGCAGCATAGAATCAGGTAATCTTGTATTTATTTAAATGGGATAATGACATGGTTTCCACTCCTGCAAAAAGGCATTGTAACTAAGCCAAAAATGAGTATTTAAACACAAAAAGTGAGATTAACTTCAGTCATGTCTTCCCACGTCCAGCTGACCATGTTGATAGTAAGAAATATGTGGTCCTAACCTGGGGGTAACACACACACACACACACACACACACACACACACACACACCCTCTGGTAAGCAAGTAGCTTGGTGTAGCTGAAGCAGTGTCTTTCCATCATCAGACCCATGGAGAGGACAGTGACCCTTGGTTTGTGTTGCAGATAGAAAGTTTCTGCATGCAGAGTCTGCTCTCCAGATTTATTATTATAAAGAAAAGAATCACCTAGATTTTCCACCTAATTTTTCTTCAGGTAAAGCATAATGAAAAGACCTTGTTTGAGCAAACTCTTAATTATTCTCATGTAGGGCTGACATCCTCAACTTTAGATTAGTAGGCAACTGTGTCATAGGAAGTGGAAGTATTAGTTAAAGAGCACAAAGTTTCATTTAGATAAGATGAATAACTCCTAGAGATCTACTGTACATCATAGAACCTATAGTTAGCAATAATGTATTGTATACCTAAATTTTGCTAAAAGGGTAAATCTTGTGTTCAGTCTTCTTGTCATTAACAATAAGAATAATAATAAATAAGAGAGAGGGAGGAAACTTTTGGAGGGGATGAATAGTTTCATGGCATAGACCGTGGTGATGGTTTCATAGGTGTATAGTTACCACCAAACTCATCAAGTTATACACATTCACTATATACAATTCTTATATGACAAAAAATTTAATATGTAATAAACAGTCTAATAAGTTCTGTAAAATATTCCTTCCTGCATCTTCCCTCTTCCTCTCAGCTGTTATAAATTTTTCCTCACGGGTTACGGTTGCTACAGTTGAAATATAAGTTCATCTTCTAACTCGCCATTCTTCCTCCTTACACTTTCTCAGACTCTGCAACAGAAGGGTCTGTTGTACTGATCTTTGGAAATTCTTTCAAAGAGGTAAACCAGCAACAAAGACATTTGCTGCCAAGATGATAGAAGCTCTTCTATTCTGTGCAAACCTATTTCACACCAAAGCCTCCAGAACAAGCCAACACATGTTCTTGCTACTTCTGCCAGCTCTGACTGGGAAAGGATGTCTCCATTGAAAGAACAAGTCAGGAGATGTTGTTGAATATTTTGATAGGAAACATGGATTTGTTGGGCAAAGAAAGCCTGCTAAACTTTGCACAAAATCAAAGCTACAACTCCAGGGCCCATGAGAAAATTATAAAATGTCATTCTATCTATTAGTCAATCAAAACAACTGTATTATGTTTTAATGATTAACAAAAGATAAATTTGAATTTTTTTAATGGGGTTTGTTTTTTAATTGTGTGTTTTAAGTTAACAGTTAAGAGTTCAAGCTTTGGAGACAACTATTTGAGTTTAAACCCTAGCTTCACCACTTACTAGCTGTGTGTCCTTGGGCATGTTACTTAATCACTCTGCACCTCCCTGGACTATTATTATGGAAATAATGGTCCTTACCTACATCAGGAGGTTTTTGTAAAGAGGTTACAAGCCTGCACTTAGGACAGAGTAAGTGCTCTTAAAGATTGTTATTTTTTATTGTTTTTATCATCATAATTTAAATCTTCAAAATGAACTCAACTTAGAGTTAAGAGTACTGACATGCAAAGTATTAAAACCATACAAACTCAAAACATCTATATTATCTGATCCAAAACCTTGTTTTACAGATGTTCAAACATGCTGAAAAGCAACTTGTTTATTAAGGGCAGAGTTAGGAATTGACTAGGTTAATTCTCTTCCTGCAACTCCAAACTGCCACTACAATATTTCTTTTTCACTAATCTTTTGCCTCATTCACATAGGCCACTCCACACTGGAAACTCCTTTGAACACACAAGCAAAGAGAGACAAATTTATTCATACCAAATTGTTATCTTAGATAGCCAAAATGATGAAAATCACCAGATGATTATAAGTTTTCAGTTGGGCTTCCTTGGAAAGGGCAGAGTGGAGAGGGTTTTTCTGCTAAGAGTTTTTTGTTGTTGTTGTTGTTGTTTCAGTAGTCACCAACCCAGCGTGAAACCCAAGGCAGGGCTCAAACTCAGGACCCTGAGATCAAGACCTGAGCTGAGATCAAGAGTTAGACCCAGTGAGCCCTCTAAGACCTCTAAGACTTATAATTACATCACTTCCACCAAGTAGAATAGAGCAGCCAGGTGGCTTTGGGGGAAAAAAAAGTTACTTGAAAATTAGCATGAAAGGAATGATGCTCTTAACCCAACCTTCTGTAGTATCCATATGTTAGGTAACACCAATAGAATAGCAATTACAACACACACAGAAGAGACCACACTTTATGTTCAGTTTCTATGATATATGGTGCCAAGTTGCTAGCCACACGAAAAAGAGTTTCATTTGCAAAAACTAGTTGACCCAACATAAAATTGAAGGAAATGAAATTTGTCTTTTCCTTGGCATGTTTTTTTAACCTTATTTCTCAAACATGCTATACCTAATGTTTTGAGAATCACTACCTCCTGCTTCCTTTAAAAAACTGACCATAACTAGTTGATAAGTTTTTAAATTGTTTTGGTAAGTTAATTCAAGATAAAGTATCAACCACAGAAGCACGTTGTTATTCCTCCTTGGAGTAGATATCTTTAATACTCAGAATATCTGTTCACTTAGAAAATAAAGTGATTTCCATTATCATTAGGTCACAGGTCAGGAGGTGAGGTGTTTTAAGCATAAACACTTTCCAGGGTCCCTCAAATCACATATTTGGCATCTGTCCATGTAGGGCCACAGAACACACCTGGGACTCAGGTTTCACATTCTGACAAACTGACCTAAGGCATCTAGTCTCTAAGAAATAAAAGTAAATGACATGTTCCATAGACATCCCACCATCTTGTTTCCTAAAACCTAGAAGACCCAATCTTCCTCTGATTTTTTTGTTTGTTTCAGATGGCTTATCCATACTCCTGAGGTGAAAATTGAAGGTATAATAAACATAAACCACACTCTGTAGACTTATGATTCCAACTATTGAAAATTCCACCATGTAGACGGATTCTCCCACAGTGCCAAACAATGGAAACTCAGAATGGCACTTTTATGAACCATAAATCAATCCTTTAACATGAGCTTTCACACGGGTTTTACTTTGTTCACCTCTAAGTCTCCCCTGTAATACTGCTCTGCTTAATTTGTTGACTTGTCGTCAAATGTCCTGATTACTTCAGATGAATGCTCTAATCCTAAAATTAAGAAAGAAGTATGATGATACACTCTCTTCCTCTTTCATACCCGGAGAAGAATTAGTCACAAGAAGTCTTTGTTGACTGACTTACCTCAGTTGTAGCTGAGTCTCCATGAAACGGGTGTGACTTTCCCAAAAGGTATGACATCACTCAGATATTGTTTCAGTAAACGTTAAGAGAGGTCCACCTGAAAAAAAAAATGTCATGGTAAATTAGCAGACAATTGCCCAGTCAAACAAGAGGTCTGCTTTCAAGGCATATAGTAATGTTCATAATGATCTTTATGAATTAAAAAAAGTCTTTAACCATAAATGTGCTTAGAGAAGCTAGTAAGGGTCACTGTGATATTTAAAGTTAAATTATCAAGAGAAATTTTTTTCCCGTTGCCTTCTTTGTATCAATGTTTTGCTTAACTGGTTTGCTTAGCATTTGAACATATTTCTGTCTAGTAAAATCTCTACATGGGAACTAGAGAGGGAGGTGAAATTCAAAATCAGTCCACTGCCAAAACAAAAACAAAAAGCAAAAAAAAAAAAAAAAAAAAGTACAGCTCAAACAAATCAGGTTTAAAAACAAACATCTTCCTAAAATGCTCAGGCACTAGAGACATTTTGAATCTCTTTTCTTCTATTTGAAAGACTGCTTCAACTCTCCAATTCCCTGGGTGTGTATAGATGTACCTGAGTTAATTAAATTATTATTTATCATATTAAGATATTTTCAATTACTTTTGTTACAACGGTGAAGTTAGTACACAGATATAATCTGCCATTCACAATATATAATTTGGGACTCAAGAATTACATTATAACTTTTAGTCAGTACAGCTCATGTAAATGTGTTCCAAAATAGTGGTTCCCCGTATTTTCTTTTCCTCCATGACACAGGTGACAGACGACATTCACAAGCTCACATCCTCCTGTGGACAAGATCCCCTTGAGGCTGCAAAGGTCTTCCCGCTGGAATAAACTCTCTCCACCCGAGATGGATGTCAAAATGTAAGTAAGCAACATCATTACTGAATAACTTCAGATGTGCTCTAATCATTTTAACAAGTAAGCCATTCACAAATTACAGAGCTTGATTATTAACAGATTACTACATCGACTGGTATGGTGCTGAAATAAAACACCACCATCACCAAGATAAATTCTGAAAGGTAAATAAAAGAAATTTCATTTCCTCCAATCCTTGTTTTTTCATTAAAATGAAAATTGTTCACTGTTTTTGAGATTCTGCCTCTCTCTACTAGAGTACTTAAAATTATCGCTCTGGATTATTTGGAAAGATCTTTAACAACCGATGTTATACTTCCAAGTTTGCTCTCCAAAACTACTGAATCGCTTCTCTTTCACTTTTTCCTCAAACATAAGAATATCCCTTGTCTACGTGCAAAAGAATGAAATAACTGCCAAGAAACCAATACTCTTTTCTGTGTTCTGAGGGTTTTTTCCTGTGTGTCTCCGTAGGCTCATTACTCACATTGAGTCAGTGTGATGGTTTCTGCCTGACACCCTCAGTAAACACTCCCAGGCCTGCCTGTAAGCCTGGCATGTCCTGTCACGCTGGGGATGGATTGCAGTCCAGAGCTGCTGTTAAATACCAAATACTCTCCCCCCCATCATCCCCAGCCACTGCTATTTCCCTTATCTTTCCAAGAATTCCCATAAACAAATCAAACAAATCTTGGGGTAAAAACCAAGCCCAGAAACTTATTCTGAATTTTTTTTTTTTTTTTTTCAGAAACTGTCAGAAACTGTAGTGGGGGGAGGGGGGGGCACCTGGCTGGCTCAGTGGGTAGAGCATGCAACTCTTGATCTAAAGGTTCTGAGTTCAAGCCCCACATTGGGTGTGGAGCCTACTAAAAAAAAAAAAAAAAAGGCAGAAAATGTAGTTGAGTAGATAAAATCAACATTCCCAAGTGTCACACTCCTGTTAATGAATGCTTACTTTGTTCACCTCCAGAAGGAAAGAGATTTTCCATATGGTTTATGGTTTTGCACTTTGTTACCCCTGAAAGGGAGTCTTAACACAGCAATGTTCTCTACTGGCCTCTGAACTTCACTTTACACTGTTCAGCCAGCCTTAGCAAGGTCCATCCTTAAAAAAATGGTGAGGAAGAGTGATTTTTGTCTACCTTATTTTGGAGACATTTACTGACATCTTTCCAGGAATATAATTGTCTCTTATTCTTTCCCCTTCACTCTCACTTTAAAGGCACACCCACATATGCATGCACACACTGAACACCACAGCCTCCAAAGTAACCTCAAAGATGTACTCACTTACTCCTTCATGCATGTACTCAACTAATATTTACTGAAGACCTACAAAGGTTCAGCAAAGTTCTAGGTGCTGGATACACAGCAGTTCACAGAGAAAACCCCCAGCCCTTACGGAGTTTACAATCTAGTAAATGGCAACAGATAATACATACATGCATAGTCTTTAGATAGCAATGTGCCACGAAGAAAAAAATGAAGCAGGGAAGGGGCATGGGGAGCTCTGGGGCTGGAAGTATTTTGATTTGTAAATGAGTGTTCTGAGAAGGCCTCACCGATACGGTCATATTTGTGGGGCACAAAAAGTAAAGAGTGAGGGAGTAAACACTGTACAGGTCTAGAACAGAACCTTTTTTTTTCCCCTTCCATTTTTTTTTTTTTTATTTCTTTTCAGTGTAACAGTATTCATTGTTTTTGCACCACACCCAGTGCTTCATGTAATACATGCCCTCCCTATTACCAACCACCTGGTTCCCTCAACCTCCCCGCCCACCCCCCCCCACCCCCACCCCCCACCCCCACCCCCCGCTCCTTGGAAACCTTCAGGTTGTTTTTCAGAGTCCATAGTCTCACATGGTTCATCTCCCCTTCCAATTTCCCTCAACTTTTTAGGGAAAGGGAAGGGAAAGCACCAAGACTCGGAGGTGGAGCATACCTGTCCAATCTGTGGTATCTGTTATGGTGTAAATGACCAATGAGAGATTAACATGCCGCCCTCCCAGTGCGACGCATGTAACAGCGAAGGGAACCTTCAGCTAGAGGATTCCAGACATTAGTCATTGGGAGGGAGGGGCTTCTGATGGGACATTTGCGGCTTGCTGAGGCTTTCTAGACACCGCTTCTTTGGGCACACTGTGATCCAGCATTATTATAGCCCTATCACATTTTAAAACTAGTGTGATTCATTTCAAAAAAAAAAAAAATCTCTTAAGATATCATAAGTACTCCGGGCACCTGGATGGCTCAGTTGGTTAAGAGGCTGCGTTCAGCTCAGGTCTTGATTCCAGGGTCCTGGGATCAAGCCCCCTCATCGGGCTCCCTGCTCGGGGAGAGCCTGTTTCTCTCTCTCCCTCTGCCTGCTGTTCTGCTTACTTGTGCTCTCTATCTCTCTGTCAAGTGAATAAATAAAATCTTAAAAAAAAAAAAAAAGACATCATCAGTACTCTACTTAGACCCAAGAGTGGGCAATTTTGGTTTTCTGGCTGAGCCAAATAGCATTTTGCAATCGCAGCATCCCCCACCAATTCTCCTCTGCCCTGTGAACAATGTTAAGGATCTCCTTCCACCGTCTGGTTCGGGGACTTTGCCTCCAGCCAGTTCCATATACTGACTCACAAGGAGGAGCCTGGGGGGATCAGCTCTGTTAGACACTGTGACTCACTGCACGGGGCTCTCTCACTCTTTCAGGGTGTTGGTGTCAGTAGCTGTGCTCTCACGGCTGACTGCTACTGCCCCAGAGTGTGATGACTGTTCATTAGGACGTGCTGGCTTCTCCATGCTAGACCACAGGGCTTGCAGTCTGCTAGGCTTTCATTATTACTCTGTTAGTTCTAGTTCAGAAAGGCAATAAAGCCATCCTCCACCCCAAGTTGGCCAGTTCCCATCTCTCACTGCCCAAGGTGGAGGTGGCTCTTGATCCATCTGACTGGGAAGTCCGTGAGAATCTCAATATCCTGACTCTAGTGTCTGTCATGTCACTCCTGCCTTGTCTTCTGTGGAAAAGGACCAGGCCTCCTTCCCCAGGATTAAGGGGCAGTGGGATCCTCTCCCATTTCTCCATATCCAATGTAACACACTGTCTTCTCAACTGTCCCCTAAACTCTCCAGCTTCATCCTGTCCATCCCCTCGTGCCACACTCAGTTCCATATGTATACTGACACACGTCTTCACTATCAGCCAGGCCACTCTGTAGCCCCAACTCACATCACCATCTGCCATCCTTCTCCTGTTCTTGAGCTGCAGTGTGGTTGGGGAAAACGCACATACATAGACCAACCTACATGTGTGAATATGTGTGCATGCATATATACCTGTGCACATCACACACACACACACACACACACACACAATCCCAGACCAACGTTTTCTGACCAGATCCACCATTAGTTCATCCACAGTGCATTTTTCAAACACCTTCCCTTATAATCCTGCTTTTTACTTCTAATCAGTTCCTTCTACTACATGGGCTTAGTTAAACAAATCTTTACTTTTTTTTTAAAGATTTTATTTATTTATTTGACAGATAGAGATCACAAGTAGGGAGAGAGGCAGGCAGAGAGAGAGAGAGAGGAGGAAGCAGGCTCCCTGCCAAGCAGAGAGCCCAATGCGGGGCTTGATCCCAGGACCCTGGGATCATGACCTGAGCTGGAGGCAGAGGCTTTAACCCACTGAGCCACCCAGGCGCCCCTAAACAAATCTTTATTGATCACCAAATATTTGCTGGATATGAGGGGTTGGGCCCACTCGAAATATGATATGGCCTCTGCTTTCTAAGTACTAACAGTCTTGAGAGAAAGAGAAATGGGTGGAGTAGCAGACATGGGTGAAATCACCAGGAGCCACAATGTGATCGCTGCTACAAAGGTTGTATGAATCATTTCAAAGAGCGGCCCAGAGAATGAAGGGAAAGGTAACTAACTGGAGATGGAGAGTATGGGAAAAGTTGAATTGGGAATGACTCTCGTGTTCTTGGCTGGGGTGGCCAAGCTGACAAAGCATGTGAGAGGCATATAAGGAAGTTGTCGGCTTGAACTGGACGGGTGTAGAGGGATTGCCAAAATCTTTTTTGGTCAGTATGATAGTTTGGATTATTACGGTACTTTGAGGTCCCAATGAAATATCCAAATGGTAGTATTCCCATGTTAGAAGCTCAGGAGCAAAAGCCTGCACAAAGAGAGTGCCTACAGAGTCATCTCAGTACCAAGTAAGAAGGAAAGAAGGAAAGGAAAGAGCTCAAAAGCCATAGCATTTAACAGGGGGACAGACAATAAGAAAAGGATGGAGAAAGAAAGAAAATTAGGTGACTGTTTCTGACTCCTAAATCTACCTACAATTATATTTTCCTTCTCATTTCAAAGTACTTGCTAGACTTTTCTAATCAGATATTGCTCTAGTATCTCAATACAATTTTCACTGAAGAAAAAAATAAAAGCTTTTACTTCTGACTCCCTTGTTTGTGTTAATGTGATTAAAAGAATGGTTTCTTCCCACCAGCAGTGTCTATGTTTCGAGTTCCTCTGTCCTGGTGAGTTCAGTGTCTCCTTCACAATTACTCATCCTTTAAGAATCAGCTCACCACACCACCCCACAGTCCCTACTGAAAACCTTCTCTAATATCATGGTCGTCAGTGTGAATTTGGGACTATGCAAATCCTAGGTTTGCATTATACCCTGCATATAGTTTGATCACTGCATTTATAATAGTTTATAAGTTCTGTAGTTATATTATTTCATAAGTACTTATTTTTGTTTCTTAGGATGAAGAAATACTTATTAATCTTTGTATATTCCTAGTAAAATGCAAATGAGATGTTTGGTGAACAGGGACAAACTAAATGTTGAGTAAATTAACGAATAAATGAGTGGAGTGATACTAGAAAAGAGATTCCTTCTTTTTCTGCCCTTTTCGTATTATGTAGCGGTATTTCATATTTTCTCTTGTATCTACATACCTTTTATCTATAGATGTCCTGTTAGTAAGCCTCCTGATCATAGGGACCATTTTTATGTTGTAATGGCCATATGTTATGATTTAGAAATCAGAAATTGCCCAATTTAGCTCTCATCTTTTTGACATTAATTCTAATACATGCACTGAGATTTTCAGTAGATTTAAAGGGTCAGCCATCTATCGAACTATTTCCCAAGAACTCCTGATGCATAAAGTGTTCTTTGATGCTGCAACGTGTCGGGAGTAAAGAACCAGTGATAGTAGATAAAGGACATGTTAGTTTTTGTTTCTACAAAATTTTTATGTTTTAGGTAATATTAAGAGATGACTCTAATAAGCCAATCACTTGAAACTTATTCTCATCTGTGTGTATGTGTAAACCAAAGTATTATGGGAAGCATAACTCAGGTAGGTGTTTTGAATCTATCTAGACATTAAAGTTAATTATTTGCACAAAGTATAATTCGAACTGATACATTGTAAGTACATGTTTTTGTTATTTTTTTAACAAGTACATGTTTTAAGAAAAGTACATTTACCATAATGTTCAACTAATTTAGGGGAAAAACCGTGTAAGTTAAATCTTTCACACCTTGTTAACACTTTAAGGCACTCAAGTGCTTTGTCGGTAATGGTATTTGCTCTTATGTACAGAGATTTGTGAAATAGATTTACTCTCATGCCAGGAGAAAGAAGTCAGGAGCTAGAGTACTAGCTGTATTTCATTTGACTCTGAACAACTGCCTTTAACTCAATGAGTCATAAATTTCAGTTTAAAGGGAACGATTTTAAGAATGACATACAATGGTACTGGATAATGCATGTATTCACACCTTCTCTCAAAGCCTTGGAGTAAATGTCTTACAAAAGAATACAATATTGAAACTGACTTTGTCAGCCTCTGAGGGAGCTGAACAATCCAACAGAAATAAAATTTGCTTTAGCTATTTCTTATTCTGAAAGCTACAGTTATGTTCATTACTAAACAGAAACCAAACTCTCAATAATGAGGCATAAATACTTGCCCATAGGACTCAGGTACAAGAGCTAATTTTAGGTAGGATTTATATACAGTCTCCAGGGTTGATTTGTGAAAGTGTTTTGGTAAAGCCCGCCTTGTTTATTTAGGAGTTTTCCCAGAGTGATGGGGAATGAGAATCATCAACGTGCTACCACCCACATCTAGCTCAAGAGAAAGGAATGGAAACTAGAAGACATACTTCTCTCCTGATTTAATTATGCACCCAATGCTTAAAAGTCTCCCTGGTACTCAGCACTGTTCTAGGCACTGGAAACACAGTGGAAAACTAAACACACTCTTCCTAGAAAGTTAGTCCTCTGCTAACTTAGTCACTAACACTTAAATAATACTATGAGAGAAGTCACTCAACAGTTAAGCCCTAACCAAACAGAGGAGAGTATGGTTTTCTCCATTCAAAGACCGAGTGGTCCTTGGCAGCTAGGGAAGAAAGGGAATAAAGAGGATATGCCAAATCTACGGGACCTGAAAAACTGGCAAGATCAGAGCTGGGGAGAGAAGGGTAGGATAAACTGGGAGAGGAACAGGAGGGCACTTTTGACCACAGAAGGAACTCTGCTATTGTGTTCTAACTGAATGCCAAACTTCTCTTTCTAGCAGCATACCAAATCCTTTATACTTTTATAGGCTCTTCCACTACGCCAACAGCAATAGTTAACCTTTCTTAGACGTTTCCTAGCCTGGTGCTGATTCCATTGTCTCTGTTTAATCAAGAAGAGTTCAACTTAACATTCACACTTGCAATTATATTACTAAAAACTACATTTATTGAACTTAATGTACTAAACACCGCAGAAGGCATCCTATGGATTTTCTGGTTTAATCTTCACAACAGTTTCCGTGTTGGGTGCTATTAATTCCATTAAACAGATCTGGAACTAAGGCACAGCAAGGCTGTCCAGGTCACACGGCTAGTAACTACTGGAGCAAGGATTCTGACCTCTAGTTATTTTTTGTGTAAGAGATTTTGTAAAACATATCGAAGAGTCTATCTTCCCCCTTAACACCCCTTGAATATTCTCCTAGCTGTGTCTAGTTAACAAGGAGTCAAAGGAGTGTCCCTTTAGATCACCTGTGATTTTTCTTTTTCTCCCTTAACCAGATAAACGGCAAACTTGTTGAAACCAATGAAGGGGCATTGGGAAGAACCGAGAAGCCTTCATGGAGCCAGCCACCTAAATCCTGCTCCAGAACCCGAGCTCTCTGAAAGCAGGCCCCAGGCTCCCCTGCCTGCAGTGAGGACACAGATGCCCGCGCCACAGTCTCCTTGGCGCCACCTGAGCTCCGGGCCCGCGCACATTCACAAAGCGCTGGACCCCTGAGCGGCCTCGGGCGGCCGGGGGCGCTCGCTGGACACCGCAGGTCTGGCTGCGGAGAGCCGGCTTTGCCCTTGGGCCGGGGCTTGCGCCGGGGCCGGGTGGCCCGCGCCGCTCTGGGGCTGCTCAGGCCGAGTCCCACCGCGTGACCCAGAGCCTCCCTTAGTCCCGGCCACTCTCCTGAGAGGGAGAGACCGGGAAGGACAGGACGGCGGGGCGGGGCCTGCCACCCAAAGTCCCCAGCCCAGGGACGTCACGGTCCCAGGTGCGTGTGCGACGAGGGGCGGGAGTCCACCGCGCGCCTCCCTCCTCTAAGGAATTCCCACCTCGGGCGCCAGCAGCTCCCGCGGGCTCACGGTTCCGTTTTCCTCGCGGCGGCCGCACCTGGCACCGCGCCCCTGCGTAGGGCGGCGCGGCGGCCGCGGAGAGCGGCCCTCGGGGCGGGTGCTCCGGGGCGGGGCCGGGTGCGCGCTGGCAGGGGCGCGGGGGAGCCGGCGGTGAGAGCTGGGCGAGCGGCCCGAGGCGAGGGCGCGGCGGAGGCGGGGGCGCGATGGCGCGGAGTGCGGAGGGCGCCGCGCTGCTTCTCTTGGTAAGTGCGGGCAGCGGGGACGCGGCGCCCCGGGCGGGCGAGGGCGAGGGCGAGGGCGAGGGCGCGGGCGGGCGCCGAACTCGCGCCCTGACCTGTCCGCCTGCGCCTGAGCGGAGCCCGGCGCCGGGCGCTCCGGCTTTGTGCCCCGAGGTGGGGAAGGGCTGGGCAGGCTGTGGCGAGCCCGAACCTCGAGGCTTCGGAAAAGTCGCAGGGTCTCCGCGGGCGTGTGGGAACCCGCCTGAAGTTCTGCTTTGCTGGCCGCCACACGCCGGCCCTAGCGCCTCTTCTGGCTGTGGTCCGTGGGTGTCGTGGGCCCGCAGCACCTTTCCTGGAGATCCGCGCTTTGTTCGCAGTCTTCTGCCTCCGACGGGCAACACGGGCGCAGGGGAGACCGCGGCCGAGCCTTCGTGCGGGTTCGGGCCGCTTCTCCACCGTCCGGTCCGCGTCCGTGAGCCGGAGAAACCCGAGAAAGGCCTTGGTTCCTAGACGGCAACAAAGGGCCCAGAATAGGGTTTTCTAAAAACGCATCTTACAGAGCTTAATTTTTTGTTGTTGTTAAAGCCACGTTACTGTCCAAATCACCCACATAAAGGTAGTTTTAACTTAAAGTTCACAAAGTTGGTGTTCTAAAGCTGTTTCCGGGTGTTAAAGATAATGAATGTATGTAATAGTTCGAAGATTTTTTTTTCCCTTCATTTTAAAAGGTGACAAACCAAAGTGCGGAGCCACAAGTCACTTTGGATTTTCAGACTTTATTAACGAAAAGGGCTTGAACTACTGGAAAGTAGTGTTGGGTCTCTCGAGCTACATTTCTTATGCTTGGTTTCAGTGCTCCCATTAAATTTTAAGTATCTTTGCTCTCTGGTAGAGGAATTGCACGTGGCTAAGAAATGTATCTGGCATATGGGGCTTTGCTAAATGGGTTTTGATAAAGTGAGTTATTCTCCTAATATAAGTGCAGGTTCACCTTCTTGAGGCTTAAATATGTTCAGAGAGATCAGATACAAAGTCATACTCAGTGTTCTTATATAATGGTTAAATTTTACTAAAAACAACACAAGTTCATTCTCTGTGTTAAAAGTTCTAACTTCCGGGGCATCTGCGGGGCTCAGTGGGTTAAGCGGTTGCCTTGGGCTAAGGTCATAGGTCATGATCCCAGGGTCCTGGGACCCAGCCCCGGGTCTGGCTCACTGCTAAGCTGAGAGTCACCTTCTCCCTCTGCCTGCGGCTACCCACTGCTCATGCTCTCACACTCTGTCTCCCTCTTCCTCTCATATAAATAAAATCTTTTAAAAATTAATTAACTGATTAATTAAAGCTCTAACTTCCGGAAGAGTACCTTCTCTCTCTCCCAGAATTGCAATGGAGGGGAAAAAAAAATGTATGTATAAATATATGTAAACACACACACATTTATTTATTTATTTAATAGTATTAATATTAGTTAATTATGTTAATATATATTTTTTCCTGTTTTGTGTATGTGTGTTTATCACAGAAAAAAAAAAAAACTAATTCAATCCAGGAATTTTAGTGAAGTCTCACTGGAATAGCATAATTAAGACCTCCAGACCTTTGGCACACCAGTTCATTTTCATGCTCTGTTTATCCATTTCATTTTGATGAAGTCATTGAGGTAATTTTCAGTCAAGTTCATTTTGTTAATAAAACTTTACTATGACTGGCCTCTGGAATAATAGAGCAACTAATTCCCTCATTGTGATAACTCCTGGTTAGGTAGAATACCAACTTAACATAGCACCTGGCTTACCTTGAGGGTTAAATATTAAATTCCTTTCACATAGGAAAAGAACTGCCTTAATTCTCAAATGGTATACCAAGCAAGCCAAGTCATGTATATATTTGAGGAAAGAGCTAATAATTTATGCGTATTTTTTATATTAGCAATCCAGTATTTTTACTCTATCAGGCAATAATTGACTTCTTTATGAAGTGATTATAACTAACTGAACTGGAACAGATTCTAGACTATTCTTTGTATTTTCTGTTATTTTTTTTTTAAGGTTTTGTTTATTTATTTGACGGACAGAGATCACAAGTAGACAGAGAGGCAGACAGAGAGAGAGGGTAAGCAGGCTCCCTGCTGAAAAGAGAGCCCTATGCGGGGCTCGATCCCAGGACCCTAAGATCATGAGCCGAGCCGAAGGCAGAGGCTTAAACCACTGAGCCACCCAGGTTCCCCTGTTATGCTTTTGTGATACAAATTTGAGTATGTTTGTCTTTGGTCAAAGAACAATGGACAGTTCTCCATTTTTACCCCCCAGGTATTTGAAGTTGAAAGTTTACTCTTTGGTAAAGAGTGGGAAGCAACTCATCTGTCAGAAGGAGTTCTTGAGGAAATGAGTCTTTTATAGAAGGAGATATAAATTGTATTATGTACAGGTCAGAGTTCAGTTACAGATAACAGAATTCATTCTAACTAGTTAAAGCAAGAAGGGATATATTTCAGGGTGCTAAGTTTATTGTGTAAGTATAGAAAGGATTGAGGAAACAGACTTCATTTTGAGTTGTCAGTAATGACTTCCAAGCCACACAACCAAACCCAAGCACTTAGGGAGCTGCTGTCTCTCCTGTGATCAGAAACCAACACTGCGAATCCCACAATGCAGAAGTTGCCATGATCTGGATGCTACTTTTGCTGCCAGGCCCAGAACCATGCCGTATTTACTAGGAGGCATGCCAACTAAATGTATTAGGATCCTGCCTCTTGGCACCCATTAATCTAATGGTAGGCACTGAGACAGTAATAAGATTAGGGCAAAAACCCAACTGCATCCTACATACTAGGCTTGCCAGTATGCATATAGCTTCTACTTCACTTCCTTCTTTCAGATCTTATGTAAAAGCTGATTGATTGAACCTAAATCACATTTAGAACTTTAGCTGCAAGGGAATCTAACCTGTGGTCTTTAGCTTTCCTTTGCAATTCAGGGAGACACACAAGGAAGGAGATACTGAGTAGCCCCCACACAACTATCACACAGTCATTTAGGCCAACTCTATCAAAATGGAAGACAGAAACAATTTCATGACAGTCTTTCCTCTTCAAAAGTGTTTTACCTGAGACCTACCCACTACCAAGTGCTCCACAGATAGAATTCAGAGGGTCCTTAGACATGGCTGGGAATAAATTACATATCTGTGTTTACTAATCTCTATCTGAAATTTAGCATTTCTTTATATCATGAGGATAAGAAAGACACTGCCTTAGCATTAGCAGTACCTGTGACTTTGTCACAAATATTGTCATGTTGTACTGTAGTTACCTGAAAATTCCATTTGTCCTCACCACTAATAGACTTCTAAATCTTATTGTTAATGTACTGATAATGAAGAATGATGTCACTACATCACAAATTGGTGTTTCTTAAATTCTGACCATTTCAGTGTAATGGAATTCATTAATAATCCAATGGTTTTTTTTTTAATTTTATGAATTTCAAAATATTATTCTGAAAAAGGGTCCATAGGCTTCAGCAGACTGCTAAAGAGGGAAGACTGCTAAAGGCGGGGGGCGGGGGGGGGGGGAATTTTCTGATGGTTGCCTCCTTTTTGCCTTTGACTAATTAAGCTTGTTTTTAAAAACCAAACTACATTTTAAGGATTCAGTGATAAATTGTATTATGAACAGTTATATCTACTGGTATATTAGTTTGCTAGGGCTGCTGTAACAAAGTACCAAAAATTGGGTGGCTTAAAACGGTAGACATTTATTGTCTCATAGTTCTAGATGTTAGAGGTCTCAAGTGAAGGTGTCAGCAGAGCTGTGTTCCCTCTGAAATCTGTAGATTTCCTTCCTTGCCTCTTCCTAGTGTTTGGCGGTTTGCCAGCTATCTCTGGCATTCCTTGTCTTTTAGACACCTCACTGCCATCCTCCAACTTCACATCACATTCTTCTTATATCTCTTCTTACCACCTTACCTATGCACATTCATTTGGCCTAATTCTCCCCAATCCTAGACATACTTAATGAGAAAATTAAAATCCCCATGGTTGAGGTCCAGAAATATGTATTGATAGAAACTTTGCAGCTAATCTAATTATCAGACAGGTATAAGAGTGGGAATTACTGGTCTAAATTTTATAAAACAGTTTAATCATGAATGAGGCATACAAATATTTATATGGAAAAAATTACACATTGACTAGGGATTTTTTTAAACTGCCAAATTATAGAAAAATCAGAAACCTTAACTGAAATCATAAATGAGCTTTAGATCAATTTGAGTATTTCTTAATCATAGCTTTTTTCCCCCTGTTTTTCAAAGTGCCACAGATTAGGAGCTGAATAACACTTTTCAAACATATAGTCCATATATAAGAGATTATTTTCTTAGTTAAGGTTATCTTAAAGTATCAATTATATACCACATATGCCATTGTACTATTTTTGTTTACTTCAAATTATTAAAAATTATTGGGATTTTTTATTATATGTAAAGCTTAGTGATTAAAGTAAAATAAGCTAGAATATCAGGATTTATATTGTCGCCTAATGGTAATATGGTAGTGCTCATAAGAAGAGGAACTATATAGAAACTAACCATATAGGACCACTGTTGAGTAATGCCTTGCTCAATTTTAAGCATACTGGACATTGGGAGACCATGAAAAAGCCAGACATGTTCTGCCATCATGGTGTTTATGGTCTAGTAAACAAGTAAATGGCTAAATTCCAATTGGGTTATAGTAAGGAGAGTAATGATAAAACAACAGTTAATACCAGGAAACCTACAGAAGGAGCTCCAACACTGAACATCCCAGCCAATATCTGAGAATACTTATAAATTAGTGAGAAGATGATATGATGAGAAGAAGGGGGAAGAATGTTCTAGGAAGAAGGGGGAAGAATGTTCTAGGTAGAGAAAAGAGTATATGCAAATATACTAAAGACATGGGTGCATGGTTCTTTGGAAGAAGAGAAGGAGTTCATTGTAGGTGGAACATAGAATGTGAGACAAAACCCATGCAGAAAGATGAGTGCAGCCTTCTTGATACCAAGAGAAGCCACAGAATGCTAATATATATATTGAGGAAGGCTAATAAGGCTAATAACGCTAATAAACATATTTAAGGAGGTGTTCAACTCATTAAGAAAATAAAACATGAATTTTGGTTGAGTTGGTCAGAAAAAGGTCAAGAAAGAAGTGATGGTAGTTGACTGGTTAGGAACAGTTTTTCCTCTTTTTTTTTTTTGAAGAGATGTTCCAAAATTTGGGGTGTTGTGATCAAAGACAGGCAGAAACTCAGAGAGTACAGTGGAGGGAGGGTTTAGCCTGGCAGGAGGGTTGGCTTGGGAATAATGATTCTCAAGAAAAATTGGGGGGACAGGGATTTGGAAGGTACATTTTGGTTGTCATGAGGCCCAGGATTATATTGATGTTTAATACCCCAAATCCAGGGATGCTAAGCCTCCAGCATTCTTCAGAACCATCAAGAAGAATTGACTGCTCATGAATATTTTTTCTTCCTGGAAATGCCAATAGCACCCCCACTGAGAAGTGGTGATAGACACAGAGTGAGCTTCGAATGAGGGATTCATCTTACTTATCTCTATTCTCTTTTGAAAATGCAAATATCTCTCATCGGTCAAGTGGGTACTGCCTAGCTGATTGGAGAATGAGAGGGGAGATTTGGGTAGAAATGAAATGAGAAGAGAGTTCAGGTTCTCCCTATTCTAAATTACCTCCATCCCATTATTCTTTCAAGTTCCCTACAAAGCAAACCAATAAATAAATAAATAAATAAAACTGGGAGGTGGCCGTGTAGGAAGATCCTGATCTCACCTCCTCCCACAGACACAACAAATCTATGACTGTATAGGGGCCTAGAAATTAGGTCAACAGAGCCTCCACAACAAGGGACAGCAACAAGATAAGTAGAAGAGGACTACCATAGTACAATCAGTCATATCTGTAATAACTAGTTAAAGAAAGCACAAAATAAGAATATCACATCAAAAACATAAAACAAGGGGGCACCTGGGTGGCTCAGTGGGTTGGGTCACTGCCTTCGGCTCAGGTCATGATCTCAGGGTCCTGGGATCGAGTCCCGCATCAGGCTCTCTGCTCAGCGGGGAGTCTGTTTCCCTCTCTCTCTCTCTCTCTCTCTCTCTCTCTGCCTGCCTCTCTGCCTACTTGTGATCTCTGTCAAATAAATAAATAAAATCTTAAAAAAAAAAACACATAAAACAAGGGGGAGTGCAAAAGTGTAGTGCTTTTAGAAAGCATTTAAACTTAAGTGACCACCAACTTAAAATAAATGGCTATGTACATAGGTTGTTATATATGAACCTCATAGTAACCATAAACCAAAACCTATAATAGATACACAAAAAATAAAGTGAAAGGATTCCAAACAACACTAAAGAAAATTGCAAATCACGAGAGAACAAGAAAAGAAAGGAACAAAGAACTACAAAAACAACAAGAAAATGATTTTTTTTTAACTCTTAGAATGTTTATTAAATCGAAGATTTACAAGAAAGATGAATGAATAAAAGTGAAAATTTTCAATCAGGAAGCATGAAGTTTCAATGTGTAAGGGTTTATATTCAATTTCATTTTTTAAAAATCTTCCCCTTTAAGATACAACAAGAAAATGATTAACAGAATGGCAATAAATACATACCTATCAATAGTTACTTTAAACGTAAATGGACTAAATGTCCAATCCAAAGACATGGAGTGGCTAAATGGATAGAAAAATACCAAGGCCTGCCTATATGCTGCCTACAGGAGACTGATTCACTTTAGATCTGAAGACACACACAGACTGAAAGTGAAGAGACAGAAAAACATATTCAATATAAATGGAAGCAGAAAGCAAGCTGGGGTAGCAATACTTGTATCAGACAAAATAGACTATAAAACAAAAGGTGTAACAAGAAAGAGAGAAGGGTGCCACGTAATGATAAAGGGGTCAATTCAACGAGAAGACATATTGCTTGTAAATATGCATCCAGCACAGGAGTACCTACATATATAAAGCAAATGTTAACAGACACAGAATGGCAAATTGACAGTCATACAATAACAGTAGGGGATTTTAACACCCCACTTACATCAATGGATAGATCACCTAGACCCAAAATTAATAAGGAAACATTGACCTGGAATGATGCATTAGACCAGATGGACTTAATAGATTATTACAGAACATTGCATCCAAAAACAGCAGAAGACACATTCTTCTCCAGTGCACATGGTACATTCTCCAGGGTGGACCACAAGGTAGGCCACAAAACAAGTCTCGGTAAATTTAAGGTTGAAATCCTATCAAGCATTTTTTTTCTGACCACAGTGGTATGAAACTAGACATCAGTGACAAGAAGAAAACTGGGAAAGACACAAACACATAGACACTAAAACATGTTACTAAACAAGCTTTGGGCCAATTAAGAAATCAAAGAGGAAATCAAAAAGTACCTTGGGACAAATGAACATGAAAACACAATGTTCCAAAATCTGTGGGATACAGCAAAAGCAATTCTAAGAGGGAGTTTTACAACAATAGAAGCCCACCTCAGGAAACAAGAGACATTTCAAATAGACAATTTAACCTTACACGTAAAAGAACTGGAAAAAGAGGGCACCTGGGTGGCTCAGTCAGTTAAATATCTGACTTTTGATTTCGGCTCAACTCATGATCTCAGAGTTGTGAAATCGAGTCCTGCTTCAGGCTCTGAGGTAGGCACGGAGTCAACTTAAGATTTCTCTCTTCCCTAACCCCCTCTTCAAATAAATAAATAAATCTAAAGAAAGGGGGTGGGGACTAGAAAAAGAACAGAGACCAAAAGTTAGTAGAAGGAAGGAAATAATAAAGATTAGAGCAGAAAAATAAAACAGAGATTTAAAAAAAAAGAAAAAGAAACTGAGAGCTGGACCTCTGAAAAGATAAACAGAATTGATAAACTCTCAGCCAGACTCATCAAGAAAAATAGAAAAAGGGCCCAAATAGAATCAGAAATGAAAGAGAGGTTAAAACCAATACCACAGAAATACAAATGATCAGAAGAGACTACATGAACAATTCATATGCCAACAAATAGACAACCTAGAAGAAATGGATAAATTCCTGGAAACATATAGTCTTCCAAGACTGAGAATGTAAATTGGTACAGCCACTATGGAAAACAGTATGAAGGTTCCTCAAAAAATTAAAAATAGAATTACCATGTGATCTGGAATTCCTCTTCTAGGTATTTATCCAAAAATACATATGCAGCCCGATATTCATTGCAAGCCAAGGAATGGAGGCAGTCTAAATGTCCATCAATAAATGGATGCGTCGTGTGCGTGTGTGTGTGTGTGTGTGTGTGTGTGTGTGTGTGTAATGAAATATTACTCAGCCATAAAAAAGAATGAAATCTTGCCATTTGCAACAACTTGGATGGACCTAGAGGATATTATGCTAAGTGAAATAAGTCAGACAGGTTAAGACAAATACCATATGGTCTCACTTATGTGTAGAATCTAAAAAAATAAAACAGAAGCACTCTTTTTTAAAGAGAAAAACTGATGGTTGCCAGAGGAGGCTGGGACGTTAAATGAAATAGGTAAGGGGAGGATTAAGAAATACAATCTTCTGGTTACAAAATACACAAGACTATATTCTCTACCCTGTACATAGAGAATATAGTCAATAATATTGTAACAACTTGTATAATGAGAGCTCCTAGTTGCCTAGGCTTGTGATGATCATTTTGTAATGTATATAAATATCAAATCACTATGTTGTATACCTGAAACTAATAAAATATTATCCATTATTCTTCAGTGAAAAGTACTTTAAAAGTTAAAAATAAAAACATTAAATTAAATTGCCCTTATCCACTCTCTCGTCTTAGAGATCTACTCTCTTTAGACCCCGAAGGTGCTAGCTGAAAAGTTATGCAAGATACCTAAGTCAATCATCATATTTTAATACTGTCAATCAGCTCTTCTTTCAAATATCTCCTTTCTTTGCTTCCATAATACTCTACTGGGAGTTCTGTCACCTCTGGGAAGCTGCAGTGACTCGCAGCTCCTTTTCCAGCCTGGCACTGTAGAGGGGCGTGCTGTACACACACCACTGGCGACATAACGGATATGACTGGGAGGCAGGGGAGGTGCAGAGTGGGTGGTAACAGCTGAGGCTCGGAGAGTGCTGCCTTTAGGAGAGAGTGCGTGTAACCCTTGCCACCCTTTGAGCCATAGTGCTTTACTCTTTATTGTCTAATATCTTTCCCCAGGATCTCAGCCTAGCATGTCTACAAGCTATGCTCTGAAAATTGCATCCCTCTAGCCACTCAGACTTAAAATTTCAGTATCTCTGACCCCTTCCCCTGGCAACACAGGGCATTGCCAAGGATTAGTTGGGTCCTCTGAAAGGTTTCACTTTACCCATCCGTCCTCCTGCCATTACCCTATGCTTGTCCTCATGCTATCTCCTCTGGCTTATTACTTGAATGTTCAGACTGTCTTTCATCCTACACAGCACTGCCAGAAAACTTTCTGGAGCTCTAGTGTTAGAGCATCCCTAATCAGAAGCTGTCAGTGAAGAATCTTAGCATAACTTTTTGTCCTTTCCTTTTTCTCCTTGTCACCATAACATAGTCTAGGTGCCCGGCTGCCAAAGTTCTTGTTCATTGCCCTCGATCTTCATGTTCTGGCACATGCTGCCTTTGATACAGATCATTTCCTTC
This sequence comes from Meles meles, assembly GCF_922984935.1. Classification (NCBI taxonomy): domain Eukaryota; kingdom Metazoa; phylum Chordata; class Mammalia; order Carnivora; family Mustelidae; genus Meles; species Meles meles. Next base: position 55,288,773 of record NC_060077.1, read on the forward strand.
TGCCTCCGACTTGCACAAACATGGATTCATCTCCCTCTCAAGGCCAAGCCCATTGCCACTTCCTGCCCTAAACCTCTCCTGATTTCCCTGCCTTTCTGAGCTCCCCAGGTCCCCAGAGCTGTTTTTGCAGCTATCATTCCCACAATTAAGTTTTTCTACCCTACGTTATAGTGATTTATATAGTCTTTATCTCTCTTACTAAACTGTAAGCTTCAGAGCAGGATCTGTACATTACTTGTCTCTATACTAGTTAATTGTCTGGGACCCAGAAGTATTCTTTAAAATCCCAAGAGTCAAAGTATCTTCCTATGTTTGGGAAAGCTGGACGAATAATCTGAATTTCGTTTGTTTATAATAAGTATTTACTGCCCAATTAGTCATCAGTCTGGCCTGAACTTCTTTCTAGATATTGGTTTAATTTCATTACAAGTTAGAATTATTCAAAAGAAGGAAAAGAGAGAGAGGAGACGTAAATTAAGATTTGCCTAATTTCACAGGTAATAGTCCTCCAAAAAGATGCATACAACTTTCTAAAGCCCTTGATTTTCACTTTTTTAAAATTTTGTCTCCATTTATTTGAAGTCAATTAAAAATCCTGTTTTCCACTTGGAACCTTGGTGTCAACTGTTACCTCACTGACCGTTGCCATCTAATGGTGAAAAGGGACAATCTGAAGCTCTTGGTTCTTAAACTAGGGAGGATGGATGGGAATCTAGTTTTCTTTATTTTTTTTACTGTAAATTTCAGGACTGTATTACAGAGAAAAAACCATCATTTTTGTCTATCAAAATGTGAGAGGTACTATATAGATTTACTGATATTTTTGCCTGATTCCAAATGCTTTCGGAATCAGTAGTTAGAGAAAACACATAACAATAAAATAGTAAAACATTTCAAAAATGATAAATGCTCAAGATCAGTAAAACTTAAACTAGAAAAAGTATAAATCAGTGAAAGCCCTATTTTGAGTAATTCTGTTATATTGATTATTTCTTCTAAAATGAAGAATCTTCTTGGGATAGAAATCACTCAGTTACTGTATTTTCTAATTTAGAATCTGTTATTTCACACATCTTTGTAATTGAGGATTTATTATCCAGTGTATAAATTATTCAGGCTATCTTATTCCTTTTCCTTTGCTACTCTGAATACAAATTCCAATTCTTATGTCCCCTTACTTTAAGACTAGTAATCGATAATCAGAAACTGGTGGAGCTCAGCAGTCCGTGTTTTAACAAGGTGATTCTGATACCACTCAAGCTTGAGAAGCACTACTAACATCCCTATTAGAAAATAATCAGGAAAAGAAAAGATTAAATATTTTAAAAGCTTACATTTGATCACTTGTTAGCAACTCTGATTTTTTATTTAATTTTTTAAAAAAGATTTTATTTATTTATTTGACAGGCAGAGATCACAAGTAGGCAGAGAGGCAGGCAGAGAGAGATGGAGAAGCAGGCTCCCCGCTGAGCAGAGAGCCAGAGTGGGACTTGATCCCAGGACCCTGGGATCATGAGCTGAGCCAAAGGCAGAAGCTTTAACCCACTGAGCCACCCAGGTGCCCAACTCTGATTTTTTTAAAAAATGTTTTAAGGGCCAGAGCTCCTGGGTGGCTCAGTCAGTTAAGCATCCTGCTCTGATCTCAGCTCAGGTCTTGATCTTAAAAAAAAATAAACTAAGTTTTAAGAACCAAAGAAATGTACACTAAATAAAATAACATTGACTTTTTTGGACGTTCAGTTTATATGTCTGTATCAAGGAAGAAATGGGAGCTGTCTATGATTACACAAAACTCACCTTGAAATAAGAATTCACCATGTGAGGGGCGCCTAGGTGGCTCAGTGGGTTAAGCCTTTGCCTTTGGCTCAGGTCATGATCTCAGGGTCCTGGGATTGAGCCCTGCATTGGGTTTTCTGCTTGCCAGAGAGCCTGTTTCCCCCTCTGTCTCTACCTGCCTCTCTGCCTACTTGTGATATCTCTCTCTGTGTCAAATAAATAAATAAAGTCTTAAAAAAAAAAAGAAAGAAAGAAAGAAAAGAAAGAAAGAACCATGTGACCTAACAATCAAGGGTAGCACACATTGCCAAATCCATATTTTAAAATTTTGGGGGGACAATAAATGTTCCAGAAGAAAATATCTTCCTCTTTTTTAAAGCTAGCTTTTAAAAAATTCTTTGTTTCTCCATTTTACTGTGGAAGGCAAAATCAGAAACTGCCCTAAGAATCCTTTTAAAAAAGTTAGCTTCAATATGACTCACCCTATTTTATAGGTTAAGATTAGTGCAAACATTGGAAAAGCAGGTAAATGTTTATGACAAATCATATAATGTATTGCATTCAGACTTAAAGTATGTAGTTTAACTGTCTAAAATTCAAATTCAGAATTGAAAAATTAAAGTTCAAAATACTGTTTTTCTTGGCTATTGAGGGTTTTTAAAGTATCAACTGTGAAAACAAATACCAGTTGTATATTTAGTTTTTGCATAAAGCTACTCTAGGAATTGTGCTTACGTATCAGTCATATGTAAGTTGTATAAAATATCAACCAGTATGTAGTATATAAATATTTTAGCTGGGATTGTCTAAATAAATTATAATATTTAACCATTTAAAAAGAAATTTTATAAAGACTACCTCCCCTCAAGAATAAAAAATTTAGAAAAAAAGAAGATTAAGAGAAAGAGTATGGTAGGTGAAACTCTAACCTAAGTCTAACCTACATCAGGTTGATCAGGGAAGTTCACCAAAATCACTGGTCCACTCTTGCTGCACTGTGTCATTTAAACTTTTCTGAATCTGTAGTTTCTGCCACGACAGAGGCTCTGCCATGACTTTCTTGGGCCTACAAAGGTGGTACTATGAACCAGACCTCTAGCTTTAGTTTCTACAAATTGAAAAGTCAGGGTATGGGGTCAATGGAAATAAACAAGTAGCATCCATGACCCTTATCTCATTTTTATTTCCTCTGGATTATTTTAGCTAAAGCTGCAAACACTTTAGGAATGGATTGGGGTAAACCAAGGATCCTTAGGGCACTTTCTGATTTTGTCTTCCATATAGTAAAATGGAGAAATGAAGAATTTTAAAACATTCTTCTTCGTGGGAAGATTGGGTGAGAAAGGGAAATAACACAGGTGTTTCTGTGGTTATCCAGGGGGTGGGCATGAGTTTGAAGAACAACAGCAGATGCATGCTAGATCATCTCTATTTGAGTCCTAAAGATTGTCTACTGACCTCTAAAGTTAATTCTGGCTAAGTGAAAGTAATAAGCCATTAGACTGTCCCAGAGTTGAAACAGCTTTTAAACTACTTTGTAGGGGCACCTGGGTGGCTCAGTGGGTTAAAGCCTCTGCCTTCAGCTCAGGTCATGATCCCGGGGTCCTGGGATTGAGCCCCGAATCGGGCTCTCTGTTCAGCGGGGAGTCTGCCTCCCCCCCCACCCGCCTGCATCTCTGCCTACTTGTGATCTCTATCAAATAAATAAAATCTTTAAAAAAATAAATAAATAAACTAGTTGTGTCCCTCTACAGTTCATCTGTAGTAAGATATTTATTAGTCTGAGTTATTAAAGCTTAAGGGGTCACCTCACCATTGACTTGGAAACATGGAAGAAAGCTTCAAGATCATCTCCTCCAGAACAAAAACATAGCAGTCAGGGAGAGCTGTCATTCAGGGACGCATAAGTCCTCCTGGATTCTGCTTATTATATCATCAAGGTGATTCAGAGCAGGAAGTCTCTAAGAGTGCAAGCCTTGAGAACAAACAGTACATTGATTGATAGTATTTTTGCAGTGATGTTTGACTTTCCCTCGCCTCTGCCAAAAAAAAAAAAAAAAAAAAAAATTCTTGCCAGATACCAGGTAGACCAGTTTTTACAAGATGCACAGCATCCAATGGTAAAAATAAAAACTTGTTTTTAACTTCACTAAATTGTATTGTAGGATTTTTCTGTTTCATCTAAAAACATTACTTCTTTGGATAGAGAGACTAGAAATTTATTTTTCCTCGTCAGTCTAAAGGCATGTTGCATATGACACTTTCCTGTCACCAAGTTCCTATGAGAAAAAAAGCTATAGATTTCATACTTGGGAGAAACCGTAATGATCATTTTGTCCAGACATTCTTCCAATGTTTGAAACCCTTCTACCACATCCCCACAGGACATCACTCAAACTTACAGAGCTGGAAATGTTCAAAGGGAAGTGGGAAGGAGTGGGGAATGAGGACAGAAGTCAGAAAATGTCAGTTATTCCATTTATGTTCTCTGCAATATGCTACCAGTTGAGAAATTTACATAAATCCACAGTGCTCTGAAATTTGTAAAACTTTCTTGACTCGAGTATTAAGAAAACTTCCAATCAGAGACCCAAGTTCTAAATCAGGGTTTCTGAACCTCAGCACTTTGTCATTTGGATCCAGATGATGCGTTGGAGAAGCTGTCCTGTGCCTTATAGGATGTTTAGCTACATCTCCGGTCTCTACCCACTAAGTGCCAGTAGCAGCTCACCCGCGTTTGACAATCTCTCCACCCTCCACGGGAGCTTGGTGGCAGAAAATTGTCATGTGCTTGACTTTAAGGTGCACATCAATTTCTGTAACTTTTTAGTGTAACACATGGAAAAGTGTACATATCACAAGTGTACTGAATTTTCACAAACTGAACACAGCGAGTGACCAGCAACCAGATCAAGAAACAAGATTACCGGCACCCCAGAAGCCCTGACATCATCTCCAGCCCATCTCACTCCCTCTTAACAGCACCAGCCTTGATCACCAAAGTCCTTCCCACCTCATGCCTGGCTCTTCCATTTGCAGAAAAGTTGGCCTGACTTGCTCCCCCCATTCTATTCAATCTCTATGAAGATAAAACCTCTTCTGAGTTCCTTCTCACAGTCCTAAATTACTCCACCACTCTGTCCCTGCTTTAATTTTCTTTACAGCTGTCACAACGTATTCTTGTCTATTTCTCTATCAAGTAAGAATCCAAGAGGATAAGAACATTCTGTTAGCACATTATAGGAGCTCAAGAAATTGAAGACATGAGTGAATCCAAATTTCAGAAATTTTAAGATGAGGAGAATGCAAGTCATAGAATTCAGGAAATCTCATCATAGTTCTGTTTTTTGAGTGCCTACTGTATGCCAGTCACTGCAATAATTACAGTCCTATATCATTTTTTAATATGCACTATAAACCTAGATTCAAGTAACAAAACCCAACTGAAAGTGAAAGTAAAACAAAAAGTGAACAAGTAAAAGTAAACAAAAAGAATATTTAGTATAATAAAAAGTGGTCCAGGGTTGGGGTGGCTCTGGCTTTGACCAATTTTGTACCTCAAAAATATTACAGTGTCAGCCTCGTTTCTCTGCCATTTTATCAGCTCTCTCCATGTAGTTACAGATGGCTCCATTCCAGATGTCATGAGGTTGCTCAGCAATCTCCAGAAGCAATCTCCAGCAATCTCCAAACAAAAGGAGAGGCTGTGCATATGCATCTCTTCCATGCATGAGGAATCACGCATGAGGAAAATCTTTTCCAGACTCTCCAGTTATCTCATTGGCCAGAATTCTGTCACACATTGTTATAGGTTGAATGTTCATCTCCTCCTGCCTCCTCCCTGCCCTGAATTCCCTTATTGATGCCCTACCTCCCAAGGTGATGGGATTAGTGCCCTTATAAGAAGAGACATGAGAGCTCAAGTTCAAGCTCTTCCTCCTCGTGTGAAGACATAGCAAGAAAGCTGCTCTCCACAAGTCAGAAGGGAGCCCTCACTGGGAACTGACCCAGCCAGTACCTTATCTTGGAATTTCCAGCCTTCCTGACTATAAGAAACCAATTTCTGTTGTTTAAGCCACGCAATCCATGGTATTTTGTTATGGCAGCCTTAGCTGACTCATACACACATTTATGCGTAGTCACCATCAAAGTGAATGAGACTGATGCTTTGGCATATACCAGTCATTACTTAACTAGCAGGGTCTACTTGCTACCTGAACAAAATGGGGTTCAATCAATGCTAAAATAACAGGAAATGGTAATTACCCATACATTGAAAATGTCTGCCACCCATGTATTATGTTACAGATAAGGAAACTGATTAAATCAATTTATTGAGTAGAATTGGGATTTTAATCTAGGTATGACTATTTCCAAAGTCATGCACTTTCCACCAGGTGATACCGCTTCCCAAAGATAATTAAAACAGTCTCTTTTGTAATCACAAAGTTAAGAAAAGCTCTATCTTGGGCGCCTGGGTGGCTCAGCGGGTTAAAGCCTCTGCCTTCAGCTCAGGTCATGATCCCAGGGTCCTGGGATCGAGCCCCGCATCGGGCTCTCTGCTTAGCTGGGAGCCTGCTTCCTCCCCTCTCTCTCTCTCTGCCTGCCTCTCTGCCTACTTGTGATCTCTATCTGTCAAATAAATAAATCTTTAAAAAAAAAAAAAAAAAAAAAAGAAAAGCTCTATCTTTATGATTCTCCTGAAAAAAGTAACAGAGGAGACAGGGAACAATTTTGTAATGTGTGTGCTACATCGGTATCCAGATCTTGGCTTCTTAATACCATCCTCCCATATTAGAAATCAGGGCTTCTTGGAGAAATGGCTCATTATAAAGCTGGGATGGGAGAAGTATAAGATGACCCTGGAGCATCTTGTGATATTAGACAGTAGGGAAGGTTAAAAAAAAAAAAACAAAACAGAAAAATGGGAACATGTCAAGCGTAGGAACAGAATCTAACTTGAAAGATCTATCAGTGTCCAAAGCTGGAACTACTTGAAAAAAATTAATAAAATAATATTGGTTTACAACCCACAGAATAAAATAAATATGCATGAGTCTGTACTGATGTAAATTATTAAACAGAAAAAGTCATGGGGGAGGAAGAGACGAAGCTTTCTTGCCAAAGAATTCCAAGCAATATGTATGCATGTCTCTGTTGTAGGAAGTGAGACTTAGTCTCTCTCCTCCCCCAGTCCCCAGCCCAAAGGAGAGCTAGCCTTAGTGACTCACTTGTGTGGAATAGAGTAGGGAAGGGGAAAAGTGATAACTTAATAGTGGAGATACCTGCAAAGGCTACCTTCGCCAATAATGTCAAATGCATATCATTTACCCCTGATGTCATGTGGTGACAAGGGTACTTCAGAGCTCCATGGTGTTCTTTCCAAAAACACATCTCTCATCTAATTGTGAAGTAAACCAACAGCTATAACAAAACTGGAGGACATTTTACAGGATACTTGGCCAATATCAAAATTGCCATGATCATCCACAAGGACGGACTGAAAAACAGTTACAGACCAGAGGAGACATTCCAAATCCAGTCTGGGTTCCTAAATGGAGGCTGGAACAGAGAAAGGACATTAAGGGGGTAAATGATAAAATCTGGGAAAAGTCTGGAACTTAGTCAACTCTGCATTATATAAATATACCAATGTCATTATCTTAATTTTGACAAGTGCACAATAGTTATTTAAGATGTCATTGGGGGAAATGCACTATCTTTGCAACATTTATGTAAATTTAATGTTAGTCCCTAAATTTCAAAAATATATTTTTAATTTTTTTACATTTGTGGGTTTGTTTTTGTTGTTATTGTTGTTTTTAAGTAGGCTCCATGCCTAGTGTGAAGCCCAGTGCAGGACTGAACTCACAACCCTGAGATAAGACCTGAGCTGGGATCAAGCATTGGACACTTAATTGACTGAGCCATCCAGGTGCCCCTAAAAAATCCATCCAGATAATTGGAACTAGGTGTTGTTTTGTGGATAGTCATTTTATCATTCACTCTTCTTTTATATATATTTGCAGTTAAAATTGTTTAATGTTAAATGCATTAAATATAAGATTCTCTGCATTACATATTAGTAATTAAGAATGACAACATTTCTTGTGTCAATACTGAGACAGTAATGAATAAGTGAAACTTCATTGTCTTTAAATGAACAACTGATACTCTGTCACATTCTACAACCTTGCTGTTCAAGAACCGGCATGTCAGCATCCCCTGAGAGCTGGTTAGAAAAGCAGAGTGGATTAATATTTTAATCTCAGTCAGATAAGAAGTGGAGTCATCTAAGAGTGAGTGGGTTCAGAGGTGTGGTCCATGCAATAGGGGTAGTCTGCTGAAGTGTGGAATGGTATGATAGGGCTACTATACAAAGATAAGGCAACTATACAATTTATGGTCTGAATGAGCACACTTTTGAGATTGAAGGAGTTACACACATGGGATGGCCACATGCCCACACAGAAGGCACCATCTGGATTCTCCTGGGCAAAAGTAAACATATGATCACTGTAGAAAGAAGTCACCACCTCTGTGGAGGGAGCAACTATTAGAAAGTGAATGGTTGTGATGGGTCCATTCAGCCTCTAAGATCCCGTCTAGCATTGTTGCCAGTACAGGGCCAGAATCAAAGAGATTAACAGGCTCACAGAGTTGGGGAAAAAGTGAGGCAGTAATATTAGAAAGTCAAGAGAATGAGGGGTCCCAGAGTCACTGACAATGTCTTTGGAATGTCTGACAATACTCTACTTGCGTTGTCTAATAGAGTCATCTACAGTGTTGGGAATGTTTTTAAGCCACTTGCCTCGTGGATAATGAGCAAATGAATTATTAATTTAAAATAATTTAAGTGTAAATACCCACATGAGGCTACCATGTTAGAAGGAATTGGTTTAGGGGTGTTTGGGTAGCTCAGTCAGTTAAGCATCTGACTGCCACTTGAGTCATGATTCCAGGTCCTCGGATCAGGACCCGCGATGGGCTCCCCACTGAGCGCAGAGTTTGCTTCTCCCACTCTCTTTCTCTCTGCCCCACCCCTTGCTTGTACTCTCTCTGTCTCTCTCTCAAATAAACAAATAAAATCTTGAAAAAAAAACTGATTTAAATTAAGTCAACGGAAAAGTGAAATCAAGAGATTATTGGACTGGAAAGAAAGAGCAGCAGGAGTGAAATAAATCAATCAGAGAAAGATAGTTACTTGGTTTCACTCGTATATGGAATATAAGAAATAGCATAGAGGATTGTAGGGGAAGAGAGGGGAAACTGAATGGGAAAAAAATCGGAGAGGGAGACAAACCATGAGAGACTCTTAACTATAGGAAACAAATTGAGAGTTGCTGAAGGGGAGGTAGATGGGGGAATGGGGCAACTGAGTGACAAGCAAAAAGGAGGACATGTGATGTGATGAGCATTATATGCAACTAATGAATTAATAAAATCTACATCAGAAACTAATGAATGTTCTGTATGTTGACTAATTGAGTTTAAATTAAAAAAAAAAAAAAAAAAAAAAAGAGGGCAGCAAAAGCCAGAGGGCAAGATAAAATTTTATTGTGTGGATTTTTTTTTTTTTTTTTGAGAGAAGATACCTGGGGAGAAGGGCAGAGCAAGAGAGAATCTTAAGCAGGTTCCACACAGATCATGGAGCCCCAGGCAGGGCTGGATCTCATGACCCTGAGATCATGACCTGAGCCAAAATCAAGAGTTGGCTGCTCAACTGACTAAGTCATCCAGGTGCCCCCCTATTATGCAGGTTTTAGAATAAGAATAACTGTATTTAGTTCTGTGTGATGATTAAGCCCAAAGTGTGGCAGTGCTTGAAAATAACCAAGAAAAGAGGGGCACCTGGGTGGCTCAGTGGGTGAAAGCCTCTGCCTTCAGCTCAGGTAATGATCCCAGGATCCTTGGATTGGGCCCCGCATGGGGCTCTCTTCTCAGCAGGGAGCCTGCTTCCTCCTCTCTCTCTCTCTGCCTGCCTCTCTGCCTACTTGTGATCTCTGTCTGTCAAATAAATAAATAAAAATCTTAAAAAAAAAAAAAAACAAGAAAAGAATTGGTGAGATTTAAGTGTGAAATCTGAATGTGGACAGTCAGGTGGGTGACCCTGGAAATTATGGAGCAGAGCCAGGAGTGGAGGGTGCATTTCCATTAAAGACCTTGCGGAAAGTTATGTGGGTCCCTGAGAACACAAGATGGAGCATTCTTGGTTTTGTTTTTCAACTATTAGTTGTGTTCTGAGTTTCCTGGAAGAGGCAGTGTGGACCAAGAAGAAGTAGATTCCTGTCTCTGGCCCTGGTCATGGGGGGAGGTGGTGGTGGACAAAAGGGAAAATAATTTTTTTTTTTTTTTTTTTTTTACAAAGGAGGATAGTAGTGGTGGTGGAGGTTAAACCTTTTTTTTAATATTTATACTATTGTAAGTTATTAATAAGTATTTAAACTGAATTGAGTGATAAACTAAACAACAAATAAATGATCTTGTTTTCCAGATCTTCTTTAACTTTGGAAATGGACTCCATTTAGAGGTAAGGAACTGAGGGGATTATTTTTGTCTTTTGGACTCAGAGGCTTAATTTAAGGGAAGACAATTTGGCTATGCCTTACCAGATTAAAAATGTACCCTCCCTTAGACCTAGCCATTCCCACTCAGTCAAGTGCACAGAACATATATCCAGGGATGTTCAATGCAGCATTTTGTGACAATCAAAATGTTCATTGATAGAATGGTAAAACAACTTATGGTACATGAAGAATGTCCATGATGAGGTACTGAATGAAAGATCAAGGGGCAGTATAAGATGTATAGTATAATTCCATTTTTATAGGACAAAGAGCTTTATACATGTGCAACTGTATGGTCGTAAGATAAGATCATCAAGCAGTTACCAGTGAATACGCTGAAGTGTGAGAGAAAAAGTAGAATAAAGTTTTATTTTTACACTGTAAACTATAATGTTATTTTGCTGTTTTGTTACATAATTTAATTTTTTGAGTTCTAGAAAAATTTTTTCAACTAAAAACAAGACAAAAAATAATGACCTAGTGATAACCTTTATTTCTGGGGGAAAAAAAAGCATGTTATGTAGAGCAACAAAATAAGATGATAAACCTAGTATAAAAATGATTTCTGATCTTAATATACTAGATCAGTTGTATCAAAATTTTCCTTGCATAAATGTTTTTCTATAAAGCCCAACTGAAAATATATCGGATAAATCTGTTCTACTCAAAGTTCTTGAAAACAAAAGATGGATAATTTAATCCTTTATGTCATCCTTCAAACAAAAAATTCATTAACTGACAGTTTCACTAGGTTTTAGTTATATTGATACCACAGGTTAGTTACTAAGATTTAGTTTTAAAACATTGGATAATTCATTTTTAAACTATAAGCCACCACAGAAAAATGAAACTTCATTTTCAGTAAGGAAAGAATTTTTGACATGCAATATTATTTTTTAATTTGCCAATTTGTATGGTCACTCAATTACTCTAGGCTGTTAAAAGAACAATCCAACGATCATATACCGTGAAGACATCTGGTTGGAAACAGTTGTACAAAGCAGAAGGGTTTTATAGACCAAAGCCAACAAGAACAGGAAATTCACTGGGTATTTGTTGATTGGGTAGAACAGAGTCACTTTGGAACTGGGGCAGATGAGATAGGGTCCTGAGCAGGTCAGTGCTGACTGCTTGGCCTAGGCCTGCCTTTTCTAGGAAGGCCAAGCACAGAAATTTAGTTAGGTTCCAGTGTATTGATGAAGGGCTTGGCATGGGCGACTCCATCTTGGGCCTTAGTCTGGACACTTTAATAAGACTTTTGTTACTCTTCAGTCTGGGAAATCTATTCTAACTGATAAAAGTAAAACCATACTCTTCTACTGGTTTAGAGACCATTTCCTGAATGCCTGTGGCATTTGTTAGAATGTACATACTTCCTCTTTGAAAATGAAACCTGTTAAGAAATAGGAAATGTATACCTTAAGATTTGCACAACTATTTTTTTTTAAAGATTTTATTTATTTATTTGACAGACAAAGATCACAAGTAGGCAGAGAAGCAGGCAGAGAGAAGCGGTGGGGAAGCGGGCTCCCCGCCGAGCAGAGAGCCCTATGTGGGGCTCAATTCCAGGCCCCTGAGACCATGACCTGAGCTGAAGGCAGAGGCTTTAACCACTGAGCCACCCAGGCGCCCCGGCACAACTATTTTTAAAGTCTTAATAAGTTACAGAATACCATACTGTTTTAGGGTACTTAATAATTTTTTTGACGATATTTTATTGTTGTAGGTTTTAAACCCAGGAAATGAAAATACTCTGCTTCCTAAACACACTCACTTAGTGCGGCAAAAGCGGGCCTGGATCACCGCCCCTGTGGCTCTTCGGGAGGGAGAGGATCTGTCCAAAAAGAATCCAATCGCCAAGGTACCTTCTACAGAAAAATAGGAAATATATGTATATTACTGACACATAGTGGGAGAAGACTTTTATGTTCATTTTTAAATTTAAGGAAAATAATGCAGTGTACCTACTGAGTCTTTTAATATTCTATTGGATTATACAGTTTGGGGCTTCAGTTCACCTAAGAGTCAGCGATCTGACACTAGTTGAATCTTTCTTTAACTGAGAGGGCTACAGTACTCAAAAGAGGGTATTGTATGTGGAGGAGGAAAGATTATTTCCCTAGGTTCTCTGACTGGTGCCCTATAATTTGGAGTGATGGAAGACAGGTTAACAGGAGAATAACAAAGAAGTTTATTAATGTGTGTACTGCTCCTATAACACATGGGAGTACCCAGGGATGAATAATTCAAAGGTCTGGTTAGAATTGGGGCCTATAAAACATCTTAGCAAAGCAACAGTAAACTTTAGGAGAAGTGACAAGACAAAGGAAAAGGTCCTTGAATCTCTAGGGATGGAAAATTGTGGGAAGGTAAATATATGGGGAAAGATTAGTTAATACAGTTTGTTATGTGGATGCCCCGGTGCCATCTCTAAGCTGATGAGTCTAAAGTTGCCTCTGATAATTAAATTTTGTCCTTCCTGGTAGAGAAGGGAGGGAGGACAAATTTATGGCCTGCTTTGAGGCATGTAGGGGAAGGACAGAAAACTTTTCTTGAATCTTGCTTTTCAGTTGCCTTCAGCTCAAAATAATCCTACACCAAAGCGACACATTTGGGGATGGCATATTCTGCCACCCTGCGTACAAAAAGTAATTTTCAAAATGAAAATAACTGGTATCTAATGGGGAGGGTGGCCATACATCCTTGGTGGGTACCCATTTTCCTGGCCTAATAATAACCCTCTTTCACTCTCAAAGTGGCCTATTTTTTGATAAATTAGATGGTAATCCAGCTAGTATGTATCTCAGACTTAGCATGTGCACACCTGAACCCTTCATTTTTCCCCTCAAGCTGTCAGTTCTACCCATATCAGTCAATGGCACATAATTCTATCCGGTTTTTCAAAAATGTAGCAGGTACTATCAATTCTACCTCCAGAATATATTCCAGATCTGCTCGCTTCTCTCCACGGCCACCCCCATCGTTCAAGTCACTGTCATCTCTGAGCTGCGTTAGCAAAAGAGCCCCTGACCTTGTCTGCCTGCTTTGCTCTTGCCATCCCCCACCCTGCCACAGCCCATTCTCCAGAAAGCAGCCAGAGTGATCTTTTAAATAAAAGACAAATCAAAGCATGTTCACCCCCTAAGTGAAGGCATTTCAATGGCTTCCTGCTGCAGTGGAAGGAATGTTCTTTACTCTGACCTTTAAGAGCACTAATACAAGATCTCCTCTCCAACCTTGGCTCCTATCACCCCCCACCTCCCACTCTCCTATATCCCTAAACCAGCACAAATTCTTCCCAGCTCCTCACCCTTTGCCCTTGCTGTTTCCTGTGCCTGGAATCCCCTCCCCACAGATACCTGCATTATTTCATAGCATCAAGCCTCTGCCCAAGTGTCATCCCCTAAAAGCTCTTGTTCCCTTTTCTGCCTCACCCCATCTCTCTATCTCTTGACTCCCATTTCAGCCTGGTTATAGTGCATTCCACTCTATGCCATGCCATACATAGCTTACTTGCTATCTGGCTCCTTCGGTAGACTGTAAGCTCCCAGGGGGCAAGGGCTTAGTTCTTAGGCTCACAGCTCATGCCCTGTACCCCAAGCAGTGCCAACATCCACTGGGGGCTCAGCAAACATTTGTGTGAATGAATACATGTTCACATCCAAGTGTTATCTTTATCTTTCCAACATTATAAATATCATGCATGAAGAGCTCCTTCAAAGGAAAGGCAACTACAGAAGATGATTTCCTCTCTCTAGCAACATGTTCTTTTCATAAAAGCCTTCTAAAATCCAAATTTTTAATTGTGGCTTTACATAATAGTATGTATATAAGCAACTAAGTTTGCTGGTTGGGTTTGGTTTTCTGAGGTGTTTGAGTCATTCATACATTTTCTCAATAAGTTTTTCTAAACTGCATTGATTCTTTGGGATTCAATAAGCATGAGTTGTTCTTAGTAATTTAATTGCATGAATTGTTACATATGTAAAATTTACATAAAAAGTTGTTACATACGTAGAAATTACATAAAAAGTAAAAGGTCTTATTGAATTTCCTCAACTTTCCAAATTCTCTATGTAGAGGTAATACTGTCAACAGTGTAATATTCTCTAAATCTTAAAAAATTCATAAATATGTGTATACTTACATACTCTTATGTATATACATATATATATAAACAAACCAACAGTTATGTCCACACACAGTTTTGCTTTATTTTTAATCTAAATAGCATGATGTAATATATAATTAGTACATAAAGATCTAGAATTCTTTAGAAATACTACACACACACACACACACACACACACACACATATATGTTTAAAATACATATGCATATACTTGGCAAAAAACAGAGACAGAAGCACAGAGAAAGAGAAAGACAAACAGAGACAGAAGCTCAGTGAAAGGTAATCATGGACTGCCTCAGGTTCACCATTCCACTCCAAGAGCAGAGCTGGTGTAGCAGGAGGTTGGAAGCCCCTGTCTGCTGTCTCCTTGGTCATTCTCAGCAGCCGTTCCCCAGCCCTAGTGCATGTTGGGAAATCTGTAGGAAGTGTGACTATCCCAAGATTTCAGGACAAAGAAGTGACCAGGTAGGTGAATGGCAATGGCTTCTATGATGTCTGAAGAAGAAAATAAAGAACCAGTGGGGGGCCACAGAAACACATTTACTAAGGAAGATTTACAGACAGGAATGAAGTTTTTATAGAAAAAGAAGATGATGACTACAGAAGACATTTAAAATGGGTTAGATGCATGAATTTCCTGAGACATTTTAAGCAGGAAAGGCACTTGACTTTTTAAATCCTTCTATAGAAGGATGCCTTATTCATACTTTCCAGATGATCGAATGGATTTATAGAGGTAATTTTGACACTGCAAGAGCCGGGGAGGGTCAGAGAGAGAGAGGGAGAGAGAATCTCAAGCAGATGAAGCCCAGTGTGAAGCCCAACACCGGACTCAATCTCATGACCCTGAGATCGTGTCCTGAGCCAGAATCAAGAAATTAACTGACTGAGCCACCCATGTGCCCTTCCTCATGTGCTAAATTTAAAAATCTGTCCTCCCAAGATATACCCCTAATGATATCTTAGTTTTATAGTAACTGTAAGAGGTAGGCAGTAGTATCTCTCCACTTTAGTGAGAGGAACACTGAGGCACAGAGAGGTTAAGTAACTCTTAGTATCACGTAACTAGTAAGTGGCTGAGACAGGATTTGAACCAGGTTTTCTGACATCAGCACATCTTCTCTTGAGTGCTTGTGTCCTCCCTTCTTCCTATCAACATTATGACAACTTTGGAGGGAAATTTTCCATTAAAAATATGTATATGTAAGTTACAGAGAGTTTAACTTGGGGCATTCTTCTGTTATTTTTATGTTAGATACATTCTGATCTTGCAGAAGAAAGAGGACTAAAAATTACATACAGATACACTGGAAAAGGGATCACAGAGTCACCGTTTGGTGTGTTTGTCTTTAATAAAAACACGGGAGAATTGAACATCACCAAGATTCTTGATCGAGAAGAAACACCAAGTTTTCTGGTAGGAAGAATTATTTTACTTTAATTAGTTTGTAGTTTTTCTTCGGTAGTAGTTATGATTTGTTTTTATATGTAGTAATTTAATTATCTTAGCTTACATTAAATCTCTTCTATATTTATGTCATGATTTCAGCTAGTTGGTTATGCTTTGGATGAAAGAGGAAACAACCTTGAGAAACCATTAGAACTCCGCATTAAAGTTCTTGATATCAATGACAACGAGCCAGTGTTCACACAGGATGTCTTCGCTGGGTCTATTGAAGAGTTGAGTGCCGCAGGTCAGAGTTTGTTAATTTTATGAATGAGTATCCCCCCACCCTGTCATTTTAACCCCATTATGTAACTGAACATTAAATCCTATATCTTGATGGAGACCCACAGGACACATGGTAATAGACCTATCAGTCTAGGTTTGCAACTGTGTTTTCTGTGATAAGTTCTAAAGGCTTTACATGGCATCTTTTTTTTTTTTTTTTAAACCCTCAAAACAGATATGGCAGATGGATGGAACCGATTAGGTTTCTGTAGCCACTGTGCTGCCTTGTAGCTGGAAAGCAGCCATACACAACATGTAAGCAAGTGGGTATGGCTGTGTTCCCGTAAGATGTTATGTACAGAAACAGGTGGCTGTGCTGGCTAGCAGTAGTTCACTGCCCTTTGGCTTATGTTATATCTCTTGTCAGGTTTATTGATAACATGGCCCAATGCAGTAGTCCATGTGAAGACTTGCAGGAGAGATTTCTCTTTGACCGTAATCTGGAGAACAGTTGTTTTCCTGAATTGTTTGTATGTTACTAAGCAATGTATTTGTACCTGTTCATCCTTATTTCTTGGTATTGATTACTAGAGCTATTAGAAATAAATTTGCAGCCTTGCCCTCTTCTTATCTTTCTTATTTCTGTACCCATTCACACTTACTTTCTCATCCAATTAAAGTTTTTCATCTTGGTAAACTGTGATTTTGATAACCACTTGAAATCCTTTTGTGAACAGGCTGAAATTATAAAGAGAATAATAGCGTACATGATTTGTGCTTAAAGTTGAGTTTCACCTCGAATCCTTTTGTTTCTAATGCCAGATACCCTTGTGATGAAAATCAGTGCAACAGATGCAGATGAGCCCAATACTCTGAATTCTAAAATTTCCTACAGAATCGTATCTCAGGAGCCTGCTTATCCTCCAGTGTTCCACTTAAATAAAGACACAGGGGAGATTTATACAACCAGTTACACCTTGGACAGAGAGGTAAGTTAGTATTTTATGTTGTTCATCTTTTAAACACTAAGTTAATATTTTATGTTGCTCATCTTTTAAACCCGTCTTTCTCTTTCTAGATTTTCCTTTCTGTTAATTTATTTTCTAATTTGCTTACTATCTTGTATATTCTTCATTAATAGGATAACTCCTACAAATACCCTCTTCTAGCGAGGTGCAACCCAATATCATATGAGACGTATGTGGCCATTGATCACTTAAGGTGTGATTCATCTGAATTGAGATGTGCTATAAATATAAAAATGTCACCAACTTGGAAAGACTTAGCCTGAATAAAAAATGTAACATTTACCTTAGTAATATTCTGTTGATTGTATGTGGACACAATAATATTTTAGATCCTATGGGTAAATAAAATGCATTTATTTAAAATTAGTAGTATCACCTTTTTTTAAAACTTTTTAAAATTTGGCTGTTAGGAAACTTAAAATTACATAAAAACAGCTCTGTTCTGGGGCCCCTCCAGGCAGGATTCTGTTTGCTATAGCATCATAAAGCAATGTTCTGTAATTTGTGTTTCTGTAACGAAGCATCAGGAGTCTCCTCTATTGCTAATACAGAACAGAGACTGACACAGGAGTCCTACTCAGGATAATAGAAATAGTCGTAAAGGAAGGAATTGTTGTAAATCCCAAATTGGAGGAAATTTTCAATAGGATTCCTGGACAGGCTATTCTCAAACATTTCACTTTTTTATTTCTCACTGAAAGGGAAAATTTTGGGTGAAAACAGGAAATGGGAGATTTTTTTAAATGCACGAGGAGAATGTGGACGATCCTAAGAACACTGTATTGTCATCAGGCATAAATCATCATCCGGGTGCAGTCACTATATTTTGTATTACTTGGGAAAATGATTTCATTTTGCCCAGAGAAGGAGAAGATTGTGCCCAACATCACTGACTGGATCTCTATAAAATTAATATTATTATTCCTAAAAGTCTACTCTCTACCTTTTCACATAAAATTAAAATGGAAAAGTATTATTTTTAACTATCCTGATTTGTGATAAGCTGCTGTCTGTGAAATAGGGCAAGTTTAGTCAATAACGATGCCTGTCACTAATTGGGCACCTACCTTGTGCCGAGTGCTATTCGAAGCCTTTTGCATAGATTAATCCATTTAATCCAACTAAAAACTCTGCGAGGCAGAGCCTCCCTATTATCCATCCGCATTTTACACAGAAGGAAACCAAGGGTCAAAAGGATTAAGTGTATTTACAACACAGCTAGTAAGTGACAAAGTCAGAATTAGAATCCAAGCAACTGGCTCCGGGGCCTCAGTTGTCCTGACTCGCACTGGGGGGTTCTGTCCCACACGAGACCCCCATGCACTGGCCCTGGCTGCCCCCGCTTTTTCTTACACTCCAGCCACCGAATGAAGCCATCATAAGGGGACCATTGGGAAGAGAAGGGCTCACTTTGGGGTGGCATGTGAGACACCATTCTCCAAGACAGGTTCTCTAAGAATCATAGCTCTCAGAAAGTCTGGACAAAGTCAACCACATTTCTTCCTCTCCAGCCAAGTTTTCTTGGGGACTAGGTTTTCCTTGCTTAAATCTTAGCTAAAAATGAAAATGAAGAACCAATTCCTATAGTCACCCCTGCCCCAATCACTTTCTCGTAGAGCAAACTGCATTTTGAATGGCCCTTCCTTGCACACAGACTATTTAAGGAAAGACTCATTTCCTGATAATGTCGCCAATGACACATTTAAGAATTTGACTACCAGCAACTTCTCTAGGCTTTTTCTGGCCTCTAGAAATGCTCTGACAGCAAATTAACAGCATCTTCACATGAATAACAGATCATAAAATGTATTTGTGAATAAAATATACTGTGGTTCATTCTCTTGATGATGAAATGAACTAGAAAGACAGATTTGGGAGTGACTCATTTTCACCCCAGATGGATATTTTTCATTGCCTTGCAGGAATACAGCAGCTATACTTTGACAGTAGAAGCAAGAGACGGCAATGGACAAATAACAGATAAACCAGTAAATCAAGCTCAAGTTCAGATTCGTATTTTGGATGTCAATGACAACATACCTATAGTCAAAAATGGAATGGTAACCGTTATTTTTATAACAGATGTATTCACTTAGTCGTATTTTAGTCCTGCCTGAAAATAGATCATTACGTTTGTGTTACACTAAAATAAAAACCCTATGTTCGTGTTTTGCAGACTGAAGGGGTAGTTGAAGAAAATCAAGCCAATGTAGAAGTGATGCGCATAAAAGTGTTTGATGCAGATGAAATAGGCTCTGATAATTGGTTAGCAAATTTTACATTCGTGTCAGGAAATGAACTGGGTTATTTCCACATAGAAACTGACACTCAAACTAATGAAGGAATTGTGACTCTTATTAAGGTAAGTATTTCGTGTTCAAAATTGGAATGGGAAAAGTTGGTGCAGAGGAAGAAATGATTGTATTTTGAGCCTCAGACACTTAAGAGTGCTGTACATACTCAACCGACACCACAATTGTTTGAGATTAGAGACTCCCCCTATTTGCCAAAGTTCTATAGTTAGTAAATGGTTGCACCACAGTCCAAATTCAGATCAGGGGACTCCGAACCCTAATCTGACAACATGTTACAGAATCATTATTGCTCAGCACACTTCCCGTCTTGCTTGCAGCCCATGTCTGACTAGAGCATCCTTACCTCATGACCTCTTGCCTCTACTAAGTATCCCCAATTTACTATGTCTTTATTGATCAAGTTATTGTAAAGCCAGACCTCACCAATAGTGTGTAAAAACAAAAGCTATAATCACTTGACAAAGCTCGAATCCAGTTGTCCTTATGCTTAAATATGCCTAAGAGTCACCTTGTAAAGTTACATGCCCCAAATGCAGATTCCTGGGCCCTGTAATCAAGTCTGATAGGATAGAGCTCAGGAACTTGCCTTTATAACAGAAATCTACTTGTGATTCTAATGTTTAGTATGAGGGTCACATTTTGAAACCCAGTATTCTAACTTCTTGTGCTTAATTGAATCCGTGAAAGAAAAATAGTCCTATTAAGCATATGGGTCTTATACATTTGAAATTTATTACCCCCACAGAATTTTTTTAAAGCAAATATTATAATTATAATTTTATCTAACATTATAAGTAAGAAAGAATATCAGTGTATTTTTAAATGGCTTATGATAGAATCGCCTTATCAGATTTTGAAATAAAATGCAAAGCTCTAGCTTCTAAAATACTATTCCATTAATCACACACAGACAAAAGTTGATTCCCAAAGTTCTAAACTTTTACAAAAACTTAATATATGAAAGAGTAGGTAAAGTCTAACCATAAGAAGAGGAATAATGGTAATATAAACATATAACAGAGAAATGTTCACTTGAATTTTCATGGTAATAATTATGTGTACCATTTATTAATAAGCTATTATATGCACTTACTTAGACTGCCACTTTGTAAAGCAAAGGAAAATAGAATAAGATTACCTCATGTTTAAAGGGAAGACACATTTTATGATTATGTAAGAAGTGGATAATAGCATCAGATTGATGCCATTCAAATAGACTTGCCTACTTATAAAGAAGTAAGTAATCCTCTTAGTCATAGAATGTGAGTATAACCTTGCTAGATGCCTAAGACAAAAAGCCAGTTAACACATAAGGAGAAAGTCAGTGATGAATGATAGAAGTTCTAGAAGTATTCTCACTCTACCATGGTAGCACAAAAAGGGATGCTATGCCAAAGGGGGCTTAGCAAAAAATAGTACAATTAGTATTAAAGCGACCACAGCAGACTGAGAAAATTATAAGTTTCCTGTCTCAATTATATGAAGAATTGCTTCCAAATTTTAAGAGCAATAATCAGATCCCACTCAAAAGAAGTTAGACAAAGAAGATATATTGTTAGCAAATATGCAAATAAAGGATACTCACTATCATTAGCCATTAGGGCAGATATAAATTAAAACTACAAGAGATAGCACAATGCCTCTGCTTAAGTGGCTGTAATCAAAAAGACTGACAACACCAGGCATCGGCAACATTATGCAGAAACTGGAACTCCCATCTCTTGCTGGTGAAAACATAAAGTGATACAGCTAGTTTGGCAGTTTTTTCAAATGTTAAACACCAAGGAGTTGGTGACCCAAAGATTTGGTCCTAGGTGTCCACCCATGAAAAATAAAAACATATATTGTAATAACTTGTACGATGTCAGTAGTAACCACTTATCATGGTGAACATTGCATAGTGTGTAGAATTATCAAATCCCTACATTGTACACTTAAGACTAATAAAACATTTGCATGTCCAGAAAGAAGTATATCTATACAAAAACTTCTATGCAACTTACAAGCAGCTTTTATTCATAATAGTCGAAAACTGGTAACAATAAAATGCCCTTCAGCTGATGAACAGATAAAATGCAGTATATCCACATAGCGGAATATTCTTGGTTAATGAAAGGGAATGGAGTCCTCATATTTGCTACTACATAGATGAATCTCAAAACCATGCTTTGTAGAAGAAGCCAGATACAAAATACTACATATTGTATGATTTTTTCTGTGTGAAATTTCTAGAAAAGCAAAACAATGGATATAGACATTAGTTGCTCAGGGCTAGCTGTGAGTGATGACTGACTACAGACAGGCAAAAAGGAATTTCTTGAGGGTGATGGACATGTTCTAAACCTGGATGGTGGTGACAGTTGCAAAACTGTGTAGGCTTGCTAAAAATCATCATGTTCTACATTTAGAATGGGTGAATTTTATTCTATGTAAATTATACCTCAATAAAGCTGTTCTCCATAAAGGAAAACAAATACTTTATTTTTTAAAAAGATTTTATTTATTCATTTGACAGAGCACAAGCAAGGAAAGTGGCAGGCAGAGGGAGAAGCAGGCTCCCTGAGGCAGGGCTCTATCCCAGGACCCTGGGATCATGACCTGAGCTGAAGGCAGATGCTTAACCAACTGAGCCACCCAGACACCCTGGGAACAGATACTTTAAACTGTGCAAATACAGATAATAGTCATCACATAAGAAAAAGTCAAAGCTTTGTTAACAAATGAACAAATACATTTAAAATCTTTAATGCTGTTAAAAGTAGCAAAAATGGAAATGATAAGATATGTTGACAGTTTTAGAAACAGAGAGGTATTTGTCCTCATTCATTGTTCTTGATGCTGAAAATTTTTTTCGTGCTCTTTGGAGAACTATGGCTATTTATAATATATGGCTATTATATGAAATAGTTTTTATGGCCCTAGTATCTCGCTCATTTTTTAGCATTGCTATGGCCTTCTGTAGTCTTTGAATTCTAATGACGCCTGGCTGGAATATTTTCTTTCGCATCCAGCATACATCACGCTATTAAAACAAGCATGTTAAGTGCAAGGGCAGCTGAAGATAACTCTCACAAGGATCATACAGTCACAAAAACTGTATTCTCTCTAGTCGTTTTCCGTTGAGTCCTTGTCTCAACACCCTGGTGGCTGATTTTTAAAAAAGAGGGCAGAAACTGTTATCCATCCAGAACCGTACAGAGAAGAAAATGATTTTGTAATAAGTCATCAAAAAACAAAGTGAATAGCTTTGCAGTAATTCATGTAAACACATGTAATACATTTAATATTATACCAAAGAAACAAGCAAAAGTGCCCCCCCCGCGTCTAAATGGTCAGGACCTCTAGAAATAAAAATCAACAAGACCTAAATAAACGTTGACTAGGTATTTCTTTTCATAGTGGAATACAGCTCAACAGAGGAAAAGTGATGTGTGTAAAAATGTTCACAGCAGCATTAATTATATTTAAAAATTACAGATACTCCAAATGCCTAATAATCAAATGGCTAAGTAAACTAAATACATCTAAATGGTAGAACACTGTAGAAATGTTTATAAAAAGAAAACGGACAAATATACTTTATAAATTTCACAGTTCACAAAGAATCAATATTTGGATTTGGAGGAAAGTTAATCTTTTAGGGCATTAATAGCAAACCAGATAATGATAGACATTATGCTAAAAAGAGTGTGGAGGATAGGTTCTTTGTTTAAATAAATTTGAAAACACTTGGGCTTAGGCAAGTTCAACCAGGAGGTCTCAGCTTTTTGATATGCTCATATGCAGTAAAAGTCTATACTAGGGGGACAGCCAGCTGCTACCACAGGCATGTGACCTTTTTCACCAGAACAAACCCATAGAACACGTTTTAAGGAATATTATATCACATGTCCACTAACCTTTTTCAATTAAGTAAAAGAAACACTTCATGTTGTTAAATATGTGTGTGTGTCTATATAATATATTTTCAATGATCTGGACTTTAAAAAGATAAATGGGGGATGTGCCCTAAATCATCCTTAACATTGATGAATATCCAAGCTGACAGACTTTGTAATTGCTTGGTATTGTTATGAGTTAGATTACTGAATGCTAATGTATCCCGCATATGTTAAATTGTCGTATCTAACATTAAAACTATCCGTGTGTGTATGTACGCTCTATGTGTGTTCTAGTTGTTTTCTCTTTTGAAAGAATTCCCTTTGATTTTGTCTTCCTAGGAAGTAGATTACGAAGAAATAAAGAATCTTGATTTCAGCATTACTGTCACCAACAAAGCAGCTTTTCACAAATCAATTAAGAATAAATATAAGCCTACATCCTTTCCCTTCAAAGTAAAGGTGAAAAATGTGAAAGAAGGCATTCATTTTAGAAGTAGCACAATCTCCGTTCATGTTAGCGAGAGCATGGATAAATCCAGCCAAGGCCAAATAATTGGAAAATTTCAAGCTTTTGACGAAGACACTGGACAAGTAGCCCACGTAAGGTAAGAGACAGTTATGAATATATTTCCTTACTTTAAATGATTTTAAATCCCTGTCTTCAAAAAGTCATAATGAAATTTGAACATTTTCTTCCTTCACTGCCAGTATTACAGCCCCCCAAACGTCTGGAGGTTAAATTATCCAAAGTTGTACCTGCAACTGAGAATCATGGAGAAATTTCCCCCCAGACCACCTTCCTTCCACTAGCTGAGTGTGAGACAGATACTGGGTGTTTCACCTCCAAGTAATTCTGGCTAGAGAAAGCTGAAAAGCAACAAAGAGAAAATTAAGAAGGAAATTTACTGTCTCTTTCTGTCTAAACCTCTCTTCTTTCCTGAAAGAAAGTATTAGAGGCAAGAAAGTAGCAAATACATTTCCTCCACCAATTGTTGTTGGGTAACTACGTTACTCTCCAGAGGTTTACCCCAAATTTAAGGGAGACTAGACCAAAGGCTGTAGAACAGACTAGAGAGCAACTTGCAAACTTCCTGGGTTTGTAGGCAAAAAGGATTGCCCTTTTTTATGTCTTGGGTACATTACAGAAATACGGAATGTTCCAAATAAATGTGATACGCTATAAAGAGAGAAGGCTTTCAGGACAGTTGCAAGAAATTAAAGCGATTTCAAACTAATGCCTATAACAAGAACATAGAGAATGAACCAAAAATTAACCTTGAAAGAGTTAGATTATTAGAGATTATCAATGTATCCAGAAGTGGGAATTATCTTTATTTTTGTTTTATAACAGATATGTGAAATTGGAAGATATGGACAACTGGATCTCTGTGAATTCTGTTACATCTGAAATTAAGCTTGTAAAAATTCCTGATTTTGAATCCAGATATGTCCAAAATGGTACATACACTGCAAAGATTTTGGCAATATCCGAAAGTAAGTTATTACATATGTATTTCTTCTTGTTATGTCTATCTAAGTTATTATCTTGGAACATCCGAGACCTTCATTTTGTTCTTGTAAGGAACTCAGATCTCTCCAATGGACAAACCTTCACATTTCTACTCATGTAGCAGATTAAAAGACATGACTTGATCTGAACCTTAAAACATATCTAGGATGGAAAGCACCACAATTTGTTAATACATTCTCCGTACCAAACCGGAAAGAGAATTCAGACTGTGTCTGTTGTCAGCAATAGGGGCAGCATTTTCATATTTATTCTTTCTCATTTTTAAGGTTATCCAAGAAAAACCATCACTGGCACCATTGTTATCACAGTGGAGGACATCAATGACAACTGTCCCACACTGGTCGACCCAGTGCAGACTGTCTGTGACAACGTGCAGTACGTGAATGTGACTGCAGAGGACTTGGATGGATCCCCAAACAGTGGGCCTTTCAGTTTCTCCATCATCAACAAACCGGCTGGAATGGCAGAAAAATGGCAAATAGTACACCAAGAAAGTAAGCAAAATCAGTGGACTATATATTTAAGTATTGAATCTGAGAGAAATCTAAAATCGTTATAATACTGGCTGTGCTTTTTTTCATGAATTATATTTCTGATACAGTTTGATACTTATAAACTTATAAGCTTATAAAATGAGGTTCTGAAGCTCAGGTATAGTGTCTTTCGTCAGCCAACAGTAGATGCCCCATTTTGGAGTCACAGAACAGGGAAAGAAGAGAAACAACCTGATGTCTTCAAGATAGCTTGGCATTCTCTAAGTGGCTCCTGAACTAGTTGTTTTGCCTCCTAAGGGGAGGAGTAGCCTGTCTAAGCACAGCAGAATAGATGCCTTCTAAAGTCTTAAGCTCTGATCACAATTCCATTAAAATAATATTTATGAATGACTTACTGAGTCCTAGACACTCTGCTGGCCCTTCATAGGCATTATCGCATTTAATCCTTTAATCTATAACATGATTCCCTGATTACAGCTGATGGATCTTGGCTTAACTAGAATTAAGTAGCTGTTCAAAGTCACAAAACTGGTCAGTGATAAACACAGTATGAAGAAGGGCCTGTCTGACACCCCCCCCCCAATTCCAGGTGACCCTGTGCATATATCTGTGTCTTAGACATACCCCCTTGTTGATATGAGCTTCTGGGTGTTCTCCAGGGTGGTTTTGAATACCATGAACTATCCAGGAGACCATTTTGTTTCAAACAGTTAGTGTTCGTTTTAGGAAAGTTTCAAAATAATACCCAAGCTTTTCTTAATCAACAAATTTATTGTTATTTTAAGTCTAGCAGAATTTGATCACCATTTTAAGAAGCTTTGATTACAAATTACAGAGTAAACAAACACCTTCAATGTCTCAAACTACGTTTATAAATTTAGCATATTTCATTTTTTGCCTATGTATGTCAACTATCTGAATTAACAAATCAAATGCATTGTCTCACTTCTTGTGATCCCTGTATTCTAAAGTTCCAGTAAATGTGACTTATAAATGCACTGAACCTGAAGCCCTCTTCAGTGGTCCAATACTGAACAAACCAGTGATATTTCAACCAACAGCTACAAGGCCAAATCAGTAACATCATCACACGTTTTAAATTGGAATTACAAAGCTGTCATGTTAACAGGGCTAATTTTCCTAAAAATGATGCAAGTATAAAAGTACAGCAATGATTACAAATAATTCCCATATGATACAAAAATATTAAAACCATGTCTTTAATTTGCTTGAATATCCTATAACTAATTTTTAAATCTTAGGGTTTATGTACTCACTAGCAGAGGGTAGTTATGCTCTCAGTTAACTAAAGTTGCCTCCCCTCTGAGGAGGACAGTCACCATCCTGATTAACGGAGGTTACTTAAGATCAAGTTTTCAGGGGCACCTGGGTGGCTCAGTGGGTTAAAGCCTCTGCCTTCGGCTCGGGTCATGATCCCAGGGTCCTGGGATCGAGCCCCACATCGGGCTCTCTGCTCCGCAGGGAGCCTGCTTCCTCCTCTCTCTCTGCCTGCCTCTCTGCCTAGTTGTGATTTCTCTCTGTCAAATAAATAAAATATTTAAAAAAAAAAAAAAAAGATCAAGTTTTCAGGTAGCAGGAGGCCTGGGTGGCAGACATCCAGATGATTCTTCTTAGGGTAATTGAGTCACAGGCCTCAAAACTTGAAAAGTGGTTGGTGTCCTCGTTCAGTTTCTAATTCTGTACTCACAGAAGCCTGGGACTCCCACCCAGACTGAATGCTTGATTGGGCAGCTGACCTTTCTTTGTCTAAGATGTGTAAACATGTTTTACATTGAACTTACTGGGTTTCCAACTCTTACTTATTTTATCTAAGAAACATATGATGTTTGGAAGGTGCCATGCACTGTCCTAAGCACTCTACTAATGTCAGTGACCTTACAAGTTTGGCCCCACTGTCATCAACATTTTACAGATGAAGAAACCAGGGCAAAGAGAGTTTTCTTAATATTCTCAAGGTCAGGAGCACCTGAGTGGTGCAGTGAGTTAAGCGTCTGTCTTCAGCTCGAGTCGTGATCCCAGGGTCCTAGGACTGTGCTCTGCCTCAGGCTCCCTGCTAAGCAAAGGAGTCTGCTTCTCCCTCTCCCTCTGCTCCTGCTCATGTGCACGCATGCTTGCTCGCTCTCTCTCACTCTCTCTCAAATAAATTGAATCTTTAAAAAAAAAAAAAATTCTCAAGTTCACAGCTAGTTAAAAGCTGGAACTAGGATTTGAACCCAAATGGTCTCTCTCTGGAGTCTTTCTGGATACATAAATATATTTTCTATCTAAAGATCAAGATGTTTGAATTTGATGGGTCCTTGAATTTTTCGTAGTCTTAGGAACATGAAACTCTTAAGGATATGCGTGTTGGAGTGTTATAAGCAGAAGTCTTATAAAGATTTGTACTTTACATACCTAGACAATTTAGAGAGGATTCTGTAAACCAATTTTCTTCTCCTTAGTTACATAATAAGGTGATCGGCTAGCTGTCATGATAATAAATAACTCTCATCTATTTTATTTATTTGGGAAAATTTTAAAGCACAGAAAATTCCAGCGACTAATATAGCAGACATCCATGTTCCTATCACCTAAAAGGAATATTAACAATTTCTCATATTTGAATGAGACCTCTTTTTTTAAATGATAATGGATAAAATTGAAGTCCTCTTTTTGCATTTTTTCCCCTCTCGGCTTGCTGCCTTAGAGCCAATCATGAATTTAATTATGTTCTAACAGGCCATATTTTTATGGATTTTTTTTTATGAGTTCTTACTCCTTTAAATGACTAGATGCTTTTCTCCCTTCTCCAGATCTTTGAGGATGATTTAATAAGTATATTCTAGCTATGCAGATCAAATTCCATAAAATTTGGACCCTAAATGGAAAGAGGCTATTTTTTTTAACTTCCAAAAATAAACAAAACAAACCCAAACACTTCATTTTTATCTTTGTGTTCATCCAAGTCTACATGTCTCGCATTCATAGAACTCTTTGTGTCATGTTCTTGCCAAAAATATGTAACCTGAATCCAATCATGAGGAAACAATTAGACAAATTCAAACTGCAGAGCATCCTTTGAAATAGGCGGCCTTCAGAAATGCAAGATCTTGATGGTCAAAGAAAAAGGTGGGACTGACCTAGATCATTCATAGAGATCAGAGTGACAGTGTAAGGCAATGCATAATTCTTGATTGAATCTAGAATCAAGGGGGAAAAAAAAACAAACAGGTAGAAAACTATAAAAGGGCATTATCGCAAGGCTGAAAGTTTGACTGTGGGTTATATCAATACTAAATTATTGGAGAGGACTAATGTCCCTTGGGCTTAGAAGGTATATTCTGATATGTGTACCATAATATCTGCAACTTACTTTCAAATAGTTCAGAAAAAAGTGAGTGGATAGAAAGTGTTGTTATTGGAGTGCCGGGGTGGCTCAGTTGGTTAAGTGTCTGCCTTCAGCTCAGGTCATTGATCCCAGGCTCCTGGGATCAAGCCCCGTGTCAGGCTCCCTGCTCAGCGGGACGCCTGCTTCTCCCTCTCCCTCTGCTCTTCTACCTGCCCGTGCTCTTTCTGGTTCTCTCTCTCTCTCTCAAATAGATAAATAATATTTTAAAAAAGAAAATATTGTTATCATATGTAAACAAATCATGAAGGGTAGGTTGTAATTCATTGTGATAGTCTTACAGTTTTTCTGTAGATGTGAAATTTTTCACAATTTTGGATATATAGTGATAGTGTCGGGAACAAAAAGGAGGGGACTAGGTGAAATGAGATTGGCCCGTTGCTGAAAATTACTAAAGCTGGGGGTGGGTTAACTACACTCTTCTATTATTGTCTGTTTGAAAATTGCCTTAACAGAGTTTTTTTAAGATGGTAAAATAAAGGTCATTTAATGGAGATGTCATTTAACTCCTCACTTGTTTGTTACTGTATCCTTAGTACCTAGAATGGTTTCTAGCATTTGGTAGACATCACACACATTTGTTAAAATTAATCATCATCAAAGAAAAATGCTTCCAGACCCAGTGCTTTTCTATCAATCTGCCTCTTGGGAGGATCTGGAGTAATTTTAACAAGCCCACAATGTGACTTCAGTAGAGAAGCTAAGCAAGAATTAAAGCTTCTCTCTGGAACTAAATATTGTCGGCAATTCAAGAATGTTTCCTTCCACCCCTACCTTGGTGATCACACATTTCTATTTCCATTTGCCCCCCTCCCCTTGTAGGTACCAGTGTGCTTCTGCAACACAAGGAACAAAAGCCTGGAAGACATGAAATTCAGTTTCTGATTTCGGATAGTCAGGGTCTCAGTTGCCCTGCAAAGCAGGTGCTTAAACTCACCATCTGTAAGTGCCTGGAAGGCGGTGGTTGTGTGGAGCGTCTGCATTACTCCTACATTGGCCTGGGACCCGCAGCCATTGTGCTAATAATTCTTGCCCTTCTGCTCTTGCTACGTAAGTATTTGAAAAGTCACTCTTTAGCTCAGCTAGTCATTTCCATGCCCTACCAGTGATTTGTTGCAGTAGCAGTCATTGATTTCGTAACAGTGATGCTTTAACCACACTGGAACCCTTCCGAGGGTGATAGGGAAGCAAGAAGTGACCATTCGCCAAGATTATTCTAGCCCTCTTCAGAATTTTGTTTCATAAAAATGAGTTTTTGTTTCATAAAAACATGCCATGTCCCGATTTAAATGATCAAGCTTTCTAGACAGCCTCGTTAGTGAGAGCTCTGTGGTGATGGACGTTGTCTGTCCACGTTCGTCCACACCCAGTGCTCAGAACAATGCCTTGTCCATAGTAGGCTCTCAGAAAAGATGTGTTCTATGAATTTGGATGATGGATACAAAGTTATTCAATTCTTGCTTTGCTCCTTCAAATTGTCGGGGCTCGGCCTCCTCAAACCCTCTTCTTAGCTTGCCCCTTCCCCGGTGCCAACATTAGCTCCACCTCTGAGTACTTTGGTGCTTCCTGACAGTGACAGCCAGTCCTGCCTTCCCTGCATGGCCTCCGAAGAGCTGCGGTTTCCTTTCACGAAAGAGCAGAGTACTACAGTGTGGGGTCATGTGGAATCCCACTCCACTTGCCACTGAGCAAGGGGGAGGACCACCTCTGAGACACCCCCAGTGATTTCGGTGATGAAGGAGGAGCTTGTCAAAGCCCGTAGTAGATGTGCAATTGCATGCACAGCGTTCAGCAGTTTGTAGTGTACGTTCGTATCATCGTCTCAGTTTCACTGGCGAAAATATAGACGTGTATGGAGAAATGACTTGTCTCAGCTCACCAGGTCTGTAGGTGGCTACTGGAACTGGGACTCTATCTTTTACCCAGAGACCCCTTACATTGCCTTCTCATCCCATAGTCCCCAGGGCCCCGTATGGGGCTTGGTGCCTGGTAGACCCTTGATAAGCCCTTGTTAAATCTGTCGAGATGGTTGAGTTGCCACTGGCTAATTGCAGTTTTTTACACACGGTGTAGGTACTCGTGGCTATATTTGCTGAGCTGTCAGCTTTCTTACACAAAAGGGAGTGTAAGAAGTAGTCAGTTCACCGTTGGAAGCTGGCAAATGGAAGTGGCATAAAAACTAATTTGGGAAGGACTGCCTGCAGGTGTAATTAATTCTTTACTGCCTCGATCAGGAAGAAAACCTTGGCTTTCACTTCCTCCCTAAGGTAGAATAAAATGTAAGGAGGGAGCTCTGAAATTTCATTGAATTCATGATGAAATGTTATGTATATTTTAAGGGCTTTTAATGGAGAGTCATTTTCGAAATAATACTCGGGTAATTCAAATGTTAATTTGAACCTGTTTGCCATGCCTTCTGCTAAATTCTATTCCAGGATGAAGTGGTGAAGTATTGTAGAAGTTCCAGTGTTCTAGAGCATTGGAACATACTAAAATTTCCTACCCCCAGGAGCTTTTGATCTTTTAGAATATATGTTTTTGGGGATAGTGAATTTTCTCCTATTGAAAAAGAACAACAAAAGACTTAAGTCTCCAAATTGGTCTTGGTGATTTGTATGCTATTGAACCCAGCCTTGGTGCTCCATCCAGAAACCACACACAGCCTTTTAGTGATGGATGAGGACTCCCTCATGCTGCCTTCAGGCTTTGATATGATTCACCAAAACAAGCTTGGTGAGGTCAAATCGGAGTAAAGACAAAAGCAAAACTAGGGCTGTAAATAAGTGAAGACTGAACTCTAAGAAGCAAGATACAAATTCCAAAATCATGCAATATAAATTTAGAATATGTTGGGACTCACCCTCTCTGGACTCCATTGTGTTTCTATCCAGTTGTACCACTTTTATTGCTGATGTGCCAATGTGGAGACGGTGCCAAAGGCTTCACCCCGATTCCTGGCACGATAGAGATGCTGCATCCTTGGAATAATGAAGGGGCGCCACCTGAAGACAAGGTCAGATAATCAGATGCTGTGAAACTTGTTTTTTTTTTTTTTTCCTGATTTTAAAGGGCCTTTGGGCACTGTTCCGAACAGCTAAGTCATGAGAAAGTCAAGTAGTCATTATAAGATTTCATTCACATGTCTTCGTTAAACAGAGTTCAGATGATTTTGTGTTTGTTGCCAGGGCAGAGTTGAAGTGGTCTTGCTCTACTGTGGTAGACCTTATGTTCCAGAGAATGTTAAAAAAGGATCAGGGAATGAAGGATGTGCTTCTCCATTTCTGCTCCTCCCAGTACATAGGGTTGGGAAAGGGAAGCCCACCACCCCCACAACAGTTATAAAATCTTGCAAAACCTCCCCTCCTCCCTACTTAATAGAAGGAGGCCCCATTGTCTCTCTGTTGCATCTTCTCCCCCCACCCCCGGGTCTTTCATCACCATCTGCAGTAAGCATTGTGTTCAGTAGGACACTATTTAGCATCAAGGGTCAGAGAACTCAGAGAACGGGGGCTTAGATATGAACATGGGCAGTCAAGGATCAGCATGATGATTCCTCTACAGGCTCCTCCTTCCTTGTTTCGTTTCCATGCTGTCGTCATGCTCCCGACACTAGTTGCTGTCCCCACATTCCAAAGAGCAGGTTGGGAGAAATGTGCTTAAAGAACACTTCCCAAAAGTTGCCTACCCCACTTCTGTTTGAAATCACATTAAGAAGAACTTAGGTAGCTATTCCGAGTAGCAGTGGAGGCTTGCAAGGATAGTCTTTATTTGGAGCAGCATGTGTCCACCTGGCGGGGGGCGGGGAAGAGAGACAGAAATACAATATCTATAGAAGGAGGAATTAAACCCCAAAGGAAAGTCAAAATGCCATTGATGCCAATAGCATAAATGAACTGAGACCATATTTAAGTCATTTTTGTTTTCTCCCCGGGTTATAATCAGCTGACAAAACAAGATGCTGGAATGGAGATCTCCAGAAGCCTCAAATACATGTTGTTCAACCCAAAGTATTGTTCCTAATTTGCCTCCGTGGAAGTAGCTCATTCCCTTCGCCTGCCCGCGTAGCTCAGATCCTTTTACCACCGATACCGACCCTGTGTCCTTCTCAATTCTCAACTGTCTTTGCTCTCACAGGTGGTGCCTGTGCCTGTGCCAACAGATCACAGAGAGGGTGTAGGAGCGGACATGAGAGTGGGACGTATAATGACAAAGGAAACCACAAAAGAAAGTGAGTCTACCTTCAGCAAAGAGCATCATAAGGTGACTGAGGTGGATGGAAGGTGGGAAGAACACAGAAGCCTGATTTCTGGTGAAGTTACCGAAGTGACAGGGACAACAGGAGCCAACATGGGTGCTGATAGGACAAGGATCGTGAAAGTCACAGGATCTTCCAGAGACCTGGTCGGAGCTCAAGCAGCTGCTGTTACAGTCAATGAAGAATTCTTAAGAAGTTATTTCACTGAGGTAAGGGTTGGTTTTTACAGGTGCTGGGGCGGGGCGGGGGTGGGAGGGCAGACATTTATATTTGAAAGTCGTATTATTCGGGTAATCATTGCCTTGGATCTAAGTAGGATTTTGTCGTTTTTTAAGAGAATGCCTATAGGCTGTGAGGAAAGACAGAGGAGACCCATTAAATCAGTTAGCTCCATTATGTAGTGATAAAGAATGACCCCACAATCTTCCTTTTTACAGAAGCTTATCTCTCACATTCCTGTTTTTGTCAGTTGACACAACTCTGCTCTTCTCCATGTTGCCTTCATTCTGAGACACACACCGAGAGAGCTGATTGGACTGGGCAGGTGCCGTCCTCGGGGAACGGGGAACAGAGCCATGCAGAGCCAGGCAATGACCAGCTCCTCAAACAGCTGCCTTTTCTGTGCTCACATTTCAGTAGTCAGAGCAAGTCCCATGACGAAGCCAGATGTCAGTGGGTCAGAAAGTACAGTTCCTCTGTGGTAGCAGACTTGATAGGGATGAGCCTGCGGGGAGCAGAGAGACTACCAGACTTAAAAATCCCAATCCATCCTGTCTGTTTAAATTTTCTCTACTTGGCTTCACTGTGGAGGCAGTTCATAAAATCAGGAGAAGAAGTACAGGAAAGATGATGCATGCAGTCAGAAATCTCATGCCTGGAATGAGGAATTAGAAGCAGGGCTGGGTACCTTTCTTGAGAAGGTCCATGGGCCCCACACAGGGATGGGCAGTGTCCGAGTGTTGGGAATCTGAGGGATACTTGAGAGGAGTGGAAGGATGGGCTTCTGAGGAGGCAAGTTTATTTCTGTCCCCTCTGTGCATGATAGCCAATTACCAGAGTGCTTTTCCCCTTCCTGTCTCCTACCCTCTTCCCTTCTTTCAGACCATCTGCCACCTGTTAGCTTGACGGGAAGATGGTGATGTGGTTCATGTCAGGAAAACCATTTCTCCTCGTCCCCTTTCAGTCTCACTGCAAGCTCCACTCTGGGGTGCCCTATTAGTTGCATTTTGATGATTTTCCCTCTCCATTCTTATCCTGCTCCAGTCAGACTTGGTTGTGTGTGTATGTGAGCAATTTTTTACTCAGCAATCTCTGCACACTTAGCAGAAAATTTCCGAGAATGATATACATTTTGAACTACTGTGTATTCTTTACATTACCCAATTATTAACCCTTTGCCGTATTTGCTATTTGCTTTCCTAATCTCTCCCTTCCTCCGTCCCCCTCTCTTTGTCACACACACACACACAGGCTCAGGCACACACATGCACATGCACATTTTCTTAACAATAGAGTGAACAAATTTAGAGATTTAACAGTGCCATATTCCGTATTTAATTTTGCCAGTTATCACAGTAATGTCTTTTTATAGCCATTGTTTTTCCCATCCGAGACCCAGTCCAGAGTCCTGCCTTTCTTTTCTTTCTTGATAGGAATTTTTTTTAAGAATACAGGCCAGCTGTGTTGCAGGATGCCCTTCCATTTGTGTTTCTCTGATGTTTTCTTATAAGGAGACTCTGGTTATGCTTTTGGGACAGAAATATTGCCTTATTCTTTTTTTTTTTTAAGATTTTATTTACTTATATGACAGAGATCACAAGTAGGCAGAGAAGCAGGCGGGGGCTGGAGGGGGAAGCAGGCTCCCCACTAAACAGAAAACCTAATGCAGGGCTCAATCCCAGGACCCCGAGACCATGACCCAAGCTGAAGACAGAGGTCCAACCCACTGAGCCACCCAGGCACCCCGAAATACCGTCTTATTCTTAAGTGAAGCTGTCACTAATTCTGTGCCTCTGTTTTATTTCCATTTTAGAAAGCTGCCTCTTACACTGACGAAGACGACATTCACACAGGCAAAGATTGCCTTCTGGTTTATTCTCAGGAAGACACTGAGTCTCTGCATGGTTCCATTGGCTGCTGCAGTTTTATTGAAGGAGAACTCGATGATCGGTTTCTAGATGATTTAGGGTTTAAATTCAGGACACTAGCTGAAATTTGCTTGGGTCAAAAAATAGATATGGATGGGGAAATTGAGCCGAGGCAAAAACCTGTGGGAGCGTCAAGTACGAAAGCAACTTCCCATTCATTCAGTGAGCAAACTAGGATTAATTCAGAGAATGCCTACTTCGCTGGTAGTAGCTTTCAAGTTCCAAAACCTTTGCCTGAAGCAAACACAGAGAAAGTAACTCAGGAGATAGTCACTGAAAGTTCTGTGTCTTCCAGGCAGAGTCAGAAGGTAGCTACACGGCTCCCTGATCCGCTGGCTTCTGGTAACGTTGTAGTAACAGAAACTTCTTACGCCACGGGCTCCACGATGCCGCCGAGCACTGTGATCCTGGGTCCTGGCCAGTCCCAGGCCCTTATTGTGACCGAGCGGGTGTACGCACCAGCCCCTCCCTTGGTAGAGCAGCAGTATGTTAATGACGGTAGTGTCGTGATTACCGAGAGAATCATACAGCCCAACGGGGGCCTGCCTGGTCCTCTGGAAGGCTCTCAGCCTCTGCCAGACGGGAGTTATGTTATGGTGAGGGAGAGAGAGCGCTTCCTGGCCCCCAGCTCGGGGCTGCCATCCCCTCTGGCCGTGCCCGCTGCGGCAGTGGGAGGGAACATGACAGTGACAGAAAGGGTGCAAACCTCTGCCTCCAGTTACCGATTTCCTACTGAAACCTCGTTGATGGCCAGAAAGACAGAGGTTTCTGGAGCTGCGGTCCGTGGCCCT
Organism: Meles meles; assembly: GCF_922984935.1. NCBI lineage: Eukaryota > Metazoa > Chordata > Mammalia > Carnivora > Mustelidae > Meles > Meles meles. The sequence continues at coordinate 55,324,768 of NC_060077.1, forward strand.
CTGCCAAATTTCAGTTTAGAGGAGTCTGGTCATTCTACTTCTACTCGCACCACCCCTTCCGCCAGAGTCTCCAAGCACAGCATCATACAGCATTCTTACTCCTAAACCGTAGTCCTCCAGAGTCTGACCCAGGGTCCCATTTCATGTGTTCAATGGGCCAGTCTTTGGATGAGCCTGTAGACTTGAGAGACATACACATTGGGCTTAAAACACAGCTCAGGTACTAATCTATCACTGGCCTCGCCGCCCCAGCCTCCAGAGTTTGCTGGGGGCATAAGGACGATGCTGTGTCTTAAGTGCCTTTTAGTGAGTTAGGGCCAAACAATATTCACAAAGCAAATCAGGGAGTCAGTCTGGCTTGTGAGAGTTTACCAAATGGACACAGGGTAGCCGGGGCATCAGCTGTCCAATCCAGCCACCCATGAAGCTGATGGGGCCTCTTGTCCTCCTGCATTGACCTTGAACATTGCTGTTCTGTATCCCATACTTGACTGCACCTAGTAGATTATCAGCACCTCATTTCTCCAAAACTAGGTGCACGGTCCGGATGACTGTTTTCTTTAAGACTAGAAGCCTGGCCTTTTAATCTGTTTTAGGATGATTGAATTTGGGGACATCGACATGGTAAAGAACACACGTTGTATGCTTCTGTGCGTGTGTCTTGTATGACCGTAAAAAATAGCATTATTGCTTCCCTGTGTCTCCCCAAAATCATGAAAATAATGAACACTTCCTGTTCAGTTGAATAATCCATGGCAAAGTTCATAAATGTAAAATCATTTTACTCTTTAGAATAATATACTATTTTTACAAACTCAGGATACACGGTCTTCTGATTTTGTACAGCTAAATTAACCACCAGACTGGCTTCTCCATTGTAATAAGAACCTGCCTGTTTCACTGCTATATATCCTCAGTACATAACACGAGTGCCGAATAAATGTTTGTGGAATCAAACCAAATTTTAGACCATCCTCTTTTGTTTGCAGTTGGAAAAAATACTGAAAAACCCTATACTGTCAGGAATTGTGAATTTGAAATTATGAGTTTATTCTACAACTCAAAATCACTGACTGGACAGTCCTAACTATGTGAATATTAAATATTAAATATCATTCAGTTGAACAGTTGGGCCTGAAATTGGACAACATCCGTGCCTTTCATTTTGCAAAGTTATTTGCGTATTTTGACTTCTCAGTAGATTGTATTTTAATTGCTCCTTGAAAAAACAGGGCATTTAAAGTTTCAAAGCATACATGCACATCAGTAATAGTTTATATGAATATTTCCCACAACAAAATAATTTTCGTAAACTTTAAAGACTGTGTAAATTTTTATTTTTCAAGGTATTTTGCTAGGGAAATGAATCTTCAAGAATTATTTTTTTAGGCATGTTTTGACATGAATTATGCTATACAAAAGATTGATA